>NW_028185828.1:1926913-1932363 GCF_003343005.1 Rhea americana
CCTCGCGAGGCCGGACGGGGAGCCTGCGCTCTCCGGACTCGCGAGGGTCCGCGGGAGGGAAACGTAAACCCGTGAGCAGACAACGCAGCGACAGTTCGCGGCTGATCTTTGGCATAATATTTAACTTATCCTGAACCATACATTAAGAAAATAAACAGGGCAATGACTTACAACTCAACCGGCTGCTGCAGCCTGGTTGATTTTTGTTCAAAGTAGAAGCCAAAAACATCTAGTCAGCTACAATTTGTTTTTGTGTGAGAAATTGGGGAAAGGGGTGGAGAGTGCAAACCTTAATGTTTTTGCTTTTCCTAATTTTCACATTCATAATCCAAAATAAACACATGACCAGTCTTTTATGCTGGACACAAACACACAAACCCCTTGTTAAACGCTGCTCCGGGACAGTATATAGATGGGCTTTCTTTCCTTTTTGGCCACCAGGTCCGAACRTTTTAAGTAGAGATTAAAGGAATCTCTGTCACAGAGATCAATGAGCAGGTCGTCCTTGTTGAGTAGTTACTCCAAACAGTGAAATTTGCTTTTGTGCCACGAGCCAGCYGTACTCCACTTACGTCGTAGGGGCTTAAGTGAGTCTTAAGTGCTCCGTGTGGTTTATGCTCCACGTAGGCACAGGGTGCGTTTTCTGTCAGGTAATCACTTAAAATATCTGCTGAATTTGTGCTCTGCCTTACCTCTGCTTTGAATTTCTCATGGACCGTTGCAGCTTCGGTGAAACCAGAGCGGTTGACTGCTGTCCTACAGCCTCAGTAGCTGTATGGAGGCAGAGAGCTGGAAGGGTGAAAGCCAAAGGAAAGCTTAAAAAATAAAGACCTGATGTATCCTCCCTACTTTTTGAAAGGTTAACTTTTTTTTATGTTCCCTTTTCAGACCTGTTCCAAGATGCCCCTAAGCCAGTCCCATCGTAAGACACACATAAAAAAATCTAGAAAAAAAGCAACAAAATAAAATCAGAGTTTCGTCTTGAATTGGTTTATCTGTTACAAAAGTCAAGTGTTATAGTCTGTCACCTGGCTGCTGGTCTCTGCTGAAGGTCCAGCTTGAGCTTTTGTGTCTTTCTCTGCCACACAAAGCCTAGAAACTATCTTATAGGGAAAGGGACTCAGAGTTTCTTATTATTACAGCRCTCAACCGCCAGATTTAAATAAACTTTCACAGGCATAGCTTCAAGTAAGGCAGAATCTGCCTCCCAATTTCAATTAACCTTTGAGGATTTTTTTTTTAAAGGAATTCAAAACCCAGCACAAGCCTTAAAGACAGAGCTATCTGAAAAGGAAAAGAAAAAAAAAAACACACACACACATACAGGCTTCTAGCATTAGCTGTTCACTGCCAACAATTGTCAGAAACTAAATAATTTTTTTTTGTGGTTTTATATCAATAGGAACCCTATGAAAATCTTGAATCTCTGTTAAAACTCTGAGGATGGAGCAGGTAATGGGTTGCAGTGCTGGCAAGCGTTGGCAGGTGAGAAGCCATCAAAACGTCACCGTCTCCTGGGTACAGCGAGCCAGCTCGGTTGTAGGAGTCACGTTTCACCGTCCGGACAAGCGTCTGAAAGCTCGCGGAGGGCAGCAGTAAGGGGGTCCTGTCTCCTCTTTTTGAGCTGTACCTACTGCGTGCGCAAGGCTCCCAGCCTTGACGGGCGTTCCCGGCCCCGAACCTGCAGGGAGAGAGCGAGGACCGTCGTGCTGGGGCTCAGCGGGAGCTCCGCTCGCTCTTCACCGCTGCCGACTCGCAGGTGACCKCAGTCAGCTCTCCGTACCTGTCCGGAGAGCGTGTGTTGGATTTTCTTGTGTCAAAGCCAACAGATTCACTTGCAAGATTGCTCCTCCTTTTAAAAGTCGTTTAAGGGCGATTGTTTGAAAACAGGGTAAAAGATTAACTGTTTTTCTTTCTTTCTTTCTTTYTTTCCCCCTTTTAACCAAAACAGCCTTTCTCTAATCATCCAGTTCTGTCTCAGGACCAAAAAGCTGGAGTGGGAGGCTGCCCTGTTACGATGTTGTTTTTCTTTCGTGGAGCATCCTGAGGTATGTGGATGAAAGGTTCGGTCTTTTATCGTGACTTCTGCACGCTTCACAGCCAGCTTTCTAGGACTGYAGATCAGCTCCAAATTCCATTCAAGTTACTGTCCCCCGCTTTACCTGGCTCTTCTTTCTTCACTGGATGTTCCTCCTCTGCCCCCCACCCTCAACCAGCTTGGTTAATCTGCCCTGATTCACTCAGAATTGCTATAATTCCAGTTTTTGCGGAGGCAGCAATTGCTTCCACAAGTGATTCATGCCAGGAGTGGGAGGATTATTACAAATGAGGAAGCATCTATTTACAAATAAATATCACAGTTATCAGCATGTGGGAGGGGAGAAAGGCAATCAAGGGAAGTAACACAACAGAACTTACAACGGGCTTGGTGCTGAAGCTGGGGTCCTCTCGTTGTTTTTCTCTGGTTACTTCCAGCTGATTGCTCGAAAGTGAATCACCTGCAGCTGGAAAAGGGTTTCCCTGACCTTTGTGGGGGTGCAGGGAACCAGGCTATCGCTGCAGCTGTGCAGGGATGCACCAGCCACTTCTTTCTTTACGCCCCGGCTCCCCAGGGGTAGGTTTGCCTTGCTGCTGATGARCGGTCTTGGGAGCAGGCTGGACTGTAGTGTGGTCCTAGTGCTGACCGCTTTTCCTAGCTGGGAAACGCGAAGCCTTGCGTGCAGGCTGGGGGCGGCTCTGGCAGCGYGGTGGTGGCACGGGCGCTCGGACCGAGCCGCTGAGGCGTGGGAGCGCTGCGGGAGCTTGCTGCGGGGGTAACCCAGCACCCTTAGGTGCGGCGGCCTGCAGGGTTAGCCTCGCCGGTTGAACAGTCATTCGTGCCTGGGGCTTCAGCGGGTGTCAGGGGGCAGGGCTGTGCTGGCAGGCAGCATGTACTGTACTGAAAAGCTGGTGTTTCTGGGGTAAAACTCGGTGGTCTTGCATATTTGGGGGTTGGCAATATTGCTTCTGGTGGGAAGAGATGGCTTCAAAGCCCCCATCCAACCGTGAGTTGCACGTCTCCTGCAACAGCTTGGTGGAAGCTCAAAGGAAATGCTCGCTTAGGACGAGCGTGGAAGAGGTGCTGTGGGTCGGCCCAGAGGAGCAAGCGTGCCTGCAGGAAAGGTTGCTCCTGGCCTCCTGCGGTCCCAGCGAGTCTGACAGCACCCGGGCCACACTGGTCCTCTGCATGCTGTCTGGCTCATTTTGACCACGTTAACCCCAGGACAGACCTCGGGCTGCAAGGCAAACGCTGACATCCCAGCAACTGGCGGAGGAGCRAGAGGGGAACGTCTCGCTGCCAGAAACGAGGAATTGGCTGCACGCTGCGTAGGGTGAAGCAAAGGGTTGGGCTGGGCACGGCCACTGACCAGCTAGCAGCTTGGCTGCTCCTCCGACCTACAAAGTGGCGTGTGCCAGCCAGGAAAAGGGGGGGGAGAGAGTATCCAGTACCAGCAGCCCTCCGCCTGCACACCGCACCAGCGTGGGAGGTGTTTAGCCAGGTGAGGGTCATCTCAGCTCCCAGCAAGGCAGCTGGCTGCTACCAGAGGGCTGAGCAGATCACACATTGTGTCYGCAACCCAGCAGCAAAGAGCAGACCCAGCTCTGGTGTTTGGAGGCTGAAGCTAGACCTGCCAAGTCTATGAGTAAGGTTGTAACAGGGTCTCTGAATGTTGTGGGAGATGCTCTTCCCACCGGGYTGGTTTTGAATCGCCATTGAATTTTTGATTTTGAATCAACCAGAAGATTATATATAAACGTGCTGCCTTATACAGAGTTTCCAAGCCGGTAGTCAGAGGCTGCTTCATGGCCCTGTATTATGTTCCTACCAAGCTCCTCCACACTGAAGGAAATCTGCTTTCGGCCCTACCCTGCGCTCCCAGGTGGCCTTCGCAGCAGCTCGGCCCTATTGATTTAGAGATGACAAAGGCTTGGATCACCAAGGTAAGATCTGCATCTGAGAGGAAGGGGCGTAGGCTTTTGGCCAGCAGCAGATGAAGGAATGCACTTGTGGTTAGTGAAGCAATCCGGGAGTTTGAGATCTGTGATGCATGCAGATACACGAAGGGAAGGGCTGTTCCCTGCCTTCCTCCTGGCCCTTCACCTCCTACAAATAAACCACAGCCCGGATGGAAAAGCAAGAACTCGCAATCCATGCTATTGTGTTGGGTTTTGTTAAGGAATTTGATTTGGAAGCCCTGTGAGTGAAGGCCAGTGATAACATTAAAGTAACACAGGTTTTCTAGGCCCGGACTCGCACTGTATTTGGCGCCTGTACGCAGTGGGTCCCAGCCACGGAGCTGTGATTCACAGTGCAGKTATTGCCCCTCCTTGCAGCAAAAGGAGCCTGTTACTCTGACATACGATGACCCGAAGCTGGAGTTTCGGCAACAGCCTTTCCAGGGGTCCTGTGAGCCAGTCCTGACGGTACCTGCCACCCTGACCTCAGGCGCCCCAGGCGGGAGGAAGACCGTGACCGTCCCCGTTTCCCAGCGGTGACGCGGTGCGGCCCGGTGCAGCTCGCCCCAGTGAACCGTGCTAGCAAGGGGGTGCGCTGCTCGGCCGCCGGTGCTTCCCGGCTAGGTACCTACCGGCCGCGCGAAAGCCCCCGGCAAAGCCCTCGCGGGCACAGTTATTTCGGGACAGGTGCAGAGCGAGCCCCGTTCGGAGCCCGAGCTGGACCGCAGCTGCGGACACGGGTGGGCACAGAGCTGGGACGCAGCGCGGGGCAGCAGAGGAGAAAATGGGGGCCACAACTGGGACCCTAGCTGGGGGGGGGGGTTGCCAGCGGGGAAGACAGCCGCGGGCGCAAGTAGGGGCGCCACGAGCGGGCACTCGCAAGCGCGCAGCGGGGGACACGCGTGGGGCCGAGGCGCGCGCGTAACGGGGGGCCGCGCCGGGCTCCGCCCCGGGGCCGCGCCGCGGGGCCGCACTGGCTGCCGGCGAGTCCGCGCCCATTTCCGCCGGCGCGGAGCCCGGCCCCTCGGCCCGCTCCTGGGCCGCGCGGCTCCGCCAGCTCCAGCTCCACCATGCCGGGCGAGGCGGCGGCCGTGCTGGCCCTGGGTAGGTGCGGCGGGGCCGGGCCGGGCCGGGCTCCCCGATAACTTGCGCTTGGTTTTTGCTGTCCCCCCTCCGCTGCCTCCCGAGAACCGCCCGCTGGCCGAAACGCCGTCAGCGCGGCCGGCGGGGCAGAGCCGCTCTCGGCGGGGCAGAGCCGCTCTCGGCAGCGCTGGCTCGCCCGTGTCTTCTCGGGGGGACGGGGGGGCGCGGGTTGGGGCTGGGGTCGCGCTGAGCCCCGCGGGCGCTGCGGGCTGCCGGAGCTCCAGCGGTTTGCTGCGGGCTGGGGGAAGCCCGGAGGTACCTGCGGCACTGCCTGCCCTGAGCTGCCTCCGGAATAAAAAAAGAAAAAAAAA
>NW_028185828.1:1932430-1949345 GCF_003343005.1 Rhea americana
AAAAAAAAAAGTAGCGTCTGAGTTCTTTCCTCTGCCTAAACTTGGGCGGACTGTCTCGAAAGCGGGGTGGGGGGGTTCAGCTGACTTGAGCCGGGATCGCCCCCCGAGCCTCGTCCCGCCGCGGGAGCCGAGCCGGGCCGGGCCGGGCCGGGCCGAGCGCGCTGCCGGAGGGCCGCGGGCGCGCCGCGGCGCTGGGCGAAGCGGCTCCGCAGGGGCTGCGGCGGCTTCGTTGCTCGACAGCGCTAGTGGCGATCAATAAAACGCGCGACCTAAAAACTACAGCGCTAAAACGTTTGTAAACATGACTGTTTTTAAGCGTAGCGCTTTTCGCAGGCGCCTGATGCGTAATGACTGGACAAGATGCCTCCAATCATGCATTGTCTTGCACCCTGTTAATTTTATGAATCAGTCGGCTCTTGCTTCTTAAATCTTCCAGACGTTTGGCTTCCGTCCCTTCTTAACCGCTCCTAGCTTGTGGGAATGCTCTTTCGTGATGACTTGCTAAGTAGGGCTGATGGTAGAATGAGCTCTTTAGTCTCTTAATTTCTTTGGGGATAGACTTAATTAGTGAGAGGATATTGTCTGATTTGCAATTAAAAGGACAGGATGTTAGTATGCTGTTTTACTCGGGAGACGGTTGAGACGCTGAGGAATMGGAATTGCGCTGTCTGTCGCAGAGCAAAAAGACCCAAAACGGGGACCTGAGGTTGGATCCAGCTCAAATCTGCAGAAGATGGGTTTGRATCCGAATGTGTTACTCAGCCTTGAGAACTGGGGAAAAGGGAGCTGGACTCAAAGGCTTTGATACTTGCCGCAGCTCAGGTGTGCAGCTGCAGGTGGTTAGTGCTGGCAGCACTGCAAAGCCTCCTGGAAGGGGGTTATCTCAGGTGCAGATGGGCCAGGGCAGGGAGGAGAGAGGTCTAGCCCGGGCTTCTTACAAGCACTAGTACTTTGGTAATGGTATTGACRAAAAATCAGCCTATGCCTGGCAATTTGTCTGGGGCCAGTGTTATTTGATGCAGGACTGGCTTAGATAAGACTTTTTTTTTCCCTGAACCTTGTTTTGTTTTCATTGCTGTTGCTAAGAAGAAGGATTGTGAGTTGTCTGATTGTTTTGCCCRGAGACCCTACCTGGGGAGGGAAGGGCCATGTGTGTATGTGCAGACATGCACGCTTGGCCCTGAAGACTCAGAATTTGTTACTGCTTTCCTCTTAAGCCTTGGTGACTCTGTGGTCAAGCCTGGGGCAGGGGAATGTAATGCAAACTGCACAGTGGCTTAAATAAGTGAGGCTCTTCAGAGCACTTGGGTTCAGGAAAGTAACTTGTCTTGGCCCCGTTCCACCCTTTGCCTCCTGTGCTGCCTATTTGTTTTCTCCTTGGCCCTGTCGYTTTCCACTGCTGCACCGAAATGTGTCCTGCTTCCCTGGCACTTCTTTCTCCCTGTGGCACCCCTTCGCGGTCTTGCTCTCCCTCCAAGATGCCCATCACCCGATACAGGAATGCTCTATCCTTCCCCCAAACTATCTTGTCCGCACCGTCAACCCTGGTGACGCCAGACCTCTTCTGTTCCCTGCCGCTGGTGCCTTGCTGCTGCTGTGGCTTTTGACCTTGTGTACTTGCGGCTGGAGGTGTTTTTGTGGCTGTGGGGTGTGGAGCGGGTGTGCAGCTGAGCTGACACAGCCTCTGCTCTGTGGTCACCCGACCCCCCTCTGCCGGGAGCCTTCCCGGGCCAAGGCGCGCGCTGGGTACGTGGGCAGCACGTCCCCTCGGCACCCTGCCCCGGGGAGGGGTTGTGGTCCCCAGTCTCGGGGTGCTGCATCACGTGCTTTCAGCTCTGGAAGTCCYCGRTCTGACCCTGGCMGAGGAACCGATTGCAGCCCTTGTGTCTGAGGCTCTTGGTCTCCTTGGCCTCCCTTCCCAGTTCGGCACCCAGCTCTCCCTTGGTTATATGTGAGGGGCTGTCTGGCTTCTGTCGGCCTCAAGCCCAGGTTTTGTTTAAGTCTATGCGATGTTCCAGACACTGCATCCTGAGAAGAGCACTTTTATAAACCTTATCTAAACAATAGATTGGAGTATTGGCTTAAAATAACAAGGGAAGCTGGAACCTCCTCCCACTCGCCCTTCTCCTGTTCTATATATATGCACCTGGTGGCTGAAAAGGGCTAATCTCCAGAGCTGAGGGAAAATATGAGCAAAGCTGATTAGGAGGGAAAACTTCAGGCAGGAAACAAACCTCAGTGATAACCGGGCGCTCCTCAAGAAGAGCGTTGTTAGTCATCGGAGCAGCCAGGTTGTCCCGTCGTCATGGCTCATCCTGGTGCAGATGCAGGATGTACAAGCAGTGCTTGGAGATAGCACAAACTGATATGGCAGCAGGGTGACGGCTGGCGGGTGACGGGACCATGGGCTGTGAGCCGGGAAACCCATCCGGGAAGGCAGGCAGGCTGCGGAGGGGAGAAATCCTAGGCTGGCAGCACAGAGGGAGCCAGGAGGTTAAAAGATGCTGGGAGCAGGAGCAGTTCCCACAGTGATGGAGCTTTTTGCTGTTACGTTCATACAACTATTAATGGTGGAGGAGAAGCAGACGTTCACAGCAGATGCTTCCCCAGCGTATTTGAGACAAAGCAGAGTTGCAAAGTGTGTATTTGTCCCCTTGCAAGTCTTGAGCACTGGATATCTCACACCAGGAACCTGGGTTTAGGAGTTCTCAGGCTTGATTGTGTTTGGTTTTAGGAGATCTTTTCAAAGCAGAGGGTTCCCAGAAGGTAAGGATGGGGCTTTACAAGAAAGTGAGTAACGATAGGTTGGCTAATATGTCTGGAAGCATCGTTTAAAATAAACTGGAAAAGCTGGTACAGGATTTGATTTGGTTTTGGGAGAGGGAAACTGAGAGTGGGGCTGAGAAGGGATTGCCAAAATAAAGCAAGGGTTGCTGCTCGAATCCCCCCGCCCCGAGCAGCCTTAGCCTGCCGTACTGTCTGACAAACGTAGCCTTGTTTTGGTGGAGGGGAATCTCAAATTGGGATGGTATAAATAACTGTGCAAATGCGTTGTGCTTTTGTAAGGCACTCAAGTCTACTGGAAAGGTCAGAGATACCCGGTATCCCGGTACATATTAAATACAGCATARGGAGTCTTAACACTAGCTGTCCAGAAGAAATCAGTAGGGGGGAGAATAGTGTTTCTTGGCCGGGTGCAGCCCTAAGCCAGTGTCATAAATGTGAAATCATTGCCAACTGGAAAGCTAGAGGTGACGCAGGGGTAGGTGGAGTAGTAAGTAAGGACGAGGTGATCTCATGGAGTGAGCTAGATTGCTTTCTTAGCTGGCTTCCTTCAAACAAATGGCTTTAACGCAGCTGAGCAGCACGTTATACCTGTCAGCAGAAGGAAGGTTGGCTGTCGCTACAGATGCGAGAGCACATCTGGGAAGATGCGGCATCCGAGCCCTCTTCGTCCCTGTCGTAACGGCCAGGAACTGAGTTTGGGTTTCTGGACGGGAGCTGTAGCAAAAGGCGGCTGCTGACAGCCTTGGATGGATAAACCAGAAAGCGGCAGGAGATGGTCCGGCTGCACCATGCCGGAGGGCTGAGCCCTTTCCTGAGCTGACACGTGCGGTTCCTTAGCCTCGCGTGTARACGGGGTATTGGCCAGATGGGCAGAGCGGCTCAGGAGGAGTGCAGCTCTGGGGAAAGCATCTTCCGCTGCACGGACTGCCAGCGTGCYGCAAGATAGGGTGCGAGTCGGCATCGCTGCCAGCTCCAAGGGTAACCCGAGTTAGCGTAACAAGGACAGCCGAGAGGAGGCAGGTTGGCCTCAAAGTAACTTTCCCTAGGGAGAAAACGCAGGGAGCAGGCAGGCTCCGTAGTGCGATGGGGAGAAGCCAAAAATCAGGAAAGTTCCCATGATTTTTCCCTTGGTGCGATTAACTGTACAAACAAACCTGCCGGGCTGTTGTGCATTCTCTCTTGCTTGTTGCCTTCAGTTCAAGGCTGTCTGAAAGATTTCATTAAACCCGTACAAGTAATTGGGTCAAATACGTGTCTGCAGACAGAATTGGAGGCTGCAGTGCGTGATCTGCTGGCCCCATCTGGCTTCGCACCCTGGGATTGATCTGTGCAGTTAAATTCTCTTGGTTGCATGGGTTTCCTCTCGCCTCCCCCCAGAAGAACGGTGCTTTTATTCTTGGTTATTCCTGTGTTAGGGCTTGTGCTCTGGTGGGTGGCACGTTTGGGAGAATGACCGCTGTATGTACTGACGATGTGCAAGTATGATGCTGTCTTACTGCTCTTCCCTTGGGAAGCATCTGTCAGAGCTGGGCGCGTTATTCCTCCTCGCTGGAGTTACTCTTGTAGATCAAGCAGCAGAGACCGAGACCCAGACGGAAGCCAGAAGTCATGACTTCAGTTCCTGGATGCTGGCCCAGGCTTGCTCCCTGTTCATCCAGGGCGATCTGTAGCATCCGAAAGGAGCCCGCTTGGCAAATCCCCCTGCTCGTGTTGGGCAGCCGTTTGCGTGCGCTTTTGAGACCACCTCCCTGCGCGCGTGCCGGGAGCTTGATGAGGGTGGCAGCGCGGGACCTGTGCCCGCGGCTCCCGCGCACCCTCCCRTCTCGCGTGCGGCGTTGCTGCGGCTGTCCGACGTCCCGGGTTTTGGCTGACGAACCCTGCCGCGTACGCGGCCTGGCTGAACCGCTGCTGCCAGCGGTGCCGGGGAGGCTGAGCCCGGGCGGTGAGCGCGAAGCTGCGGCTTGTGGGTGCCCAGTGCAGAGCAGTGGCACGCACAGGAGGCTTTTGCACGCTTAATTCAAGAGACGGAGGCCACAGCGGGTGCCTTTGCTGGCAGCGAGGTCGTTCCATGTTCTCTCCTTTGGTTCGTGTTTGCTTGTTGCGTGTGTGACTTCTCCTCTTGCCCAGGTGTCTGTTAGCAAGGTGGTGCTTGGTGCTCTTGGTGGTCTGATAGACCCCTCAAAAATCCTGTTCTAACATTGCTTCTGTTCTTTAAGCCCAGCCTCTTCATGTGCCTGGAGGGCYGATCTGCACTTCGGGTACCTGTGGGACATGGGGACAGGAGGAGTTGTGAGTCTGCAGGCTGCTGAGGAGGAGGAAGGAGGTGTTGTGGGACATGCTGCCGCGGCACACGTACTGTGCTGGTGACTCACCTGAATCCAAGTGGGGTTTGGACACTTCAGTTCGCTAAAAAGCATGTGATGGGTTGAAGTAGTAMATATAGGAATCTCAAGCATCAGAATCTGGGTCCAGCCGTCATCAGGAAGAGCTGGTTGTGGATTGCAGATTTTCCATCTGATGCATTAGGACTTATTTATTCATTTCTTATAAGCAATCTTTGTGCTGTCTATTTGTCAGAGACCAGATACGGGTAGGGCAAAGCTCTGGTGAGCTTTGGCCRGGAAACATCTGTGCTGGTGTAATGGAAAGGGGATAACCTTCCTCGGCAGCTCTGTARTGAAAGAGCTGCCATGGGTGCAGGGTTGGAAGGTGGCTCCACATCAAATGGATGTGGATGATGTGCAGGCAATTCTTCAGCAGCCTGTAAAGCCACGTGGGAAAAACCATGCGTTTGAGTAAGGTGAGGTGATTCTGGATTTAACGCTGCCAGGCTCCTGGGGCAGCTGATTGCTTCGTTCTGTTGGCATTTGTCAGTGAGATTTGGGATGGGAAGAGCGCAGCCTTGGCCTGATGGAGTTCAGTACAGGCAGCAGGCTTAAGCAAGGCTCGTTGGCCGTGCAGCCTGACAGTGCTTCGTTTGGAAGGATGGTGGCTTTGGGGTAAGCAGGCTCGCGGCAGGCAGCGTTACGCACAGATGCAGGAGGTGAGTCAGGGCTGGTAGAAAGCTGGAGCTGGGRTGATTTGGGATTTGTGGGATCTGTGACTGGTTATGCAGCTGAGCTGACTGTTAGTTGCGAAGAGCACTACAGTGATGCCCTCAGCTTAGCTAACTGGATATCCATCTCCCACGTACCTTAGTGTTGCCTCGCAAGGGCTTTGTAGGGTCTCCAGCTCTTTCTAAAGATAAACATTGCCAGGGACCTTGAAAACGCTCTTTTAAGGTCTTGTTTGTTCTGCCCTGTGAGTGGGTGGAAGTCCTTTTCTTGTCTATCCATGCAGACTGCAGACATGCAGTCCATTCTGTTATTGTAAAATCACACCAATTTTGATATTTTACCTGCAAATTGGAGATTGTTTTTAGTCTCCATTCCAGTTTTAGAATGTCCTATTAAACATCCTAGTGTTTTCCTTTTAAAAAAAAAACACTGCGGCTCTTGTATCCCTCAATTTTGCCTAGAAGCTGAAGACCACTCAGTTTGGGTCCTTCCCTGGTTTGCTCAGGTCAGCTGCCTGTTGGTCTGTGCTGTTTCTCTAACTTGTCTCTCTCCAATTTTTTCCCTAGGTGTCTTTGTAGCTGTGTGCCATGCCCTGGAGAACACGACATCAGCCTTGAGCGGTGAGTTTGCTGTCTTAACTTTCTAGTCGGCGGCCCGGCGTGCGAGTCTCTCTCTCTSCTGCCCTCCCGCCTGAGCTGCTCGAGCCGTCCCCCTGCTCAGGCGCCGATTCCAAGCAGATCTCGTGTTCCCTTTCTGGTTTCTCACACTCCGCTAGCTCAAAAGCATTTCCGCAGCCCTGCCCGAGCGCTCGTGGCGCCCGCAGCTCGGCACCGCTAGTTTTACGTAATGTTTCCCCGAGGTCTCTCCAAGCCTGCCCTCCTGTGCCTGGCTTCGGGCATCCCCTCTGGGTCTTCATCATGGGATTAAGGGAGCAGACGCCCTCCTTGGCACGCRGCCTGGTGCACGCCAGCTGTGGGGCTTGTGTTTCTGCGCCGCGTGCAGCTGCGTGGAGGTGGCAGGAGGGCGGGGGCGAAGGGCAGGGCTCTTGGCCGCACCGTGCACCGAGCTGGGCGTTTGGCTTTGCTGGGGAAWCGCTCGGGTGTGAGGAGCAGTTGTTGGCTGCCTTGCTGCGTGCAGTGCTCGCCTTTCACCTTGGCACCTAAGCAGGCTTGCGTGTCATTCGTTAGTCCTGGTGGCACGAGGAAGCGGACAGCTCTTGCAGTGTTTTTTCCAGTATTGGCTTGTGGAGCGGGGGGGTTGGTGTCTGCCAGGTCGTTTTTCTCCTGACTTCCCTCTGCCCAGAGCATTGAGCTGTTGGAAGAGCCGCAAAAGAAAACTGACAGTAGTTCATCTGCCGCTTATCCAGCCCGCAGAGGGTTTAACTCCGAGCAGCCTGCTCCCGGCCGCTTAGGCCACCTGGCAAGGAGCCCTTGGAAGCGGAGGGCACGTGGGCAAAAAGCCCTCGCTCGGACAGTGTTCGGGAATTCCCGGCCCTCGCCGTGGGCACGCAAGGCTGCCGCCGGCACGGGCGCCTTCGTCAGGCGATTGGGCAAGAGCCGGCGCGATCCCGGGGGAGGCGGCAGCGGGAGGCTGATTACCGCGTTTTGCAGGGCCTCGCTGGCTGCTGCGGCTGCTCGGTCGATGGCTTGCGCAGGAGCGGGCGGGAAACGGCTCTCTTCCCGTGGGTGGGATGGGGCTGCAGAAGCGTCTGCCGCTGGCCTCCTCCCCGTGGAGACCCTGCCCGGCTCACAAATTTGGCGGGGCAGCTGCGTTGGCYCGTTCTAATCCCCAGGGTGGAAAGCGCTTGGGACTGGCCCCTTCCCTCCCAAAAGGAGGTGGGAGAAGGCAGGGAGGGGTGTGCGGGAACAGGGGCTGCCCGGCACGGATACTTCGGTGGCGGCCCCTGCGCTGGTGGAGCGTGGAGAGCCGCGGCCGGGGAARGGCCCTGGGCGCCGCGTCGGGAGAGCTGCCGCGCCGGGCTTCGGGCGGCTCGCGGGCGTGCTGGATCCCGGGGAGCGGGCGCCCGGCCCGCGGGGAAAGCCTGCCCTTGGAAGCAGATGCCGAGGGCTTGGCATGGGTTTGGGCCGGCTCTGCCCAGGCTGGAGAAGCCGAGCGGGTCGCAGGGGCTTGTGCCTCTGCAGAAGACGTGCTGACCTTCCGCGGCGGTGGATGTCTTGGAGTGGGTTTTTTTATTATTATTTTTTTTTTTCAAAGCAAAGCGGCTTTGGAAGGTTTGAGAGTGGCCGATTCATGCGTCCCCCCCGGCTTAGGCAGCGCCAGGTTAAGAGGCAGCTGCCTCTCCTGGAAGGCCTGTTTGTCAGCATCGCTTCTGGCAGGGATATAAAACCTCCTTTCTGGGCTGGAAAGATTGATGGTTCGACCGCGTTAACTGGTGCGTGTTAAAGGCAGCTGTGTTCCCGGAGCGGAGGGGAGCGCTTCCCTCCGGTTTGCGTAGCCTGGCAGCAAAGCTCCGCTTCGGGGCAGGCGCTCGCGAAGCGCAGCTCAAACCCCACGGCGGAAGCGGCTCGAGGGGAGCCGTCCTTGTCGGCGCCCGCCTCGTGCCTCGGCCCCTTTTTTAGGGTTGGACCGTCCTGGCCCGGCGCTGCGTGTGGAGCATCTCTTGGGAATGGAGCCCGCGCTGGCGGCGGCAGCGAGGGGAACAGGTCTGCAGCGATGCTCCCGGGAGACGACGCTGAAACGTGCCCGGGTTCGCGCGGAGGCGCCTGGGCTGCGCTGYGCCGGAGGAGGGAACCTTGCAAGAGAAAGCGAAGTTGCAGTTTTGGGGTGACTCCAAAGCTGGATGAGAAACGTTCGGCCGGATGGAGCCGCTCGCTCGGGCGCAAGACGCGAGGTGCCGCCGGTTGCACAACTGCCCCGCGAAACCGCGCGTCCTCAGACGGACCCGGCGCTGGGASAGGCCCCGCGCGTGCCCCCCTGGAGCCGGGCAGCCCGGGCTCTGCCCGCCTGTAGCAGGCTGGGGGGTGCTGGCGGCGACTCTGAACGGGGCAGAAGCCGTGCCGGAGCCTGGGAACGGCGGGCAGGCGACGAGCACGCTGTCGGGGCGGCTCGCGGAAAAGAGCCGGAGGAAGGAGGCTCCCGTGGCCCGCTGCGGAGCCGCTGGCGGGGGAGCGGAGAGTTTCCGTGCGTCTCCCCCGTCTTAAAACAGCCCGTTTGTTCCAAGGGTCCTTGGCTGCGGCGCGAGCTGGCAGGGAGGATAGTAGGGTTTTCATGGGGAGAGAGGCGGGAGCGCTGGAAAGCTCTTTGGGACGCGGTGACTCGGGGGTGGCAGGATGCCCGAGAGGAAGCTGGAAACGTGAGAAAAGGCTGGAGAGACGGATTGATTGGGGAACGGCCGGCGGGAGCCGGCGCACGCGCGGCAGAGCGGCTCCCGGTCGCAGCCCCGGCGGCACGGAGCTGGGGCCGGCTGAGCCCTGGCAGCCCGCCGGGGCCCGGGCGTGGGGCGGCGGAGCCGGGGCGGAGGAGGCCCCGCTGCGAGGGAGGCAGCGGCCCGGCCTCCGAGGAGAGCTGCCACCTTCCCAGGACGGCTCGGGCGGTCTTGCGACCCGCGTGGATTTGATCAGGAGAGGTGGGGGGGTCCTCGTTAGCTCCGGGCCAGATCGCTGGCGCTTGAGTTGCGGGATCTGGCGCCCCAATTCGATGCACGGCCGGGCGGGGGGAGCCCCCAGGGGAAGGTCCCAGCGTGCCGTAGCTCTGGCTTTCTGGGCACGCTTCCGATTTCCCCCCCGTTGGGTTAAAAGACGACGTTGTCTGCTTGCATCCCACCCCCCGGCCGCGTCCCTCCGTCGCGGAGCAGAACGCGGGCGGCCGAGACGCTGGCCCGGCACCCGCGGCGACGGATGCCGCCGCGAGAGCGGAAGGAGCTGCGAGACGGCGAGGATGAAACGAAAGGGGCGGCGAAGGGAGGCCGGGAAGCGGGCCAGGGCGGCGGCGCGGCGGCGGGGAGCTGGCCCTTCGCGGAGGGCAGGGTGCCGAGGCCGCAATGTGGCCTGCAGCTGCTCCCGCTGCGCTGCGTAATCCGAGCCAGGCGAGGGTTTGCGGAGGTGCCGGGGGGGATGTCCTGGCTTTAGGGATACGTGCCGGTGGCAGGCTCGGTTTTCCTCGCGGGAGGTCACCCAGCGGGTGAGCGTGGTGCTGCTCCCGCGCCGGGGTGCGGCGGTGACCGCGGGCCGGCCGGAGCGGCGGCGGCGTGGCCGGGAYGCCGCCGCGCAGCAGAGCCGACGGCACCTGCTCGGACGTCAGGCGCTCCTTGGGCTTCTGAAGCGCTAATCCAGGCCGGGCTGAGCCACGTCAGAGCCGCTGCTGAGAGGTGACAGTCTCCCTGGTCCAGGAGAGCGCTTGGTGGTGGCKTGGCCGAGGCGTAAGCCGAAACGCTGCAGGAGGGCTGGGGAGCTGCGGCCGCTCCGCGCGCGCCTTGTCGCACGCGAATTCCCCGGCTGCGACGAAGGGTGGCGGTTTTCRTCGGCGAAGGCTGATGGAAGGGCCGCGCGATGGGCTCGAAGGGGACCTCGGCAGCGGTGCTGGTCGTGGCCACCGAATCACCCTCTTTGGGGYGCAAAATGGCTGTTTGGACACGGCCCCGTCTCCCTGCGCTGCCGCTCGCCGACGGGCGTTTGCAAGATCTTTTCTTGCTTTGCCTCGCCTGAGACCCGCAAGCATTAGAAAGACGTGGATTTAATTACCCCAGCCTGTCATAAATTCATGGAAACAGGAACTTGAGGTGGCTTTGAAACGACAGGGATCGGATGTGCTTTATACGAGGGCTAACGCGAAAGCAGSATATTTGTTTTCCGTATCTGCCGGGGAGGATAATTCAGAGCAGCGCGGGCCGTAACGCSGAGCAGTGCCGCGGCGAGGGGGGCCGCGTGCTCGCCGCGGAGGCTGGCGCGTGCCCCGCGTTTCGAGCCGCTCCGTGCATCCGCCGGCGGCTCCCCGCGCACCAGGTGTTATTTAACTCTCTCCTCCCCCAGGAAGGATTTTGAGCTTTAAGCTCTTTAGCAAATTCTTCCAGTGCCGGCAAGGCTTAGCAGGTCCCCGTACGCCCGGCTCCGGCTCCGTTAAGCGTTACGAGCTGCTCGCGTCGGGCTCGGCGCGCGGCTGCGGAAGGGCTCGCCAGACCCGCGCGAGCGGCTGATCGCCCTTCGCGCCGCGCTCCCGCCCCGTCCGCTCTGCCCGCCGTCGCTCCCTCGCTCGGTCTGACGGTCGCGGGCCGGATCCCAGCTGGACGCTGGCGGGCGCGCCGCTGCGGGTGCTTCTCGCCCGCTCCCGCGGGTGCAGGCGGGCTGCCGGGGGCGCGGGGATTGCAGCCCGGTGCCGAGGCAGCGCTGGAGCGCCGCGGTGCTGGCGCCGAGCCCCGAGGGGCCCTGGAGCCGGGGTAGGGCTGCCCGCGCCGCCGGGCGAGCTGCTGGGAGGACGCGATGTGCTTCTCCTTGAGCAGTTCGGCGCCCTTTGTTTCRGGCGATGAATTCGAATTTCGCGCTGCGTCCTGGGCACCCAAAAATAAATCCAGCCGTAAAACGCACGTGCGGATCTGCACTGACCGAGTCCGGGTCGCCGCCGGCCCCAGAGCGGGCCGGCGAGCCGGCACGGCCCGCGGACGGGGTCGGAAATGCATCCTCCTCCTTTTTTCTCCCCGCTCCAGGTCCCCCGGTGGCTGCGGCAGTGCGATCCCATTTTAACGACTGTCCTGACTCTCACAGCCAGTTCTGCTTCCATGGGACCTGCAGGTTTTTGATTCAAGAGGACAAGCCAGCATGCATGTAAGCGGGTCTCTCGTCCGCCCCGTCGCGGGCGAAGCGGCCGCGGCGCCAGCCGCAGCAACCCGTGCGTGCGCGCGGCGCTGGCGTGGCGATGGCTACAGAGCAGCCACAGGGAGTCTGGCCCGGCTGAACCTCTTTCGTCTCTCCCTTGCTGCAATTCGGCTCGAGATTAAGAGTGGGATGGAGTGGCTGAAGAACGGGCGAGGTGCTCTGCTCGCTCCGGGCCCCGCTGGCGAGGCGGGACCGGCGTGTTGGTCGAAGGAGCGAGGCTGGGGGCTCGGCGGGGCGGGGGGGAGCAGCGCTCCGCGGGGAGCGGGGGCAGCTGAGCACCTGCCCAGGATGGTGGCCATCCAGGCGAGAGGGTGGCAAAATAAAGCATTGCCAAAATTTTTTCGATACGTATACCTTATTTCACAGACTAGTGTTGAGCAAGAGCTACACTAACTTCAGCCTGGGCTTTGCCTGGGAGAAAGGATGCAAGATCAGGATCCAGAGGGGCCTTCTCAGGGTCATTTGCATCTYCTCTGGACTGTCCAGCAGGAATTTCCCCCAGAAAAGAGGAATTTAATCCCGTTTCTGTTGGCCTTTGAGCTCGCGCCCTTGCGAGGCAGCTCCGGGTTAATTCCCTTCTCCGCTCCCCTTGCAGATGCCACTCCGGGTACGTCGGGACGCGCTGCGAGCACGCGGACCTCCTCGCCGTGGTCGCTGCCAATCAGAAGAAGCAGACGATAACTGCCTTGGTGGTGGTGTCGGTGGTGGCCTCGGTTGTGCTCATCGTGGTGTGCGTGTTAATACAGTAAGTACGTGCGGCGGGCGGCTGGGTCGCAGCTTGCTGAGCAGGTCCCTGAAGTCAAAGCCTTGYTCCCCCAGGAGGGTTTGGGCGCTGGCTCCGGCAGGGCTGAAGCATCCGCGTGGAGCTCATTGCGCTGTCCGAGCCCTGCGCTCCCGKGTGCAACTGTCAAGGGTGGGATCTCCTCTGGGAGGTGCCTCTGGCCTTTGCAGAGCCCTTATTTGGGGTTGCAAAGAGATGGGTGGGGTGCACATCTCGTTCAAACATCAGTCTGGAGCCCCTAATGATTTGTTATCTAGCWAGATAAGCAGTTACCTTTCCAAGGGAAACTTTTTTCTTGAGGAAAAGCCAGCTCACCTTGAARGCTATCTTAATTGGGTGAAATCCAAAGCTAACTTGAGGGGCTGGTTTCTAACTGCTTCCCAAAACTTGGGCTAAACTCAGAAATGTCCGTGAGGCTGGGCCCACTGCCAGCTAGGCAGGAAAGACAGTTTTGGGGCAATCTGCCTGCTACAGCTCCAGGTAAAGCTAGAGGTGGCCATAAATCAGGTTCTGCTCAGTCTGGTGGGTGCATGGGGAGTGCGAAGGCYTGCTTGGTCCTCCAGTGGGCTCAACTGCAGGCCTGAGCCCTCAGATTCGGCAGAGGTTGAGCAGGGAGGTGATCATCTCGGGGCTGGTCTTGCTCGCATGTTAATGGATTCGCTTTTAATGCGGGTGACGAGACACTTGGGGTGACGTGAGCAGTGGAGCGCTCTGCTATCCTTACCTTGCTGGTGCTGTTGGTGGTTTCTGAGAGAAGCGAGCCTTGGCACCGTTGGTGTTACGCAGCTGAAAGCTTCCAGCCACTGCTGCGAAGCTTCAAGCAGCTATCCTGCGCGGTGTGCCGGATAACTGGAATGGCACTGAACAGCTCGTCCCCTTTGATGCAATGYACCTCGGTGGTGATTTCTGAGGACAGGGCAATAATACTCATGTTGCAACACGCGTGTTTTTTATTAAGCTAAAATTAACGTCTCCRCTGTATAATTTGGAGGAGCGGGTAGCGTTGTGGTGGCTGCATTCCCAAAGGGGGAGGTTTGCGCTGGGAAGCACGTTGCTTCATCGTTCCCCTGCGTGTTCCAACTCCTCTGAAACTCTTTGTAACGAGATCAAAGGGACGGACCGGTCGGTACAGCTGCCGTGGCTCTGGCTGTAGCTGTCGCCTTTCTGCTGGGCAGCGTGTCCTGACGGGGCAGATGGAGCCTGCCGCCGCGACGCCGTGCGTGCAGCGAGGCGCTGGCCACGCGTTGCCCCGCGGTTCCGCCCGCCCCGCATCCGGGGCGCGCTGGCCTCGGTGGTGCTGCCCGTGCGGGGATGGTCCTCCCGCCCGGGCTGTGTTKGGGCGCGACCTCGGGTGCTCTCTCGGAGTTGGCAGAGCTGACGTGGGGTGGCCAAGGGCAGGATTTGGCCCGAGTATGTTGGTCTCGGCTCTTTACCGTGTCCCCTCCCCTGCTTGCGTTTCAGTTGCTGTCGGGTAAGAAAACACTGTGAGTGGTGCCGAGCCGTGGTGTGCCGGCAGGAGAAGCCCGGCGGGCTCCTGAAAGGCAGCGCGTCCTGCTGTCACTCGGAGACAGGTAGGGAGAGCGGGGCCGCGGGGGCCGGCCGGGCCCAGCAGCCCCCCACCAGCGTAACCGTGTGTCCCCCTGTGCTCCTTCTGCAGTGGTCTGACAGCGAGCTGGGCCCGGTAGCTCCTGCGGATGGACTTGCTACAGCTTGACAGCGGAGGCCCGTGCCGTTCCAGAGGCGAACGCAACTTCTTTCCTTTTTTTTCTTTTTTTTTTTTTTCTTTCCTTTTCTTTTCGAACAGCAAATGATGATGAGGACTTGATTCTAAGAAATGTAAATGCGGAAAAAGAGTAATTATCACCTGAATGTGTAGAAGGAGAAACAGGCCAATTTTCTTTTCCTTTCTTTTCCCACCCCCCACCCCCGGCGGGAGCTGATGTGCGGGCGCTGCGGAGGGGAGGGAGGGCATCCCGCGCTGCCCGCCGCGCTGCCAAAACCCTGCCGAACCGAGGCCGTGGGGCGAAGGTGTGATGCATCTCCGCGCCAGCGATGGGAATTTTACGGACTGTTTTACAGGCGTTGGCCGCCTTGGACGCGCGGCACGTGGGTCAGCTTCACGTTTACGCGGCTGCGACGACAGGGGCTCGGGGAAGGGGTTTGGACACCAGGACTGGAGKGAGCGAAAGGGCCGTTCGGGTCGGATTCTTCTGTTTCCCTAGGACCGTGTTAGCGTCTGTCCTGCTTTGAGACGCCCCGCCGAGGCCGGCGCTTGGGTTCTCGTGTCCGTTGCGGGGAGGAAGAGTCACGTTTTCCCAGGGATGTCCCGCCGGCCTGACTGCGGTGCCCAGGGCCGGGCACGTGTTTTCTCCTCCGGTGCTCTGCTCCCTTTCACGGGCACCAGCTGGAAGGGAGGAAGCGCCGCCAGCCCAGGCTGGAGAYGGTGCCTTTGAGCTTTGCTTTCTTTTTTGCTTGAAACCTAGAGGCAGAAAGCTTTGCAAGGTGCTGGGGCAGGAAGCAATGAGGGGTTTTAATTTCTTCAAGCTTAGGGAGGTGCAAAACAGGAGCTGGAGGTGATGACGGCAGCAAAACCGGTTGCAAGTAGGGTGTTGAAAATGCCGCTTGACGCAGGGCTTGCGGAAGCGCTGGCCTGGCCCGTGGTCTCCGCGGGCCCGGAGGCGCGTCGAAGCGGAGGGGGCTCTTGCAGCCCGCTCCTCCGGCGCGGAAGCGGCGTCGCTCCCGCTGGGACGCTAGCGCGAGACCGGAGCCGGCGCCTCGGGCGGCAGCGCGTCGTTCTGCCTCTCGGCCGGAGCTGCCTGGCTCTCGGCCCTTCCCGCCGCCCCGGGGCGAGATGCGCTGGTGCCCGATGACCAAATTCGACAACAGTGGCATCTCGGGGCGCCGGGATGCTTCCCAGGGACGCGCTCCGGGGGCACTGGCCGGCCCTGCCCCAAACCCCCTCGGGCGCCGGCGGGCGCTGCCTGCTCGGACCCCCCACCCCCCCGGGCCGGCTCGGCCCCGCTGCTGTTCCTTCTCCCCGCTGCCGACGGCCGGGGGTCCAGCTCCCCGGCCCGCTGCGGTGCCCGTTCGCGTCTCCCGCTCTCCGCTCGCATCCCCCCCCCCCGCCGGCTTTCCAGGACCCGAGGGAAAGCGGCAGCTCCGGCCGAGCCGCTTCGCCTCGCGCCCCATGGTGTGCCACGCCGCTTCCCGGGAAGCCGAACTTGGGTTTTTCCTCGAATGCTTGGATTTATTCCCTTTTGTTTGTTTTTTTTTAAAAAACAAAAACAAAAAAGCCCGAGGAGAGCCCGAGCGGGCGGCTTTCCTTCCCGCAGCTGCGCCCCGCCGAGGCAGCGGGTTCCCTCCGTCTCGGCATCTCACGCAATACGAGCAAATCCCAAGATGTTGCCTGGACCACCCTAACTGTGGGGACAAATATGATCTTTTATTAATAATAAAATGAACCTTTAATCCTAGGAAACCTCCTCAAGCCGGTGCTCTAACCTCCAGTGGAATTGTTAATCCTTTTCATAGTCTTCGTCGTAACCAGCCAGAAGCTTTTCCTTTTTTTTTTTTTTTTTTCATGGTTACTCTAATGTCTTCTGTATATGTTGCACTGAAAGTTAATATTTAATGTTTTAATTTATTTTGTGTGGTTAAATTAATTTTTGATTTCTGTAATATGTTACTGTGATTGGCTGTTCTTTTCCCCTAATACCTGGATTATAGTTATTTAAGTGATATAAAGGACACTTTTTTCAGAATGCTTCTCGCTGCTGTTTTGCTCGCGGGATCCAAGCCGCGCTGCGCCGCGGGGCGTCCCACGGAGGAGGAGAGCGCGCGGGGCCCGCCGGCGGCGGAGGCTGGAGGGCMGCCCTGGGGGGCCCCTTCCCGCCGCTCCTCTCCTGAGGAAACCCGTTTTAATGGGAAGAGTAAAAATAGAGGAGAAAACGCCTAAGGGTCAGCGCCTCGGCTGGGGCGGCCCTGGAAATAGCGGCCGTGCGCGGGGCTGCAGGCTCGGCCCTCCCCGCGCCGGGAGGCCTTCGCACCGTCACGCATTCCCCGCGTGCTTGCCCCGTGCCGTCACCGCCGCGGCAGCCCTGCGCTGGCCCCTTCCCTGCGCCGCCTGCACCGCGCYGGGTCCGACGGCAGCCAGGCTGCCTGCACCGCTACGGCGTTTGGGGACAGGCTGGACTGGGACCAGTGGAGCAGCACCAGCGTTGCGGCGTGGGGCTCTGTGGCACGAGCGGCGTGGGGCTGGCTCTGCGTCCCGGGCGTCCCGTCGTGGCCCGAGCATTGCATCGCGGTGCGGGGCGGGCATTGCGGCGCAGGTATTGCATTGCAGCGCGGGCGCTGCGGCGTGATGCAAGCATTGCGTCACGGGCGCTGCAGCGTGGGGCGGGTATTGCGTCACGGCACGGGCATCGCGCTGCAGCACCGGCAGCGCAGAGCCGGTATCGCTCTGC
>NW_028185828.1:1949682-1951622 GCF_003343005.1 Rhea americana
CCCGGGAAGCGGATGGGCCGGGCCGGGCATGGCGGAGGCGGCGCAGGGCCGGGTGCAGGCGGCCGTGGAGAGCATGGTGCAGGGGCTGGAGCGGGACAGCATCCGCGGCATGCAGGTACGGGCGCCGCCGCGGCCCCCGCGAGCGCTCCGCACCCGCCGTGCAAGCTCCGGGCAGCCCCTGTGCGCGCTCTGTGCAAGCTGCGTGCACCCCTGTGCACACTCTGCAAGCTCCATGCTCCCCTGTGCACGCTCTGTGTACTCCTGCGCAAGCACTGTGCAAGCTCTGTGAACCCCTGAACAAGCCCCGTGCACACACTGTGCAAGCCCTGTGCACACTCTGTGCAGCTCCTGTGCAAGCATCGTGCATGCTCTGTGCATCTCTGTGCCTGCCCTGTGCAAGCTCTGCATGCTGTGCTGCCTGGCCCATGCACCGCTGCGCAAGCAGGAGGGCAGCGCTTTGCAGAGGACCCTGGGCCCGCCGGCTCCGTGCATGCTTGTTGCACACGGGGCACGACGCAGGGCGCTGACAGCACCACGGGTCCGCTGTCCGCAGGGCGCCATGTTCCGGTGCAGCGCACGGTGCTGCGAGAGCAGCACGGCCTCCATGCAGCAGGTGCAGCAGTGCATTGAGCGGTGCCACGCGCCCCTGGCGCAGGCGCAGGCCATCGTCACCGGCGAGCTGGAGCGCTTCCAGGTGAGGGCCGGGGCGGGCAGCGGGGGCAGCGGGCGGCGCGGCCGCTCACAGCCCTCTCCCCACRCAGGACCGCCTGAGCCGCTGCACGCTGCACTGCAACGACAAGGCCCGSGACTCGCTGGAGGCAGGCGGCACCGAGGCGCGGGTGCGGGCGCAGCTCGACGCCTGCGTGGCCGCCTGTGGCGACGAGCACCTGCGCCTCCTGCCCGCCATGGCCCGGAAGATGAAGGAGAGCCTGGCCACCCTGGAGCAATAGCACCGGGCGCTGGGCTGTGGCCCTGGGTTTATTAAAGGAGAGGAGCAGAGCTGGGCCCTGGCGGCGCCGTGGCGGTGGCAGCGGTGCGCGAGGCGTGGGTGGCAGGGGCGCCGCGGGGGTGGGGGTCTGGGTGCTGGCAAGGGGGGGAGCTGCCTGCGGAAGGGCCGGTGGCCACGGGGTCGGCATGCATGGGGCTACCGCCACGTGCGTGCGAGGGGCAGTGACCCGCGGTGAGCATGGGTGCGGTGTGGGGGCGATCCTGCACGTGCGCGTTGTGTGGCACAAGCCCCGCGCTCGTGCAAGGCGCAGGGGCATCCCTGGGTGTGTGCAAGGCGTGGGGCGWCCGCTGCGTGTGTGCAGGGAGTGGGGTGATCCGTGCATGGTGTGGGGCAACCCCTGGGTGCAGGGGGGGGGGATCCTTATGTGTGTGCGAGGTGTGCGGTGGTCCCTCGGGTGTGCAGGGCGCGGCGGGAGCCCGGCGCGTGTGCGGGGCGCGGGCGGCGGCGCCGGTCCCGCTGCGTGGAGCGGCGCGCGTGTCCGCGGGGGAAGCCCGGCGGCGCTGGGAGCACGTGGCGCTCTCCCCGGCCGTATTGACCCGCGTACGCGCGCAGTTCGCGTTCCCAAGGCGGTGCCGCCGTCGGCTCCGGGAACGGCCGGCCGCAGGAGCCTTCCGGCGGCAGCGACTTCACCCCCCCCCCCGCGGGGGTGTTCCCGCGGGGCCTCCGAGGGCGTTTCGCGCCACAGCTGCCGCCCCTCTATTCGGGGGAATGCGGTAACCGCCGCGCGAAGGGGGGGCCACCTTGCGGGGAGGGGCGAGGGGGGACGCGCGGTCGCCATTGGCTGGCGCGCGGGCGGGCGGCGGCGCGGTGACGTCAGACGGCGGCGCGAGCGGCAGAGAGGACGGCGGCCCCGCGCTGAGGAGACGCCATGAGCAAGGCGCACCCGCCCGAGCTGAAGAAGTGCGTACCGGCGCGGGGGCGGCGGGGCCGC
>NW_028185828.1:1952120-1958774 GCF_003343005.1 Rhea americana
GCACCGATTTCCACCCCCTCTCTTCCTACACTCCCTTTGTTGCACAAGCAGCGTTAAGATGAGATGCTTTTCATGCCTGTGATTGAAATAAATCTCCCAAACTTTTATTATGACACTACAGCCTTTCAAAGCTACTGTTCTGATCCAAACCCCAGCAAATGCCACAGTAAGTGGTCCTGTTCCTCACACTGAATTTCTTTTAGTGAAGTTAAATGGTGGCCGACACGTCCAGGGGATATTGCGAGGGTTTGATCCCTTCATGAATCTAGTCATAGATGAGTGTGTGGAGATGGCACCAGGAGGACAGCAGAACAACATAGGGATGGTGGTAAGTACTAGCTTGGATTGTCTGGACTGAAGCAAGTAAAGGGTACTGTCTTTCACCACCCCCCAGAGATCGCTAGTATGTATCTTTGAAGGAGCTGAGTTACATGAAGCTGATTTAAACTTGCTGTAAACTGATGTATTTGCACACAACAAGCCATTATACTTTAAAGTTAGTTACAGTTCACCTATGCAGGAGGATTCATATTAACTTTGTCTTTGGAGCAGCAKGTACTGCGCAGTCCTCTAGGAAAACAAATTTGGAGAGGGCAGGGGAAGCCTACAGTGCTACAGAACCATGTTTACTGATGTGCTTCATTGTGGCTGCTCTGAACTTTTCTTTTTAGGTAATACGAGGAAACAGCATCATTATGTTAGAAGCCTTGGAACGAGTATAGAAACCGGAATGAGTATAGAAACCAGTGAAACCCACTCAGTGACAGTGGGCAACGTGGGATGATACCTGTATGTGCAGCATGTGGGGCTGCAACGGGACCTAACTCTACTATTTTGTGTGCTCRCTTGAATCTTCTACAATACATCACTTGTGTAAACTTATTTTTTGTTAAATAAATTTTGTAATGGTTTAAGTAACTTGACTGAGTTGAACTTGCCTTTTTGCGTAACAGGGCAGCTGGAATATGCTGATGCTTTGGTGCAGTAGGTGCTGTTATTATGCTGCTAGCACRGTTGATCTGTTTTATTTGATAGCCTTAAAACTCTGAAAAGCTTTCAGGKGCCTTGCTTCCTTCAAGTGGGTGAAAGAGGGAAGCAAATAAGCTTGTCCCTGCAGCAGAAAACACAAACAGGCTTTTTTTTATATAGATATAGGCATGTTAAAAGTGGCATTAAATTTGGTCCTCTCCTGCCTCTTGTGCGAAACAGGCTATTAAGCTTCTTTTACACTGTCCACCTACAAGTAGTGACCAAGTCTGCAGTATTTCTCATATTAAAATGTTTGTGACAGCAACTTGATTACGATCTGCAGCTCCAGCGTGAGGTATTGATACTTTGGGGTAGAGTAGACTGAACAAAGCACAGGCCTCTGCAGTACTAGCACTAAAMCTGCAAAAGGTTTAAAGCATTCAAACAGGACTAGTGCTTCCTGTGAATCTAGTAGTAACATCACTTGTAATTTAGATGTGAATGCTGCAGAAAGGGCACTATATTATTCCCTAGGCCTTCTACCACAGGAAGGCTAGTTGCAGGGCTGGCTTGGATACTGACACTAGCAGACACGCTGCAGCAGGTACTCTGGCCTCCATGGCAGTTGCTGTCTTATGAAGCCCTTGCATAACTCTTCCCATCCCCACTTGCTACTACAGTTTTAATAGATAATCTAAGACTAGATGCATTTGTCACTAATTTAAGAGACTAGTATCAGTGAACAACTTAAGACTTGTACAGCAAATTGCTGGAATGACAGATTCTCAGGCACTGGTTTCTTCTTCCTCCCCCTCCCTCACGTGAAAGGAAGCATATAACTCTTAGAGGCCAAGAGGCATCCTCAAGATTTTCTTGCCCTTGCCTAATGCTTACTGTGGGAAAGGAGATCCACAGAATAGCACTGTACTGAGCAAGGCAGCCCAAATGATCTTCTTTGTGCTCCATTCCATCACTGTCTTAAAGGACACGATGCTTACCTGTTTGAACTGAAGTTCTTGGACAACTTTACTATTTGTTGTGGCACAAAGGAAAGCCTGCAGGGGACACTCAGGAGCTGAAGGAGATTTTCTTGAAGAGCCAGATGGAAATCAGCCTTGTGGATTTGTTTTTGTGAAAAAGAACTTTCACTTGTTATTGACAGGGATGTTCTCTTTTGTTACTACAGTTAAGAAAAAGGAAAAAAAAGTGCTAAGCACTTTGCCAAGAGCAAATAAGGACCCCAGCCAAAACCAAGCATTACTAAGAAAAGGGTAGAAGGAATGCTTCAGGCAGAGCATATACACTTTTTCAGAAGCTTTGACTGGACATGCCTGAGTATTTTAGTCTTGTAGAGCACTGTAGGTACAGAGTATGAGAGACAGTAACGAATAAAAATACTTAGTTTGCTTTTCAGAGTTCACTCACTGCAAGTGCCCCAGAAGCACGAAGCATGTGAGCAATCCGAAAGGAGGTAAGCCCCTTACACAAGTGGCAAAGTAAGTGGGAGTTTGGCTACCACTCACATTGGTCCAGTAAATTGCTAGCACTTTGGTTATACAACAATGTAAGGTTGTAAGCCAGCTTACAGCAACCCACGGGAGAGATTCAGCCCATCTTTTTGTTCCRCAGTTTAGCTTTGAAGTGCTCATCTTTCCCAGCATAAGCACTCAGCAATCCTACTAGAGGCTTGTTCAGAGTGTCCCCCCAGCTAGGCAGTCAGCCAGGGAGGGAAGGTGGCAGCCCTGAGCAGGCACAACCTAACCCCTGCAGCCAGCTGAGGGGGGCAATTCTCTTTAGAGTGAAGGAGGAGAAGAAAGCAAGAGAGCTACTGTAGAGCAGCTAGTCTACTGTGCTTGGCATAGAAGCATTAACAGTACCCGCACTTGGGGTACAGGGGACAAGGGGAGTAATGAAGACTCACAATATCTCAAGGTAACAGCTTTCGGTTACTTCCAGAAGAGTGCATTAGTTTTATTTCTAGAAAACTAGTGTTTGTTGTGTCTTCAGATAAAGCTGAGAAACTACAGCAGTACTGGATACAGTCAATGGATGTACAGTATTCAAGTTGATCTAAAATCTAGCTTTGCCCGCTTGTATTTTCAGATTATCTAACAAGACACATTTCAAAGACTTGAGAAATGTGAAAAACATCCTGTGCTTTTGCTTACTTACCACCTATTTAGGCAACCTGCACACTTCCTTGAACAGAAACAAGCCAGCCATTACCCCTAAGTTACATTACTTGTTCTGGAAGCAGGCTAAGAACACACTGATAATTTGCACTGCATTGATTCCATCCCAAGAAAGTTATTGATACACTCTTAGAACAGTTGAGGCATAGAAGTTTARTGTAAAGACAATGCTTTCCCCGGACTGAAACAGGCCCAGAGAAGGAAACTCTGCATGCGTGGGTGTAGAAGAGCAGCACACAGTTCATCACAGCAACACAGGTCCTGAGTTTTGCAGTCATATTGTGAAGGGCACTTGGGTCAGTAGTGATGCTTAATTTTGTTTTTTTTCTCCCTCCATCTTATGTAGGGATAGATGGAAGAATTTCCATGAAGCTGGGCCAGCTCTTTTGAGAAAGCTTCTCCCTCCTTTTCACTACTGATCTAGTCAACTGGTGCCTGTCTATCTTAAGTTGGTTGGGTGTTTCTTCATCCTTGGATGAATTCCTCATTCTTCAGTTTTAGTTGTGACTAGACTGCTACAGTACATCTGTATTTCTGGATGTTGTTGTGGTACACAGCAGAGCAGCCTGGATGCTCTAGCGAGCCAGTGGCACTTGACTCCAAGGAGCTCAAAGCTCTGTTTTCAGTTTCTCATGCAAGTCTTCCTGGTCAATCTTGTCTGTGTTCCCATACCACTGGTGGTAAGCAAGTAGTGCTGCATTTTTGGCTGCTATAGCACTCATCTCCATGGCACTTGCAGCCCACTCAATGCCATTGAGATAGTATATTCTGTCATGGAGGATCACAGGTGGGCATTTTTTAGGGGGGCTGTAATGGGGGTACGCCAACCACTTCTTCATTTTCACTGAGTCATAGGAAGAGAAAAGTAAATTTAGCTGCTCTTTGGTGAGTGGTTCACTTGAAAACACCTTCCAGACAGCTGATCGCAAGGGTGGCTTTTCTTCACTGGTTATGTCTTCAGCAGGAGACACAATCCCCATGCTACTGATGAACAGTTTGGGACTCTCTGTAGTGAGGATGGCACCAAAGTGAAAGGCAGATGGGTCCTGGTAGCCAAAGAAGGAAGTATTTAAGCGCCCATGCACAAATGTCACTACAGTCTGATGGTAAGTATTTGAGAACTCTGCAATAGGAGGGTTAAAGTTCCTGAAAGTGATGTTGGACATCTTGGGGTTCAGTGGCGCTGCAATGACAATGATGTCGTATGTATCCGACGATGATCCCAGCGTAGAGTTGTAAGTGACATAGTAGAGCTTAACTGTGCCCCCTGGGAAGAAAAGCAGGAGGGGAGAGCGCTCAGTTACCTTGTTCTGTTGCTAGAGGAATTCCTGGTGATCCTTCTAACATARGGCTTTTCAACTGCATTCCCTTTAGGCCACTTATCTTCTTGTGAGCTGAAGCTTTTTCARGTAATACAAGTTTAGCTAAGTGTTGTGATCTAAGGCATTGAACACAGCCCATTTTTCATTTTGAGCGAGCAAAGAAAACCCAAACTGTTGCTTTGGTCATCTGGGAGACGAAGCCAAGCAGTTACACCAGCATAAGCCAGTCTCCAGCTGCAAGAGCTAACCCTTCTCCCCAACCCCAAACAGAAAGCAAAGGCAACTCACCTGCAGGGTTTGGTCTTGTTTTTGGCTCTATAGACAGAACTGTGCCAGTGATAAGCTGTGCCTTGGCAGCATAAATAAGGCCACTGCAGACAAGTTTATTTCCTCCCTTGACTGCCCAAAGGCCAGATTCTGTCCCTGCCAGAGAAACAGCACCTACAAAGAAACCAAAGCCATTAGACCTGCTTGTGCAGCATCATTCTGTAGAGGGAGCTCCTTAAACAGGAACGGGAAATTAGGGAGCAATACCCCRGTGGGACATGCAGCTTGCTTAAGGACAGGGCTCACTAGGTCACAGCAGCAAGCAGTTGACTGTTTGTCAGAGTAACATAGCAGCCCAACAAGGGAGGGCACAGCTGAAGTGCAGAAGCAAGGACTTGCTCTAGGAGCAAGAATCCTAACACACACAGGTGTCTCCTGTAGAGCACAAGGTCCCCAGGACAGATGCATACCCATTTCACCTTGCCTACCCCTCTTACAAAGGGGAAGGCTATTAACACTCACCTACAAAACCATTTATGTTGATACCTTGCCCATAATTGACTCTCACAGCTGGAGAAACCACCTCATTTATGAACTTATGAGAGAAGCCAGCTTTCTGCATAGATTCATCAATGGTTTGATTCAGCAGTTGGGCRAAGTCGTTCCCTCCAAGGGCATGAAGTAAACGCTCGTTACTGCTGAAGGTGTAGTCGTACGTCTGGTAGCGATAGATTCTTGGACCAGAAACAAGAAAACACATTCACACCAGCTGCAGAATGCATGCACCGGCCAAGCCTCTCTCATCACGATAAGAAGCTTCAAGTGCCAAGTGCTGGTTGCTTATCTTTGTCACCTTGGGAAGCTTAAAACCCTCRCAAGCCTCCCAGGAATATGACTCCTCAGGGCCTCATCGTCTTTCCCAAGGGTAGCAAGGTTCATCCTTTCAGCCAAGTCCTTGCCTAAGGGATAAGAGGCCTCCAAAGGCCTCAACTTCATTCCTCTAGCGTTTTCCTAGCGAAAGATTTTGTGCCCAGTTATGAACTGAGTTCTCTTTAGGGACCCACATGCCAGGCTGACTGAACATCCCATACCAAACCCTTCATAGCGACCTCATTGGCCTCCAGCCACAAAGTCGGCTCTCTTACCGCATGAACTTGTCCAGGATGTCCTCAACCCACATGTACATGCGCAGAGGATTGAGTCCGTACCGCCAGAGAAGYTTGAGAACGTTGATTACGTACCAGCTACTCTCCTCGAACACGAACTCTTCCCCGTTATAAATGGCTGCGAGGCCGCCGTGGCCTGCGGCGACAGGGAGGCCTGGAGGCAGCGGGAGGAAGGAGGGTAACGCAGAGGAAGAGGCGTAGCTCGCTTCGAGCTCGCCTGCTGCGCTTCAGTTTTAAGCTAGGCTGTCTCAAAAGCTACCCCGAGCCAGGGCGGCAGCTCGGAGYGAGCAGGTGAGACTTTGCTCCCAGGATACGAAGGGGAATTGGGTTTTGAGCCCGAGCCAAGCAGCCGCCGTTGGAAGCGACTTCTGAACGGTCCAAGCAGGATCACCTCGACCTCAGCCGGTAACACCGGGGCCGACAGCGGCGGCGACAGCTCTCTGCCCCCGGGCTCGGGGCGCCACGCAGGGGCCCGTGCTCCCACGCCACCGCGGCAGCGCCATTTCGGGGGGGGGGAAACGGGCAGGCGAGCGAAGCCGCCACTCACCGAGCTCCTTGACGAAGTGCTTCATGTGCAGGTTGAGCGGGTGGATGACGGAGCCGCCCGCCTCGTAGTCGCGGCCCTCCACGCGCACCGTGGCCAGGCGGCCGCCCACGGCCGCTCGCTCGAAGAGGTCGATGCGCACGGCGCGCCCGAACTGCCGCCGCAGGAAATAGGCCGCCGCGGCGCCGCCGATG
>NW_028185828.1:1959929-1977196 GCF_003343005.1 Rhea americana
GTGTGTGAAGCGGGCGCTGGTGCCGCAGCTGCGCCGCCTGGAGCCTGCCCTTCCCCGGGGAGCTGCGTGCGGCGCCGGGGCCGCCGCTGGCGGCGCGGACGGAGTCGCTGGAACTCGGAGCAACTTCCCTGACAGGCCGGCGCCGCTCGGCGCCCTCCGCGGCCGCCGGGCCTTCCCCGCGGGCTGCGGCCGGCGCGGATCTCGGGCGCGGTCCCGTCTCCTGCTCCGCTCGGCCGGCGCTCTGCGAGGTGCGTTCCCTCCTTCAGGCCTGGAGACGAGCGAAGCCGCAGACGGATCGGCCTGCCCGAGCCGCCTCTGCGCGAAGCTGCCGCCGTTACCTTTGTTTCGGCGCCCAGGCCGCGCGTCGCTGAGGGGAGGGATGAACGGGGGGAGCGGGGAGCCCCGCCGGGCGCGAGCGGCCGCCCTGCCCTCGGGGGGTGGTCTGCGCGGGGCCCGGGCCGGCAGCCCCGGTTCGGGCTCGCTCGGTGGTAACCRCCACGTCTCTTGATGCGTGCGAGCCCGTTATCTTTCTACAGCTCATCCCTTTTAACTGTTCTTAGAGTCTGCAAACGTGGCTCAGACCTCCCTGTTCTTGACACCATATTTGTGTGTTTGTTTAAAKAAGTGACTTTTTTTTTCCTGCCTTAGGGAAATTGTTGTCTGGAGTCTAGTGATCTCAGCAGTGCACAGTTTATGCTTCAGAGAATGAGTGATCTGGCCTGGAGCATGTGTGGCTTGTTGCAAAAACCCAGCCTGAGTTTCTGAGCTGCAGAACTAACTGTTGAACAATATACCCAGAACTGTGTTTTTCTGAAGCACTTTGAATGAAAATTTTATGCCATATGGAGAGTTGTCATTAGCTGAACTTCACAGATTGGGTTTGTAATGAGCAGCTTGGAAGAACAAAATGCAGCTAAATTTAATGTTTCCACCCTGAGTATGAAATGTGTGTTAAATACTTGAAAGCGCTAGGATTTCTGTAGGTAGTGCTGCAGAAATTTCGTCTGTGTGGGGGATACATTATTCGGTTGCATTGTCTTGCTGTATCATGAAGGCCCCTAAAGTGTTTGGGTGTCTKCCAACATGTATGTTTTTTCTTTTCTTTAGTTCCCTTAGCATATTTAAATATTTTTTTCTGGAATTGATACCARACGTTGCTAGAAATATATATTTTTTTTAATTTCCACATAACCTATTTGAAGGGGAGTGTTAAAGTCTTAGCATCTTGAATCACCTTATGAGCTATGTCACTTAAGTCAATCAGTTGCTGCAGCTCATTTTCACATGGCCGGCTATCTTTTTTTGAAAGCCACTGCTCAATTGCAGTAAATAGGCATTTGAAGAACAGTTACAAAACAGCTGGTGTTTTTGAACTTTCCAAAAGATCTCCTCTCTGTATGTTACTTGTATCTAGATATGCTTGTGTAATACAYGTACATTTGATTAGCTGCTTAAGTATGGGAAGATCATCATGTGCCAACACCCAATAGTTTGGTAATAGTTTTCAAGAAGACCTATACTGATAAGTGTGCACTGAAGGAATTTARTTACCATGTGTAGTTTGCCTTGTATAGTACAGTGCTTCATCTGCAAATAAACAGTGACTGATCATTAGTGAGAATCCAGTTAGCAGGAGACTGCAAGAGGGATGGGAAAGATGCAGGAAATGGTGCAGTTCTCATGTGGAATAGAGCTTTTCTTCCCTGGTGGCATATCAGCTGCCCCTGCCTGGAAGGGTCATATGTGAGATTGCRTCTGTAGCGCCTAGGCACCCGCTCGTTTCTTGTTAAACTGCCGCAGGACAAAGTCCAAGTACGTTTTATCGGCCCATGTCTCTGTTGCATGGAAGCAGAGCTGCAAAGAAATTCTGGCAGAAGACTCTGGAAATGCAGCCCAAATGTAGCCCAGAGAGTGTAGCCTGAACTTGCTGCTGAATACAGCAAATAAAATAACATGGGACTTCTTACTCTGGGAGCTGCAGCTCCTTGTTCTTCCCRTAAAGCTTGGCAACCCATGAAGTGCTTCATAGTGCTTCAGGAGTACGTTGTAGTTTGTCAGTGGCTTGAAAAACTGCTAGCAGGTACCAAGTGCTACACAGTTACAGGTAATAAAATTACAATGTGAAATGATTAAAAAAATGCTTTTGACCTTGAATTACATTAACACTGTTGTTCTGTGTGTTACGGCTGCTTGCATGCCCTTTAAGGGATGTCTTTATCATTTTTAAAGAAATTCAGGAAGTCTCTGAATGGAAGGCTTTATCTTTGGGCAGAAACAAATACAGAATAACATATAGTATGCAACTGTGTGTATGTATGTGTGTGTCTGTATTTGTGTGTGTGTGTGTATATATATATGTTGCTGCAACTGTTCCTTTGGGGATACATTTTGAGAGTTCTCGTTATTGAAAGATTCATAGGGCTGTTGGAGTCTGCTTACCTAACTCCTATGAGTTTTCTTTTCACATCTAAATCTAACATTCAGACGGGCCATACTTACTAAGATAACTATCTAATTAGCAAAGTGAAAATCCAGTGTTAGTGCAGAGGTAGACACTGTTTCTAGGAGACTTGCAGTTAAAATAAATGGTTAGTAAGTCCAGAGCTACAAGGTTATATTAGGGTGTCATCACTTAACATCTTGGCTTATTTGTTATCCCAGTCATAATAATATGAAAAAAAAGGAGGTGGGATGAGAGTCTAACTACTTATCACTGTTGGTTGAGCTTGATGTGGGGTTAGGATGTCACAGTGTTATCAAGCACAAAGTTAATTTTCTTAATGGAAGTGCAYTAAAACCTCCTATGTTTAAGAAAGGTCAGTAGAAGTCCAGGAAATACTTGCTTTATTGAGTGATAATGAGCYTGCTAAGGTCTCATTGTGGTGAAACTTAGAGCATGTAGCAACTTAAAATTGAGCATATTTCTGGCTCATACCTAAGGGAATTGTTAAMATTTTTTAGACCTAGCCAACTGTGTCATTTTTTTTTTGGCAGAAAAGCAGAGGTGAGCAGCCTGTTCTCCCATTCTCTCCTCCACTAAATAGAGTAGCAGAGTGCCTCCATCTCTTCAGTAAGGGTGTTCTGACCTTCACCTGAACGTGAGAAATTGCTGCTTTATGCTTCCCTTGCTGCCTTTTTGTTTTCTTACAACATCTCTGCAACTGTTGCATCAAATCCAGGAGGGCAGCTGCTGTGATTGCTGTGGTTTCAGCAGTACGATTTGGCTCCGGTTCCCGTTGCAGATGCCGTGGTTTGCCACACGACCTCCCTCAGCAGAAGGGAGCTGCTACRCCTTCTGCATTGAAGTTCCTGCAAACTGTTTTCTCTGGGTGCTTTTAAAAATCCTGTAACTTGGGATTTTTAAAAAGTTTTCTGTGTTGGCTGGTGTTCTTCTCCACTGGCGAGACTGTGAAAGTATCGTGCAAGACCCACATTAGAGCARGAGGGTGATTTGACCGGAGTGGAGAGTTGGTGTTGGGTTAGGCTGAGCCTTTCAAGAGAAGGGAGACGGGGRGATGCCCTCACCTGATCGCATTTGTTTCAGGCAAATAGGGTTTCCAGCCGTAGCCCTTTACTAAGGGGGACTGACTTCTTGATGTTGTGTAACACGCTTGCGAAACACCAGATTGAGCTATCAGGGCAGCTAGGGAAACTGTGGTCACTGAATGACTGGGTACGGTTATCCTAACAGATATTTCTGTATGCAGAAATCAAATTAGTAGRCTCAGCTATCCTTATCTGGCTTTCTGTTCAACTGTAAGCTGGGGTGAGATTTTAGACCTTTAGTGCTACTGAGGAAAAGGGCTGTTACTTCCCACCGCTGGTTAAAAGCTTCTGCCCTGTTGTCCTACGACTCGGCGTAGAGCCCCGTCACGTGCTGGGTTTTGCAGGCTGAGCTGCCAGGGCTGGATGTCAGGAGCACCTTTGGACAGCCTTTGCGCAGCTATTAAAGGGCAGGCTGGAGCGCGGGGGTGGCTTTAGCTCGCCGAGCTCCCAGCGGTTGGTCTGCCTGGGTTACTGCTGCGGTGTGCGTTGCGGTTCCCAAGCTTTGGTGCTGGGAGAGCCGGTGGTCGTTGTCCTCGGCTCTGCGAAGGGCTCTGATTCCCGGTGTTTCAGGCAGTGTTTCCTAAAACAGTCTGCTTTGCGCCCCTCTCCCCTGGGATCTTGGCACTTGTTGGCCAGTTTTGTTTGGAGCTGTGTTGTTTGGGAGCTGCTGTGCTAGGGGTTAAGAGAGGATGGATGAACTGCATGAGGATTCCTAACCATCACACGCTGGATACTGGTCTTTTTCTAGATTGTGTGATCTTAAGAAACTAGCTGAAATTGGACTTCTGTCTTTATTTTTCTCGACTCTTTCTCCTGCGCCTTGTATTTACACTCTCAGTCTCCGTCTCACAGAGCTAAGTTTTGCTACGTGTTTGTGCCATGTGTGGATAAGGAGATCTTGGTGGGAGACTGCACGTATTCTTGAAGTTAGTTTCTGTCTGGAACAGGAAGGTCTGAGGGTGTCAGTAAGGTGCTGTACCAAACCGCCCTCCCCAAGGCCTGTATCCTGGGAAGAGATCTTCGTGGGAGGCCTCTTTGGCTGCCTAGAGGCCTGCTGCTTCCTAGTCCACAGATCCTGGAGACATCTGCGTGGTCAGAGTCTGTCCGTCTACATGGAATTTGTTTGCAAGACTTGTGGTTAATTGTTTTTGAAGCAGGAGATGCCTTTAGTCTCCTGAACTGTAAATTCAACCCTTGTGACAAGTGTTATACAGGGAGAGTGTTGTTTGCTATTTTAATTTTTTTTTGTTTGTTTAAACTCTAGTCAGTGCTCTGGTATGATTATACTGGAATATTGCCCTAAATTGAAGGGTGTTTTTTTTTTTTTTTTTTTTTTTTTTTTTTTTTTTTTTTTTTTTTTTTTTTTTTGAAAGACCTGGTTTTCCTTAAAGACTTTTTGAGGGCGGGGGAAAGAAGTTCTGAACCTGTAGGCTGTGCTGACTTAACAGTAGTTGTTGGCTTGGACCATCAATAATTCTCTTGCAAGGCAATGTAAGTTCCTAGTTCTCATCTCAGTAATGAATGAATAAAACGGAGGGACAGCTGCACTTCTAACCTGTTATTTAATCCTGCAGATATGTGGGGAACCTTTCAAGAGATGTGACTGAAGCTCTAATCCTCCAGCTGTTCAGCCAGATTGGACCATGCAAAAACTGCAAAATGATAATGGATGTAAGAGCCTTTACCTTTATTTCCCAAATCCTGATAGCTAACAACTTCAGGCCGTAGTAGCATATTTCAGAATTCTACCACATGATGTATTACAACGCATTTTTATAGATATATGTATGTGTGTGTATGTGCATATATACGTATGTATTATAATATTGAACGATGAGTATTATATATTATACAGCTATTTATACGTGTGTGTGTGTTTAAAAAAAGACTGGAGATCATAGTGATGTACTTAGGACATAATTTCTTCCTCATCTGATATTATTTAAAGATGTTTGGCTATTCCAAAGGGGATTGAACTCATTAATATATTTGAATATTCTAAATTACATTTGAGAAGTTCTTTTTCACCACATGTTTATCTTTTTGAAGCAAAGCTTGAACCTCCTGGAACATTGTTGGTATATTGACTGTTCTCTAAGTTTGAAGTAAAAAAAAAAAAAAAGTGTATGTATGTGTGTGTGTGTGTATATATATATATATATATATATATATATATTCAGACATTTAGATGTAATGAATAAGGCACTAAGTCTAATAATGAGGCTAAAATTTGAAAAAATTTTCACCGTGATTCTTTTCTTATTTTTATCAGACAGCTGGAAATGATCCATATTGTTTTGTGGAATTCTATGAGCATCGTCATGCTGCTGCAGCACTCGCTGCTATGAATGGCCGGAAGATAATGGGTAAGGTAAGCTGTCATGTCTACAGGGTGAGTTGCAGTGGAAAAACACAGGTTATACCAGACTGTGAGGATGAAATATCACTCGAGAAGAAAAAGAAGCATTGGAAGTGTTAGGCACTTTGTTCAAGTGGAGCTCTCAGTGTGACAGAACTAACAGGAAAAGCAGTTTTTACTGTGGTAGGAAGCGTGCAGAGGAAGGTTGGGATGAAGAATTGGGGAGGGAGCAGAGGCAGTGAGAATAGGGAATACTTTTAGCTATCCTGACCGTATCAGGGTAACATTCCTTCCTTCCCCATACCTGTAAACAAAACAAAACAGACAGACAAAAAAAATATCCAAACAAGGTATGTTTGCAATCTTTGCTTTTAACAAGTAGAACGCAGTGTGAAAGAGAGAACCCTCTGCTGAGAAGCTTATCTTCAGCTTTCAGCCAAAGCTTGCACAGCTGATTCCCCTGTAGTGTCAGAATTAAATGCTGTGATAGTGCCTGAGCTTAGTTCCACTTTACTTGATCTAACGTTAGCAACTAATATTTGCAGGAGGTCAAAGTGAACTGGGCAACAACTCCCAGCAGCCAGAAGAAAGATACCAGCAGTAAGTGTCGCTTATGCTTTGAGTAACTGTTTTTATTTGTACAAGTAGTTTTTAAACCTAAACAGTAAGCATCGTGCAATTATATGCAGTAATGTTTTGATCGTAATCCTAAGATATTATTTAATGTGTTTGTGTTAATAAACTTAAGAACAAATCTAATCTTTGTCATCAGGTAGTACCGTTGTCAACACACTGCGTTCACAAGGTAATTGTATCTTCTTAAACATAAAATGAAATCTCTCGAGGGTATTCACTAACCACCTGAAGCTGTATATGGGGTTTTGGTTTTTTTACGTTTGTTTTTTATGGAAAGACTTCCCTTTTATTTCCCTGTTGCATCAGAATATGATCTGTTGTCCACTATTTAATTCTGGTGCTAATCTTCAGCTATTTGTTATGAGTGCAATTGTAAAACTTTTCCCCCTGCTGTAAGGGCATAATTACTGGCTTCTTTTAAGGCTGGTGTATGCACTACTTCATATAGGCTCCTTGGGAGTACTTAAGCTTTCTCCAGAACCGGGTATCTTGTTCCCCCTTCACGGCAACCCTGTGTATTGCTGCTTTTCTCAGCAAGCTTTGAAGTCCTTTAGAGAGGTGGGGTTAAACTACATTAGCATCAAAGTGGACTTTTAAATTTCTTACTTGCTGTAGTACCAATAAGTCTGTATATTGATAAGATGGTATGTGAAATATTGTTTGACCATAGTGGAAAAATCTTTAGGGTTTTATTTCTCTTCAGTGCGTGCTTTTTTTTTTTTTTTTATGGATCTGATATAAATTGAAGGGATTACTGTTTCCGTTCTGTTGCCTTCAGTCTTAGTTCACTTGCACATGGATTCACATACATTGAATTCACATGGATTCACATGGTGTAATGGCTGGGCAACCAAAACTGTTGGCTTTTGAGAACTCAAATTCTTTAACAGCAAACTGTTGCAATGCAAGGTATTTTTTTGATTTGTTCTTCACAAAATACGGTTTTAAACCAGACATTGTAGCTAGGTTGAAAATACATCCTGCTCTAGAGTGAGTTTTATTCTGCATTTCTTGAAACTACTAGACATTTCAGTTGGTAAAATTTTGTATAGCTAGTGAACTCTACTGTATGTAAGTTTAACACTAGAATACCAAGAGCAAGATTTTCATGTAGTCTTGGCATATTAAGTAAATATTTCAAAACTTTGTATGGTAAATGCTGACTGGTCTTAAAAGCAGTTATAAAATACAAAATGTAAATACCATATGTCACAGTACTACCCTTAAAATTACTGACTTTGTAGTGCTGCCAAGCAGTGGATCTGTTATGAACAGCAGTAAATTCTGTAGTTCATAGTGAACTGTAGTCTTCATGTAGTTTTTAATAAATGGAAATCAATGCCATGTGACATTATTTGCTGTATGTGTTTTCAGGGGTGGTCTTCAAACTTTAAAGTCATTTTTTTTTCTTTTTCCCTATAAGACCATTTCCATGTCTTTGTTGGAGACCTCAGCCCAGAAATTACAACTGAAGATATAAAAGCGGCTTTTGCGCCATTTGGAAGAATATCGTAAGTAATTTCCATAGGGCAAATAAACTAAAAGTTATCTCTTAAATGGAGGCAGCCTTATATTTCAGTAAGTAAAAATTGAAGTTGTYGCAGAGCAGGGATATGCATTCATCTGTTCATACAGCAACTTGAGTCTGAATGGTTGGGTATTAAGCARGGATGCACAACCAGATTTCTTCATAGAAGTTTGTTCTGCTTTACTAAAAAAGTTCCCTACAGCTTACTTTGGTTTTATACTCTGCATTGTTTGGTAAAGTAGCACTGGAAAAATTTGACTTACAAACTTGGGGTTTGTATTTTACTTGCCCTCTCAGTGATCAGATAAATAAATACCACTTGTTACAGTTTGTGATTGAGTCTGTTTGCATGTTCACGTCTCGTCAGGCTTTGGACTTTTGTTAGCCATGGTGTGCAGGCCACCGGTAGCATATATTTTTTTGCAGTTAAATTACCATTCCCACAAGTAAACCCTTTTAGCACTTGACTTGTTGCAGCATCTGAAGGCTGCAGCTAGAGTGGCCTCTAAGTGTTGGCACTGTGTAAGCATAAGCCCTTGATCTAAGGGGCTCAGCCTAAAACCTGGGGCATCTTCGGTACATGAGTTGCACCCATCGGTTGTGTTGAGCAATGGTGTAACAAGTGAACGTGTTACAAATTGGGAATGGTGATTGCAGGTCTCTGCCTGCCAGTTTGGTGTATTCAGGATGTAGCAGAGTAAGGAGCAGTTCATTCATTCCATCCTCCAAATGTAAACCATTAATTTTCCTTGTAGTGTTGTCTGTACTGGACATTGAAGTTTCTTGATGGTGATGTAAGAGAACGTAGAGTGCTTTGGAGTGTTGTGTAGTGAAGCATTTAATTGAAGTAAGTTTGTTTTTTGTTTTTTTCCCCTCAGAGTCCAGTATATTACTCTTTTATTGCCAGCTTGATTTCCTCTTATGATAAAGTTTTTTAAAAAATGTGATCTGAATGTGACTTGCTTCAGAGAACTATAATGCTTGACTACGTCTTTTGTAATTGTTACCTTGGAAATGTAGAGGGTTAGACTCACGAGGAGAGTGAGTTCATCCTCATGGCCAAATGTGGTCTGGATGGAAGGGATGAGGGACTCTAAAGGAGATCTTAAGTGGCACTTGGCTGCTGGAGTGAGTGTGAAAGGGAGCTAGTAGTAGACTGACGTGTCGGTGTGAATGTGACGGAGCTTTGAAAGAGAATTTCCCCCGAAGCAGTCAGGTTTTTGGTTTCCGCTGTGACTTTAAATGAGCAGTCCTCTTAGACGAATAAACACCCCCCCCCCCCAAACCAAGCCTCTTCTGAACCCGAAGCAAAAAGTAACTTCTGAATATTAGCTGGGGAAGTATAAAATAATGCCTGACACTGGACCGCAGTCTGTATTTCTTGGGCCACCGCCCGTTCTCCCATTTGTTCTAGAAGAGCTTTTTGGACGTAAAGCTGTTGCTGTGTAGTAATGGAGCTGATTACCAGGCTCTGCAAAAAGTGACGTCTCTTCCCTGGTGGTGGTGGGGAAGCGTGTGAATAACACTCCTGCTTTTGGGGTACTCAGCACACAGCTGCAGAGTCAACAGTTTGAAAACTTCAGCAGTTTGCCCTGGCTAAAATTGACCCTAAAATGCAATGTGGTTGTCTTCGCCCCATCCAAGTAATAGATTTAAGATTTAAGAATTCTCCCTATTATGACTCTTACAAACTCTTGTTCCACATGAGAGGGGTTAAAGCAGAAAGGACCTTGATTTTATACCCGTTTAAATTTAACATGAAAAAATACAGCTACTGTTTCTTAAGTGGTAGAATGAAGTTACTTCAGTTTAACTGTTCTTGGTCAGCGACTAATTTCTGGAAATGTGGTGTTAATGGAATATGTCCTGATTTTTTTTTATTATTTTTTTTAATATTGCCTTCATTGGTATTAAACTGAGTTTTGTTTTTTGTTTTTCTTTTTTGTTTTTTTCTGAAATCAAGGTTGAACTACTGCATGATTAGCACATAAGAAATTTTGGTAATTCTTTGCATCTGATTTTTTTAATCACTGTAAAAGCACACTTTCATTGTGATTTCCTTTTACGCTTGCTGTACGCATGTTTTCACTTGTTCTCAAGTCTTATTTTCAAAGTTGTCAGTTGAGGGTAAGTATAGATGAGTTTTTCCCCCCTCCCTCCTTAGGCTGTTCAGAACAAACTGATCTCCTAAGATTACCAAAGTGGCGCTTCTCAGGCAATTTGTAACATGTTACCCGAATTCAAACTCAGGCAGGAGAAAAAAGTGGAGCAATTCTTTAAAGGAATAACAAAATGACTTTTCTTTTTCTATTTTTTTTTCCTTTTTCTTTTTCCTTTTTTTATTTGGTCCTTTGAGTGATGATGCAAATGCTATGGGCTTATGCGTACAGGAACTAGGCTTATAATATATTAGTTGTAGTTACTGTAAGGCTTTTAAAATTAGTGTGTAAAAAAAACTGCTCTTCATTGTGACTTTTTCTTGCCAGTCTTGGAATGCTAAATGTTGTGCACATGTTATGCTAGTTTCTCTGAACCGTATTATTTTATACAGATGTAAGTTACATTGCATGACTTTCTGACTGGTTTTATTTCATTTTATTTTATTTAAATGCTTGTATGTGTGGGGCAAAGGAGGGGAGGAGAGGGTGGCCTGTACACGAGAGCATCTCGATCTGTGGCCATCTTGTGCGCAAATTGCCTGAGAAACACTATTGATTGACTTTCCGCAAGTGGGGTTTAGCTATTGTAGCTGGGTTCTCTTTTTAACTCAATCTCAAATAATAGGGCTCTGGTTATTTTGCAGAGTATCTCTGAAGAATGGACAGAATTGCCATGGCTAACTACAAGCTACAGTTCACAGTGGACAAACGTTGTAGTTTTCTTATTTACTTTTATAATTTTTTTGCTTTTTTATATCTTGTAGTTTCCAATCAGTTCTGTTTGATTGCTGTTTTACAATTGCAATTTAAATTCTTTGTAATATGTAGTTTAACACATAAATGTTTCGGTGTTTTATTTTCTTCAATAATTTCTGAAAATGTCAATTTCTCAAAATTTACAGCTGCCCACAGTCCAAAAAGGGGGTAACGAATTGACCTGAGAAAATTAAAGAATTCAGTTAACAGGCGACGTATGCCTTTTAATTCCTATCTTTTTTCATTTTTTCTATTTAATATTTTTAATGAATAGGTAGAATGTGTTGGCAAATAGCAAGTTTAAAAATTGCATGGTTAAAGAGAGCCATTCAGCTAATGTTAGTCAGCTATGTGGCCTATTGATTCTTTTGAATAGCTGCTTTGACCATGCTTAGTGTCTTAATAATATATAAAAGCATTCTGAGCTGGCAGCCAGCTATTGTAAAGTACATATGTTTGTTAGAGAAGCTATTGATTTGCATGTTTAAAAAATTAAGTTTAATTTTGCTATTACCTGACAAAACATTAGTAAAGTTCTGTTTAGAAAAGAAGAGATATGCTTTGACTATGTTGCTGGTGCAATAAACAGTTTGCTTTAGTAAAGGTGAAACATGAAAATAAGCTGTACGTGTGACTCAAGTTTTCATTTTAATAAAGTCTTCTTTTTAAGATGTTAAACTGGCTATTGTTTCTGCTTTTTAGAGATGCACGAGTGGTTAAGGATATGGCAACGGGAAAATCTAAGGGATACGGCTTTGTTTCCTTCTTCAATAAATGGGTAAGCTGCAGCAGTGTCTGGGATTCCTCTGGAAAGATGATTTTTGAATAGTTGCCATGTGCAATGAGTATTTTTGGTCCCTAACTGTATCAGCTTCAGGAAAAGTTGCTGATGGTGGCTTTTTTTTCCCCTTTCTCTCTCTTGTGGACAGGATGCAGAGAACGCTATTCAGCAGATGGGTGGTCAGTGGCTTGGTGGAAGGCAAATCAGAACGAACTGGGCTACAAGAAAACCTCCAGCTCCAAAGAGTACCTATGAATGTAGGTTTTTTGATTATATGTCTTTCTAAATCTCTTGCCACATGCATAGGGAGGAAGAGAAATTTGCTAGCTCTAAGCATTGGAAATTCTGGGGGAAGGGAAGGTAGGTACCCCAAAGTGAAGACTCCTGAGTAGTTTCAAAACTCTTGAAATTTCCTTAGGTGTAATAAATGCATTATTACCACCAACAGCTAGTTTTCTTCTAACAGTTTAGTAGCTTGCTTTTTTTTTCCCCAAGAAAACCAGGATTTTTTTTTTTAACATAGTTTCCTGTTTTATTCTTGCCGCTTGTGATAGAAAGCAAGCAGGACCATATGTGAAGAAAGCATTTCCATTAGAGAGGTTTTAATTCAGGTATATCCGACATACTTGGTAAGCCTAAAACGTGACCTTAAATTAACAGTAGTGTCCCTGTCACGAGCAACCTGTCCTATAATGGGAATTTGCGGCTGCTACCGGAGATCCTGTGTTACGGACCTATCTTCCTTTTTGCTGTGCATTTCACAGAAATCACAGAATCAGTAAGGTTGGAAGGGACCTCTGGAGATCATCTAGTCCAACCTCCCAAAGATTTCCAGGTGCTAGTTCCACTGGGGCTTGAACCCAGGACCTTCAGCATGTAAAGCAGATGTGATAACCATTTGTTTTCGTGATGTTTGCAATTTGTGCTCTGTTGCCTCGTGTATGAGGGGAAAAAGCTAGTGCTTAACAGGAGCTTGCAGCTCTACTTCTTATACAGCGACGGTCTAGGAACAGTACCTGTTTCAGATGTTAATTCACCACTGCCTGTGGGTCAGGGAGATGGCAAAATGCAAGATACACAGGAGAAAATGCTTACCGTAGTTAATGTTTGTCTCAAACTCTGGCAGCCTGATTGTTTATTGTAGGCCTGTTGGAGGGGATTCAGATTTCTGYGTAATGTATTTCTGCTCAACTTAAAAGCTTTTAACATTTTCTTTAAGCAAATACCAAACAATTGTCTTATGATGATGTGGTCAATCAGTCCAGTCCAAGCAACTGCACTGTGTACTGTGGAGGTGTTACCTCGGGACTGACAGGTATGTTGTCTTCAAAATATTGACACTTTGAATGTCTCTAGACAACACTGCGATCATCTAATTTTGGCGGCTTGCTTCTTCTTGCTTCAGAACAACTAATGCGCCAGACCTTTTCTCCATTTGGGCAGATAATGGAAATTCGAGTCTTCCCAGATAAAGGATACTCCTTTGTACGGTAGGTTGTTGTGTAGTTTGCTACAAAGGATAGCATATTGATAAATTAATAAGAATTCTGGGTTCTTGTGCCTTTATTTACAGTGAAGCGTTGATTAGTGTATACCCAGCTTAAGAGTGTTTTACAGCTGTGTTTCCTAACTGCAGCCTGATCTGTGAAGGAACTGCATCTCAAAGTGCTTTTGGAACTAATAAAAATAAAAAAGACTTGACTCAATTTAAGCAACCTGTGGTAGTAAAAGAACAACGTTTCATTTATAGCTGCATGACTGATGCCTTGAGCCAGAGCTGCGAGCTGTCGGGAGTCTCTYTGTTTCTGACAAAGGGTATCCAGAAGATACAATGTTAATCTAATGTTTGGTATTAGTATTTAAAATATGGGCTAGTTTTGCTGGTGTTCAGTTAATTATCAATGGTGCAGTACACTTAATCATGATAGATTTTAGTCCTGTCTCTTCCCCCTTGCTTTTTTTTTTGTTGTTGTTGTTATTTCACAATTGAGTTACTGAGGTAGGCTATACAGTTTCAACATTGTTTCCAGAAGCATCTTTATCTCTTTATTGAATAGTCTCCTGATAATATGAGTAGTTATAACTGACTTACTGTCCATGCTGGTATATTTTCTAACTTGCTTATGAGAGAGTGTGGAACAAGTTAGTATGACACTGAGAAAGGAAACCTAACCAGTAGCGTGGCAGTCAGTGCCTTCCGATTCAAGGATGGCAGAAAAAAGTCTCTGTGGTCGGACTCGTATTTTTACAGAACCCGACTTCTGTGCTGCTGTTAGTGGGAGGTGTCTCTTGGGGTTACTTCTAGCTGTTGCTCACTGAGTAATCTCTTTTTATTGGCGTGATTTGTATTTCAACAGGTTTAATTCCCATGAGAGTGCTGCACATGCAATTGTTTCTGTCAATGGAACAACTATAGAAGGCCACATAGTGAAGTGCTACTGGGGCAAGGAAACACCAGACATGATCACTCCAGTCCAGCAGGTCAGAATTATTCCTATGCTAGCTTCAAAGATGATKGTTTAAAGTTACTGTCTTTGATAGAAACCTGTTAATTGGCCAAAAAGGCTGTGTGCATGCCAGATGGAGACTTGATGCAGCAAACACGACCTCTAGGAGACCTCTTATTTCAGCAATGAGCATTTCTCTAAAATACAATTGAATATTTTAGATCATTTGGAACTTGTGGAATCTCGTATAAAAAAAACAGTGGGGTRAAATTCTGGAGAGAACACAGTATTATCCAGAACATGGCGTTATCTTCTCTGTCATGAAACTAGTTGTTTCTATCATTCTTGTTTCCTGGAGCTCTGTGGAAGAGCTGTGATATTTGAGACAACGGCTTGCACTGTCGGAGAGGCAAACAGGCGCTCTGATTAAACCCTCGCTAACTTAAAAGCGGTGTCCAACTAAATGTCTGCATTTCCGTTTCAGCGTTGCTTTAGCAAGCTTGTAGCTTCTTGATCAAAGACAGACTTTGCARGCTGGGTGTATCTTGAGTTGGTATGAATGCCTGCTTTCTTAGGCAATGCTTGATACTCGGGTGTTTGTACTTGCAGAATCAGATCGGATATCCACAAGCTTACGGGCAGTGGGGTCAGTGGTATGGAAATGCACAGATCGGTCAGTACATGCCGAACGGCTGGCAAGTCCCCGCGTATGGAATGTATGGGCAAGCGTGGAATCAGCAAGGATTTAAGTGAGTATTTGCTTTCATGCTGTAAGTAAAATCCCAGGTGATGGAGTTTTCCTAAGGGGGAGATGAAAATTCAAAGTCCACAGCATTGTAAAAGCTGGCATGAAGTTCTGGTCTGTCATTACTCAGAGAGATCAAGTAATGATGTCTGCAGTTAGATGTGTTCAGGAACATAGAGAAGGGTATTGCTCTCCTCAAAGACCTGCCTTTAGAGAGCAGCGCTTAAGTTTCCATTTTCCAGTCAAGTTACTGCATTTTTTAAATTTTTTTTGAACTTTCAAGAGTCATGTTTTGTTCTTTTCAAATTCACAATTTAGTGTAGTCAGTGCAAAATTCTTCCATTCAGCTGTTGTTACTTGGTGCTGGTAGGTCTAACAGTTGTCTTGATCCTGAGCAATGGATATTAAATGCAATTCAAATGCAAGTAGTGAGTATAGATCTCTGCAGTAATGTATTGGTTTCTAAGCTACAGTGAAATGACTCTTTCTGAGAGGCCTGCTGGCAGCAGACCTCATTGATAAATCTTCCCTGACCATGGCTAATGTGGAGATTATTTCCTCCAACCAACATCGTTGTGTGTCTCGGTGGTTAGAAAAATATCATACCCTTAAAAATTGGTTGTGGTCTACTGTCTTGATTTCTGATCTTAAGCTTTTTTTGATTACCTTGGGCTATGCATCAGGAAATCATGTACGTGGCCCAGATGGGAGTAACTGTCTCTGGCATGTCTGCTCTTACTTTTGCTCTATGTACCTTTTGGCTCAGAACCGAAATGCTTTTCTAATGGATTAAATATTCCCCCTCTCCCCCTGCAAAAAACAAACAGTCAGACACAGTCTTCAGCCGCATGGATGGGAGCAAACTATGGAGTCCAACCACCTCAAGGGCAAAACGGAAGCGTGATAACTAATCAAACTGGATATCGYGTGGCAGGTTTCGAAACGCAGTGAGAAAGAGACTCTGAAACCAAACACTGGTGGGCTTGAGGCTACAAGGAGCGTTGTAAAGCCTGTGTTTACCGAACAGATTTACCAGATCAAGTCAGTGCAAGTGTCAGATACAATGTATTTATTTAAGAAAAAAAGCATTTTTAATCATGGAAACTATCATCCACATTGTTTAGAAAAAAAAAAACCACAAAAAACTAGATGCTGGATGTCTGCCAACTTTTGCCTTCTTTTTCTCCTTTTGATGTGTGTTTCTTAAGATCCACATTTGAAACACAGCAAATGCAGGGACTACTGCCACTTAAGATTGGGGCAGAAAATTGCACAATGTCAAACTTTTTTTCCTCTAAAGTAGTGAGCAGTTTTAGTTTGCATTCCTAATGATTTAAAATGTATTATAAGCAGTTGTACAAAAAAGCCAAAACCGTGTGAATTCTGAAGATGCTTTGTCTTCAGCCTTTGCACAAGTCTGTTTTAAAACAGCCTATTGTATAAAGCGTCCATCTCTCCACTTTTGTTATACCGGGTTTTCAACTATAAATTATTAGTTTACATCATTTTGTATCGAAACATTTTTTCAGAGTTGTCTTTGCCTTATGACAGTTACCTAAATTATCATGAAACGGGGAAGCGTGGTCTTCAGTGCTAAATTATCTGCAAAACGCTCAGATGGATCTAACTTTATTCACATTGTGTTCTATGTGAGAAGGTGCCTAGAGAAATCCCTGTTGGACTTACTCTAAAGGATTTTTATCTTTGCTGAAAAACTTTGTGATGTGTACTGGGAAATATAAAAAAAAATCCTGTTACAACTCTTACTAAAATGTGACAAATACTTATGAACCAGCTTGTTTTTTATCTTATCAATTTCTACATTTACATGTATGGATTATGTAAAATATTTTAGCAAATTAATATTTTGCACAAAAGTTAGCAAACTTTGTATGTTTCCTTATTTAAAGGTAGGATGCGGAGTCCTTTGACATGATTTATGCATAAGATTTTAAATTTGTTTTTTGCATGTGGATATCAAATATACACTTTGTTAGTTTTTGAATACAAAGTCATCTGCTCTTGTTTTTACGTACCTGTAAAAAGCCTCAAAGCTGTATGTAGAAAACCAATCCGTCTTGCTGTTTACTGTTAGTAAATTTTACTCGGGTAGGGTAAGTTGAGTTGATTTTTTCACATGTACGCGTAGAGCTGCGGCCGCGGTAGTGTCCTTAGGCGTCAGGCTCCCACGCAGCCGGAAGGAGCAGCTGGCCGAAGTATTTTTCGATGTCTAGAGGCCAAAAAACAGACAAACAAGCGAACAACCTCTCTCTCCTACCTCGTGACCAGCCTTCAGAAAGCGCAAAAAAA
>NW_028185828.1:1977876-1987097 GCF_003343005.1 Rhea americana
GGTCGCCCGGAGCATGGAGCCGGCCGCGGCCCGCAGCAAGGTGCCGGCCTTCCTGTCGGACCTGGGGAAGGCCACGCTGCGGGGCATACGGAAGTGCCCCCGCTGCGGCACCTACAACGGCACCCGGGGGCTGAGCTGCAAGAACAAGACGTGCGGGACCGTCTTCCGCTACGGCGCCCGCAAGCAGCCCGGCGTCGACGCCGTCAAGATCGTCACCGGCTCCGATCTGCAGCTCTACTCCGTCCGGCAGAGAGAGCGGGGGCCCGACTATCGGTGCTTCGTGGAGCTCGGCGTTTCGGAGACGGCCATCCAGACGGCGGAGGGCACGATCATCACGCGGCTCAGCTCCGGCCGCTGCTACGTCCCGTCGTGCCTCAAGGCGGCCGCGCAAGGCGTGGTGGAAAACCAGTGCCAGCACGTCAAGCTGGCCCTGAACTGTCAGACYGAGGCCACCCCGCTGACCCTGAAGAGCTCGGTGCTCAGCTCCGTGCAGGCCTCCCCCGAGACAAAGCAAATTATATGGCAGCTGGCGACGGAGCCCACGGGGCCCCTGGTGCAGCGCATCACCAAGAGCGTGCTGGTGGTGAAGTGCAAGGCCAGCCAGAAGCACAGCCTCGGCTACCTGCACRCCTCCTTCGCCCAGAAGGTGAGCGCGAAGAGCCTGGCGGAGCACCGCTTCTTCTGCTCCTGCCAGGCCCTGAAGGCGGGCAAGGCCGGCTCGGCCAAGGAGGAGGTGGCGGCGCAGAGGTGCATTCACTTCTTTGCCTGCATCTGCGCCTTTGCCAGCGACGAGGCCCTGGCTCAGGAGTTTGCCGAGTTCCTGAGCTACGACGCGGGCGGTAGGTGTGGAGCGCGCGACGCGAAACGCTGACGTTGCTGCGGTGCTGGGCGGGGGGAAGGAGAGGCCGCGGGCRTCGGGTCGAGGGCAGCGGTGCCCGGCCAAGCGCTGGCTGCCCTCCGCTCTCCTGCTTGCATCCCGCATTGCTGAACCACGCGGCTCACTTCTGCCCTGGGCCGCCCGGAGGCAAGAGCAGCCTTCAGCTGGGTCCTGTCAGGCCTTCGTTAGCTGGGGCTTCGTTTCCTGCCTCCTCCCGCTACAAGCAGGTGCCTCAGCACAGAGGCAGCACTGGGCTGAGGTGAACGGGGGGAAGCTGGGCTCTGAGGCTGCTGCTTGTTGGCGGCTGCTTTTTCTTCCAGTTTTGCGCAGAAGCAGAGCTGGGAGCAGAGCAGGGCTCTCCCATGCTCCCGGAGTCAGGGTCCGCCCCAGGCAGCGGAGCCCGAGGGGCTCTGCTGCGCCCTGCTGCTGTAGCCAGCCGGGCTTCCTCTCGCTGGGGTGTCCTCTGCCTGGGCAAGAGCAGTGGCCGCATTGGGGAGAAGCTGAAATGGCTCGTGAAATCCAAGCGGGGCAGCGGTCGCTGGGCTGAGCTTCCCCCCGGGCGCTGTGCACCCCGATAGGTGCCCYCTGTAACCTCACTGTCTCTTTAGGCACCCAAATATATTTGGAAATCTGCCTGGAGGAGGCCAAGCTGAGTGAAGTGAGTTAAAGTCACAGAAAAACTCCATTCCACTTCTGGGAGCTGTTTCTAAATTGGCCGGGTAGTGCTTCTGGCCTTGTCTGAGGCATTAAATCRTAAAACTGGTACGAGATGAAAACCAGCCCCCCTCTGCCCCAGCCGCAGGGGCTGCCTCGTGGTGCCCTCCCCAAGAAACACTTCCCTCCCCTGTATCCTGGGTTTCCCACCCGCAAAACGTGACTGCGGGGCCAGAGTGTCTTTCGGGGTTTCTCTGACGACGCCTGCAGCACGCTCGGAGGTTTTTGGGCGGGAAGTCCCAAAGAAAGGACGGCGCGTTGCCGTGTCGTTGCGCGGCTGCGCTGTGCCTGCCGCTCGGCCCTTGTGGCATCGCTGCTGTGGGGGCGAAGCCCGGGAAGGCAGCGGATCCSAGCCCGTTGCCGTCGGGAACGGCGCTTGCCTTTAGCCAGGTGAGTGACTTGGGAGCCGGCGCGAGGTGCGCTGGCACCGCGGAGTTTGATGCCAGGTCAGAAAGCAGGAGAGGAACAAGCTGAAGGCTGGAAAGAACTTGAAGGGGAGGCGACTTGATTGCACCCGGAGACACAAAACCTGGGAGCGGTTGTATTTGTTGGTTATCCTCCTGCACGAGCGCGCCCGGGTACCAGGGGCCGAATCCTGCCGTTCAGGTGCGGAGTGCTCCCTGCTGCGGTCCTTCCTCCTTCCCCGGTTCCCTTCTGGCTTCGTGTCAAACAGCCSTCCTCTGGAGCTGATTTGAGTCCTGCCTTTCACGTCTGGGTTTTTCCCCTTGGTTTTTGTTTAGCTTTCCTGTGTTTTTAGGAGCAGTGACTCAGGGTGCGGGTACTCGAAGCATCGCTGGTTAACGGTTGGCTTTGCCAGCCCGAGAGCCGTTCAGCRGCAGATCGAGCGCGAGGCTGCGCTCGCAGCTGCAAAAATGCAAAGCCCTGAACGCTCAGTGGAGTCTCTGGTTTTCCTTCACCTGAGTAACTGGATGTGTGGGATCGGTCCTGCCGGGTTCACTGGGGCCGCTTGTGGGAGCAGTCACGGGAGAGCGCACTGGGATTGGGAGTGGGTTGGGAATGGGCGAGGGGCTTTTGAGGCCTGAGCATTGCTTTTCCTAGGTCTGAAAGGCATCATCGTGCCGCAGCTAGTCTGCAGCCCYGAATCGACAGCGCCAGCTGGCGAGACTGCTGCTTCCAAGCCCAAAAAGAGGAAAAAGGACATAGCATCTGGTGAGCGAGCGTCCGTCGGAAGGGCTGCGGCTCGGGTGGATCGTGGACCTGGACGTTTTCTGAAGGAAAAGCCATCATCCGTCCAGCTTGCACGCTTACAGGAGGGGCAGCCCCACTGCGGTCGCTGAGAGCCTTAGCACGCCTTATACCCTCTCTGGTGCTGCCTGGAAGCCTTTCGGACAGGCCCTGTGTGTCGGGCAGGCTTCCGCAGTGAGCCTGAATGGCTCTTCAGCTTAACGACATCAAAAATAATAATTAAGAGTCCTTCGCTCCCACGCACCTGGCCCGGAGGGGAGGGTGAAGCCAGAGCGACAGGCGCGAGGGGCTTTGCGGCACGTGTGCAGGTTGCCAGGTCTTGGGCACTGAAACTCCCTGAACTTCCCCTCAGGTGCGCAGGTGAACAGCCCTCTCCTGGCTCAAGATGCAGCTAACAGCAGCCTGAGGAAAAGCAGCCTGAAAAAGCCGGCCGTTGCTTCGTCGCTGAAAAGGCAAGGTAGGGCTCGTCCCCGCAGGCTGCRGCGGGGGCGCCCGGGCACGGCGCGAACGCCGAGCCCGCTCCTTGGCCGGCGTCGCCTGTCGTGCCGCGGGAGCTGGCGGAGCCACGCGGCCCTCACGGGCCGAAGGCTCGCGCCGCCGTGACCCCTGCGGCGGCAGTGGCTGGGGCTGCAGCCCCCCGCGTGTTGTGGCCCCAGTGCTGTTGTGGGCAGGCAGGCGTTATAATGATACTAACCTAACGCAGTTACATGCTTTCCTAGACAAAATTGAAGAGGTGATTTGGATCAGGCATAATAGTAAACTGGACTGTTGCTGTTCTGCCACCCTTGGTGTTTATAGTATCCTTAACACACAAAGCTACCGAGGGGACCCCCATCCCGGCCAGAATCATCAAATAGCTGTATTATATAGTGGCAAATACTTGTTCAGCTGGGCTCTGTCTCAGGCTACCCAGTTAACTCTCTTGGAGAGCTTTGGGGAATGTTGCAGAGGTAAATGAGATGTAAACTCAGATAACCCTGGCCACCTCAGGAAGTGTTTCACGTGCGTGTGTGTAGTAACTGTTATCTCTGAGGAGAAGGATGCGTACTTGCGTGTTCTTACGAGCTGTTCAGAGAATCGGTCCATCTCCTGCGYAAATCTGTGCGTGTGCCCAAGGAGYTGTCGCYCTCCARAAAAAGCCTCGCTCCTTCCTGATGGTGGCTGGGGCTGGCTAGAAAGATTTCTTCAGTGCTCTCTTCTCTTAGCTTTAGTTTTGGCCTAGAAAGTGGTACAAACCGTCTCTTTTCCTCTCTTCCCCCCCCCACCTCCACAAATTTATTGCTTGCTTGTCTGCTGTTTTGTTCCCCCCCCCGCCCCCAAGTTCTGGTGCTGACTAGCAGCAGTGACTTGCTCACCCAGTGCTGGAAGTGTGCTTGCTAGGAAACACGTACGCCCCGTCGGTAAAGTTGCAAGTGCTTTCCCAGGGGGACAAGCCAAAAGTCAAGCTGCCCGAAATAGCAGAGRGAATCTTGTTAGGCAGAGTGTGAGCACTGGCTTTGCTCCTGCAAATGCCTGTGTATGCTTCAGGGAGAGTTTTGGGCTTCTTGGGCTTTCTTAGCACACGGAAAGCCCACGAGTGGTTTCTGTGAAAACTGCTCTGTAATACACAGTGCAGTTATTGTACTGTTGTGCCGAGACTGTAGCAATTGCTGAAATCACGGGAGGATTTGGTGTGTACCAATGGGTCCCCGTAGACCTCTGCTTTTAAAATAGCTTTGTATTTCTGAGCTCAGGGAATGAGATGCCCAATAAAGTCATTTCTGATCCATCAAGATGGCAGAAATGTTATTTATTTGTTGTGCTACTGTCTGCTGTCTTTCTGTACTGTTTTACAGAGGGCGTCATGTCTACACACAGGGAAACTAGTGAATGCAAAATGGGAACTAGTTGACTACATACAGACACTTACCAGACTCCCTCCCACGGGGCCAGCGTGTACTGACTTGGAATTGTCCAAGTTATTTTCCCTTCCTGTCTTTACTCTTTACTTGTGTGAGGGTGTAGATTCTGATTTCACTTTCCTTTTCCTTTTAGGCTGTAATCAGCTGCTGGATGAGTCACAGGTGACCCTGTCCTTCCAAGAATGGCTGGCCAGCGTCACTGAACGTATCCATCAAACCATGCATTACCAATTTGAGGGTAAGTCAGTCTTTGGAGACCATCTTCCGAGAGCCTCTGGGCACAATTTTGTTCCCAGCGCAACCTCGATAGTTAACAAGCAAGCTCCTGGCAGCATTAAATAACTGTCATCCTAAAGGGATGCACATGCTTGCCTTGGTTGGAGCAAATATTATCTTACTCTGGAAAGTTTCCATCATCTTTGATTCAATCATTAAGCATGGGCTTAAGTCTTATCAAAAGCCTAGTGCTGATGTTTATGCTTGGRGAAGGGAGAAACTCCCTTAGAGCTTATTTATACTAGAAGAAATTGCCTGGAGTGGAGCAGAAAAGGTGAGGTGAGGTGAGACACCTCGCACGGTGTCGTGTCTTGTACATCTAATACCTGGGGGAGTTCAAGTCACGTGCGCCGCTCAGCTTCACGCAGGGTGAGTGGCAGCACGTGACGTCTGCAGGAGGCTGGCAGCGGGTAGCACACCCCAGAGCAGCATCCGGAGGGAGGCGGCCTTGGTCGCTGCTTTAGAAATCCTTCACTGGGCTGTAACTCGTGAGCACAGCGCTCGGAGCAGCAGCAGAGAGGCTGTGGGGCTGGTGCCACAGCACAGCTGGACTCTCCTTAGGACAAGGACAGGAATGCAGAGTGCGAGGAGGTGGGATGGGGTGTGGTGGTGTCTCACTGCAGGCTCTGTAAGCCCTTCCCAAACATGTCCACCACCTTTATTTGTGCAGTGATGGTGGTAAGCATGAGTGGTGTGTGTGCTCTGCCCTCTCCCTGCTGCTGGGAGCAATGGTGGAGAGCTGCAGCAGCAGCAGCAGYAGTCCTCACTGCTTGCTKCAAGCCTCAGCRTTCAAGCTGCTGAGGGGCCCCTGTCAGCAGCAGCTCCCTGGCTTAGCAAATGGCTGTTCTGAAAGCCTGGAGGAGCCCCAGGCCCCGCAGCTGTGATAAGCTCAGCGTGGCTGCCCTGCTGGGTGCTGCTGCACTAGAGCCAYCTGAAACAGGGGGTGGGTTATGGGGTGGTCAAGGGTAAAAGTGGTGGGAGACGGCCGCTTAGRCAGCGGGCAAGCACAGCCTCTCACCTTGCCTCCTGCCTCTTGTCTCTGGGCACCTAGGCAAGCCAGAGCCACTGGTATTCCACATCCCGCAAGCTTTCTTTGACGCGCTGCAGCAGAGGATTTCCATTGGAAGCGCGAAGAAGAGGCTGCCCAACTCCACGACAGGTAGGGTGGGACTGAGCTCGTACCGTGCAAGCAGCACATAGTTAGTGCTTGAGGCAGGATGCTTGGGCAAGAGGAGACCCAGCACCRAAAGAGAGAAAAGGGGAGCTGGCGCTCAAACCTGCTGCTATTTCATACGCRGTCTTCATGAAAAAGCTGCCAGAAGAGGGCAGTGGCTGTATGAGCAGGGGCTGAGCACTGCTGAGTGAAGGAGGACGTGCAGCCTCCGCTACGTGCTGCTGCTGCTGCCTGCACGGTTACGGCTTCGTGCTCTAGCGTATCCAAGGGCTTTCCAAGAATCCAGTGCGGCGCTGGTGTCGCGGACGAGTAACCTCAGGTTTCGCTTTTCCCTTTAGTCTGCCCACAGCTGACCGAGGGCTCCCGTTTTGGGTTAAGCAGGCAGCAGTGCTTTTCACCCTCGCAGGCATTGCTCAGTGCTTCACACTAAAGCCCCTGGGACAGTGTGAAGCGTAAAGCAATGCTCGGCCTGCGCGGGAGCCTCTGAGGCTAAGGGCAGTGCACGAGCGTGACAGGACCCTGGGCTGCAGCAGCCGATGCAGTTGGGCCTCAGGCCCCTTGGCCCTGAACCAGTCAGTGCCCTGGGCTTCCCCTAACTCAAAGTTCMTGAGCCAGCAGAGGCAAAACAGATCTTTCTGAGAGGGCAAGAAAGGATTTACTTTATTAGCTGCTGCTAAGTGAGGCCTGGAGGAGAATCTCCAAGCAAGTACTAACCAGCGCACCCAGGGGCCAAGGTCGGGGTCGATTATGAAAGAGGCAGATAGCAGGAGTTGCACGAGGAGACAGAGCTTGCTCAAGCCTGCAGCTGAGGTAAAGAGAAAAACAGGAAGGKGTGAAGAAGAAAGAAAGAAACCTCCTTAAGAAGCAAGCTCCCCTCTCAGGGGGGCTTTGGGCAGAGCRAGACAGAAACCACCTCACAGCCAGTAACCGGCTTTTCTTTCTCCTCAGCTTTTGTCCGCAAAGATGCCCTTCCACTGGGGACTTTCTCCAAGTACACCTGGCATATCACCAACATCCTGCAGGTCAAGCAGATCTTCGATACCCCCGAGGTAAGGCTGACTGGCAGCCCCCACGCTCTGCCGCGACCACGAGGGCGGCCGTAAGCACCCCTTYGGGAAGGCGCGGGGCTCAGGCTCTGCCCCCCGCTGCCTCCAGCAGCCCCTGCTCGCAGCACGCCRGGGGCCCCAAGCTCCTTACTGCCTTCCTCCTGTGCCTGCTGGCAGATGCCGCTGGAAATCACTCGCAGCTTCATCCAGAACCGGGATGGGACGTACGAGCTGTTCAGGTGCCCCAAGGTGGAAGTGGAGAGCATTGCCGAGACGTACGGGCGCCTGGAGAAGCAGCCGGYGATCCGGCCCTTGGAGCTCAAGACCTTCCTGAAAGTGGGTGAGTGGCCAAGGGCTGCCCGGCGGGAGCAGCTCCCGCGCCGGCCGCTGCCCCGGCAGGGAGCCCAGGCTCCTGCGGGGCTGCCCCGGGCCCGGGCTGCGGGCCGGCTTCTCAGCAGCGGGAAGCAGAGCCCCCTTCCAGGGAAAGCGGCCTGAACATCGGAAAACAGGAAGATGSTGAAGAGGAGCTGCCACCTCCCTGGAGCTCCTGCCACCCAGTGTTTTGAGGATCTAAGATATGGGGCCTCCGTGCCTGCCCCATGGAGCACCCCGCAAGCCAAGCTCCCACACAAACACAGCAGAGCCCCCAGCAAAAGGGCACCCCACCCGGGGGGGCCCTCACCAAGAAGGGTGCCAAACACCCTCGCTCACACGAACACACAGAGGGAACCCCTAGCAAGAGAGTCTCACCAAGGGGTACGGGGTTCCTGCATGGATAGGGCCTCCAGCAGGAAAGGTGCCCCTCCACAGAGGGGAAGGAGCTGCCAGGAGGGCCAGCGGCCTCCTCCGTGGAGGGGAGCCCCCAAAAGAAGGGCTCCCCCAGCAGCCAAGACAGCAGCCACAGCCCAGGTGTCCTMCTCCTCTAAAAAAATATCTCAGACACCTGAGATGGGCCCAGCAGAGCTGTCCACCCCCCACCCCCATGGTAGGAAGGGGGGAATCTGCTGCAGCCCCAGGGCAGAGGCCAGGCCCTCCGTGTGCAACAACACTGAAAGGTGTCTGGGAAAAAGAAACAGCCCAGCCTCCCCCCTCAGGGGGTGCAGCACCTAGGCCCCCCTCCATCCCCTAAAACCAGATAACCTCAGGGCCTTTCTCACCCTGAGCTGAGCCCCAGGGGGCCCCAGCCATGCCCTGACCCTCTTCCCCCCCTCCCCAGGCAACACCTCCCCCACCCAGAAGGAGCCCACTCCCTTCATCATCGAGTGGATCCCTGACATCCTACCTCAGTCCCGCATCGGAGAGCTGCGCATCAAGTTCGAGTACGGCCACCACGGGAGCAGGCACCCCGCCGCCTTCCCGGACCAGCAGCCGCCCCTGGAGCAGACGCTGGAGCTCACCCCGCTCACCACCATTACCTTCCCCTGAGCCGGCCCCCACCGCGCTCACGCAGCCCCACAGCACCCCAGGGTGCTGCCAGGGCRCTGCGGGTGGAAGGTGTCGCACCACAGCAAGCGCGCAGCCCGCTGCTGCTGCGGGAGGGGCGGCTGTGCAGCAAGAGCCCCTGGGCTGGCCGGGGCAGAGCCCGCACCCCCAGCGCAGGGCACCCGGCTGGAGACGGAGCCGGGCAGCAGGGCTGAGCCCYGAGTTCGGGGCCCCCAGCGCCCCTGGGCAGGCGGGGGGCACGGGCCGGAGCCAGGCCAGCGGCAGGAGGCTGCTCAGGGCTGGGTCCGGCCGGGCTGCAGCGTCTCCCGGGTGGCAGCACCACCTCAGCACCCCCTGCACCAGCACCCCGCAGCCCCACGTGCTTTGCCTTACTTCCACTTGGGATTGGCTCCGGCCGCACCTTCATCCCYGGCAGCAGAGCCGCAGGACGGAGACCCCGAGCCTCCGTGGGGCCGAGGCAGCCGGCCATGGGAGCTGCTGGGGAAGCAAGAGGCTGGGCTCCTGCCTGCCCTACGCCAGCCCTGCGGAGCAAGTGACCCTGCTGACATTTGCCACTTGTTTGCAGGAGATACCTTGCTCTTACA
>NW_028185828.1:1987997-2002495 GCF_003343005.1 Rhea americana
AAAAAAAAAATCCTGCGAAAACTGCTGATGCCCGGAGCCCTCAGAGGTGCCTCCTCTCCCGCGCCGGGTTTCTGCCCAGCTGAGAGCTGCACCATTGGGGACTTGATGGCTGCAGGTGCCGTCGGGCTCTGCCCTTCCCAGGGAAATGAATTCACCAGGGAATAACCTTGACCCAGGCCCAGAGCTGCCGGAGCCGTTCTGCAAGAAGGCGCGTGGCAGCGCAGCTTCCGCCCGCTTGGGCAAGGCTGGGGCCGCAGTTAGGCAAGCGGGAAACGGAGGTTTAACCCCCGGGGCCGGGGCAGCGCAGGGTGGGGGGTCCCACGGCCCTGCCTGCCCGCAACAGCCCGGCCGCTCTTTCAACATCCGCGGCTSCCGTCGGCGCCAGAAAGCAGCACCTCCGCCGCAGGGCGTTGGGTGCAGAAACGGGGGGCGGAAGTTACGGAGAAGCCTCGTGCTCGGAAAGCCGCCGCTCCCCCTTCCCGGAGGGAGGGCGAAGGCCCGGCACGCGCGGCCGSGCTCCGGGGCTCCCAGCCGCGCTCCCGCGGAGGCTGCCGCAGACCCAGAGCGAGGGGGGCCGCAGCCCAGAAACCCCCGCCGCGGCCCGCGGTCGCCGGCCATCGGGGCCGCCCGCGCCAGCCGCCCCACCCTCCCCGCCCTGGCTCCCTTCTGGAGGTTTTAGTTGTGGTGGTGCTTTAAAGCAAAAAGGGGGTTGCAGGGTACCAGGGGCCCCTGATCCCGGGGGCCGAGCGTCCAAAGGCGCCGGGAAATCCCTCGGGACTCGCCCCTCAGGGCCGCTTTTCTCACTGGCTCTTGGGCAAAGGCCTTTGCGGGGGCAGGCRGCCAGGGCGAGGGCGAGGTTTCGGCCCCGCTCGTCCGGACGCGGCAAACCTTCGCCCTGGCACCCTTCCCCGCTTCCTTATCGGCACCGTTTTGATTGCCGCTCACTCGAGCCACCAGCGGACGGCGAGACGGGAGAGGCCCCCGGGCGCTCGCCGCTCCGTTGGGAAGGCGGTCGGCAGGACACGCTTCTCTTTAATAATGAAATAATTTATTTTCTAACAGTCGAACAATACAGAAGTATACATATACACAGCAAGGTCTTCTAAAACATGTAGTTTCTAAAAATGCATGTGCTAACTGTAATAAAAAGCACCATTATATGGTCTTGACACAGGATTTATAATGATGTGGTATTTACATTAGGAACTGAACATCTGGAAACAGAATTCATATTCTCCCATCTGCCGCTCCCCCGTTTAGTCCGTGTTTATTATTCGGAAGACTGCCAAAAATAAAGCCAACGGTTCAACAGCGAACAGCACCGACTCGAGCGAGCGAGACGAGCGAGTTTGGTTCTCGCGTCAATGTGGAAGCAAAGAAAGAAAGAAAAAGAAAAGCACAAGTAAAACTGATATTAAAAAAAAAAATCCAGACTGATTCAAGGTTCGGACGTTTCAGAAGGCTTTTAAGTCACGCAACAGCTACCCAGCAAATAGCAACCGGGAGAGAGACGCCTCTATCGATTTTCTTCTGCCCCGGAGGAAACGGTACGACACAGCTATCGCCGAGGAGCGCGGACGATCGGTTTTATCACGTTCCAGACATTTTGGGAAACTGGCCGTCGCAGAGTCGAAAGGAGGGCGACTACCCGYGCTCGGGACTTCTCCTTCCACCGCCCAGACATCTACGCAGCTAGCTATTCACAGAGCTGTTGTACGAGTTTAATGGTTCAACCACGCTTGGGAATCGGGTACCTGTTTCTACTAGCAGACAGTTGGAAAAGAAAAAAAACCCACAGCTTTCGGGTCAAGCAGCAATAAAAACAAGCAACAGCAAAATAACACTTTCAGGGGAGCAAACATGTAGCTTGGCAAAAGCAGAATTCTTCCCAATACAGTACAGTGTCAAAACCTGAAATCTGTTACAAAAAAGGGGCAGAACTGGAAGGCGAAGCCCTGACATATTGCTACACGGCATTTCGGACGCCCCTTTCTGCTCGCCCGGCGGGGCTGGAGGAGGGCAGGAAAGGCCCCGCCGGCTGCCGCGCGGCGTCGTGAGGCTCCGTCCTGGCCCCGGCCGAGGAGCGAAGCCGCGCGGGGCCAGGGCGCGCTCCGCTTTTGGAGCCGGGGCCGTAGAGGCCGCTGCGCTACGACGGCGAGCGGCACGAGGGAGCCGCTCAGAAAGTGCTCTTTGAGTTTATACGAGAAACTGGTACTAGCCACGACCCTGGGAATTTGCGACGCGCGACTATCAGCACCTCGACAAGTCGAAAGCTCGGCTTCGCACGCGAGTTCGATTCCGGGCGCTCAACGCTCAGCAAAAAGCTCGCCAGGAACAAGCAATACTTTCGGCGTTTGAGACGGACGATCATTAACACACAAGTTACTGCGATTGTGATTTCTCTGCTCTGATTAAGTGCAAGAGCGTCCGCTTTCTCTTCCGGACGAGCACGTGCCTGGTTTCACCATCTGCACTGAGACCCCGGACAGCATTTTATGATCTGCCCTCCACAAAGGAAAAAAAAAAAAAANAAAGGAAAAAAAAAAAAAATAAAAAAAAGAAAGAAAAAGAAAAAAAAAAGGGGAAAAAAAAAGGGAAAAAAAAGGCGTGTTTTATACTCACACACATCTGTGCAACTATCAATCGTAAACTTGGGGTATATGAGTTGCTCCTCACTCCCCCTTTATAACAATCTACAAAAATTTAATTTCTGCAGCTTATTTCTTAATAATGCTGGTGGATCAGTGAATTCGAGAAAAAGGCTGGCAAAACAGAGAACAGTGCTACCATTTCTGCAACCTCGGGAGTAGACGACTCGGCTGCCTGGGGCCGGGCTCGCTGGCCGATAAGGAAGGACCTAGAGAGACCCGAAGCTGCCAGAGATGGTCCCGGTCAAAACAGCCACGGCCCGAGAGCCCCGAGCAGCAGAATGTACTCCCCCTGCCTAGTTTTGGAAAAAACACCATATTTACCCTTGTGTCAGTTTGACATTAGTGCATCATTTTCAAAAGTTCAAAATTTTCTATGCCATCGAGATCAAGAGGACCACATCCAAACAGTGCAAAGGTCAAATAATTACTGGTTTATATCGGGACAAAAACCACACAATATTTCACCAAAAAAAGAATGCAGTTAACTCAAAAAGGCACAACAATAAAAAACAAAAACACAGAGTCGAAACCTTAAGACTTGGTACGTCTAAATAAAAAACAAACTACGCAATTTTGTAACTCTAATTTACCCCTCTGATGCTTTCCAAAAGTCTAAAGTTACTTTCACCTTGAAAAAGGTAGCAATACCTGCAACTCTAGGTTTGGAGTCGTGAGGCAGTTTATGCAACACTCGGAACAAAAAAGCTGGAGAGGTCTCTCAAGCAAAAATGTATTGGAGCAAAGGACCTCAAAGTGCAGATATTCAACTCTTCTTTTCTTTTTTCTTTATATATATATATTTTTTAAGTTTACAGGGTTTGAGCTAGCTCTCTGAAGATTCTCTGCTCGGACTCAGGAAGCAGGCGTACAAATGCAAAAGGCATACGAGTTGTAGTTCAGTGCAAATATGCTGGACATCTGAAAATTCCAGCTGTTTAAAAAAATCCTTTTTTTTCTTCGTTTAAAACATAGCACACACAAAAAGAGAATACACTTTGGAGATTTTAGCAATCCACTAGCCCCATCTCCCATCCACTTGCTTTTCAAAGAGTTCAAATGATCCAAAAATAGCTTAAGGATACATTAAAAAAAAAAAAAGTTTTATATAGTTCATTCATTTGCACTTTACAGAGTGTCTTAGTGGCATTTGGCAGCTTGACTAGTGAAGTCCTAGAAATTGCATTTTTTTAAAATTAAGTTTTAAAGACTGCAGGCAAGTACGAAAGCCTGTTTTTGTTGCCTATCACTAAATAAGCTACATAGCCCTTTAATAGTAAAGTTGCTTTTAGCTGAATGGTAGGGCCTCTCTGGTCACCTTGTGCAAGTTGGTCGTATTACTGGAATCAAGCGTTTAATATTCACTGCGAAAGGTTTGCCAAGTGGGCTGAATATAAAGACCTTAAAATGTTTCAAGCAAAAAGGACCGAAGAAATCTATATATCTGAGTTAGCAGACCGCTACGTACAAAGTTTCCAGAACATCTATAAAAGCACAAAGTCATAAGAATGTATCTCCATTACATTAGTTTCATATAAAATGAATAAATACTATTTATAGATCATGTGTTTTATGTACATTTACATGTGCTCTAGTTAGCTTAAATCCAAGTGTTGCAAGGTTTGAAACCACAGCTTTGGGGGGAGGGGAAGGGTGTTTTGTTTTCTGTCTCCCCCCTAAAAGGTGGCAACCAAAATCCTTAGGGAACCAATTTTAGAGTGCCTAAAAATAACTCAACCAGCTGAAGAAGTGCTTAAATGCCAGTAACACTCTACTGAATAACTGTAGTAACTTACTGTTAAGCAACATTCTGTAAAACGTGCCCTTCTCAATCACCAACAGCCAAAGGTAGCACAGCTACCCTCATCACTCAGTTATTGCTAACTTTTGCGTAACAGATTTGAAGAGGACCAAGCATCGCTTCTATAAAACAAATGAGGCATAATTATTTTTGTGCTAAAGGGATTGAGATAATCTTTGTTCATCTCTCTGAGGTAGAAAAAATTTGTCCCAGAGACAAGATGCATGAACGAGCTTCTAGGAAAACTTGCCTAGAACAGTAATATGCAGCTGTAATGCATGAGGTCATAAATTGCACAGGAGAAGTATAGTACCATTTGGTTTTAGGTATTAAAGAAACTTTTGAGATGTGYACAAACTGAAGACGTCCTCTCAAAGGCTCTGCAAGAGGAGGAGCAGGAGCTCCCTCGCCAAGGTCCTGCAGCCCGGTCTCGCAGGGAGAAGTGCCTTGCATTCTGCAGAGGGTGCTCAAAACCTCCCGAGACGGGTCCCCGCAGCCCTGCTGTCGTCAGAACTCCCACTGCTTCTCGGCGGTTGYTAACGCAAGAGCGGCCTTCGCAGGATCTCTCCTGCTTTCCCACCGCGGCCTTCAAAAACCAGTAGGAGCTGTAGTAAGACAGCAGGACTGGGCCAAAGGTTATATGGTTACGCTAATACCCTGAATATTTAGAGATAAGTCCTCAAATTAACGCTCCAGCATTTCACAGTGCAATTATCGCGCACGCCGAAGACGTGACATGGCTGAAATGCTCCGCGCACCGCTCTCAGACTTCCCTCCACCCACTGCCAGATCTAAACTAAATATTAGATTGGTTCTCCCTTCAGAGCATTGCCCAGACAGGTTACCTTTGGGCCCTATTTCTGATCATTAGATACATTACGTTGCTAGGCAAATACAAAGCAGATCTAGAATACCAGGCACTAACAGCAAGCCAAAAAGAAAAAGAAAGAAAGAAAGAAAAGAAGTAGAGGCTTTTTTAGGTCGCTGTTACTGCTAAAATATTCTCGGGCGCTTCAAAATTTGGTTGGAATGTACAGTCTCACAGAGATGAGTTTACTGACAGGAAGAGAAGCTAGTGGATGCAATCAGATGTGTGCTCCAGAGAGTAGCTTGTAACCCACAACCCTATGCACTGTTTTGGGACTTAGGCAAAGCTGACTTCAATGATGTCGGTGGTACGTTAGATTTACGTGCAAGAGAATTGTGGGACGGTCCAATACACTACCTAACGAGATCCAACAGGGAAACAGCAACGCGTGAAACGGCTACAGGAGTTGCTTCTTATAGACCGAGACAAGGCTTGTGATTGCTCTGTGACTTCAACCTCTTGACGCCCGAGCTGGAATAGCCTTCGTCGCTGCAGACGCTCTGCAGGCTTCCCCTTTCATCCGAATCGCTCAGACCGCTGCTGCTCCAGTCTAGGTCTGCAGGTAGGCAGTCTGTGCTCTCGACATCCACATCAATCTCTTCTGTAAGCAGAAAGATCAGCGTTACAGCATTGCCAGCGAGACCTCGAAACACATTTTGGTGACGAGCACGCRGCCCCTCCCCAGCCGAAGAGCCTCACCTCTGTCAGAGTCCGAGCGCTCCGAAGAAACTGTAGATCCTATACTGTCCATTCTTATTCTTTCTATGCCCAGTTTCTCCAGCTGCCTCTTCAGATGCCTCTGTTCCCGCTGCAGCTGGTCTATTTGGTGTACTGCTTTTCTGTCATATTCTTCAAGCTTCTGCAGGTTGAGAAATAAGGCACCGTTAGCTTCTCTGCCTATTGCAGGCTGAGGCCTACATTTTTCCAGCTCAGCCTTCTAAACATCCAGTCTAGCTTCCAGGGGCGTGCACCCAGCACAAACAACTGAAAATCACTTTCTTTTATGTTATCTAAATACGATTCCTGTTAACTAATGAAGGGTATCCAGGCCTAGACTCAGTACGTTAAGCAGGTGAGTTAGAGTTGTGATGAGCCAGTGCAAGGGCAGGAGGGAAATCACAAGAGCAACTGAAGCGTGCCAGGCAATCGGAGAGATTTGTGCAGACAGCTTTTCAAGCCTCCGAGTAACGAACTTATTGCAGGAAGAAACTCAAACCCTTCAGACTTCCTAGAAATCCAGTTTTTCATGGCTTGGTAACTTGARCATTTGCTCAGATCTGTGCTCTTTGCACTGCAACAGCTTCAAATCATTTCAGACTTCAGTCACCAAGGTGGCTGCCAGCAGATACCCTACGACTGTTTTTCTAGGGGACCCAACACCCGTACTTGAATGAGCACCGTTTACCAGCAAAACCTCTCTACGCTTCGCTTCTCTTTCAAACACGGTTGTCCCCTACGTAACATGTTGTTTTCTGCTCCTGCGTTTGCAAGACAGACAGCAAAACCCCCGTACGAACAAACATCCCATCCCAAACGCCTTACGCGCTGACTGCTCRCCTGGCCGCACGCAAACTCCAAGTGCGATGGACGTTTAAAAGGCAGCTCCTCGCACACCACGAACACCGAAAGCCGCTCACGCACACACACGAGTTTCACCCTCGCACAAAATCAGATCAGGGTCCTCCACTGCAGAGCAGTGTCTGCCCCAGAGAGCCAGCATCGGAACCAGATCTCAGAGACTCGTTAAAGACTAAACTGCTGCTGAATCATATTTACACCGAGACCACTGGAGAAGACGCGCAAATGATGCTTCCCCCTCCAAGCAGCTTACATGCAGCTAGACTGGAACTGGCCCAATCCTATTTTTATATATTCCGAGTCTTTGATAGCTAGCTATTTGTGAGCACTCTGAGGCCAGAGCTCTTCCTCAACACCACCGCTTTTATCTTTTGGTTCATAAAACTCTAAATATACTCAGTAAAGAGAGTTTCGTCTATCCAAAGTTAACATTAACTTCTTTTCCCGAAGAAAGTCACGAGAAAGGAAAGCAGTAAAGTAGTAAATATTCCTCAGCTAGAAAAAAACGAAACAAACAAACAAAAAAAAACACACAGAAAAAGATCAGGAAACTTCCCCAAATTATTCCATTTTTGATCAGCCAGTACTTTGAACATGCCCCTTTCCTAAGGCCTCTAGGCAATGCTGCAGCGTACATAAAATAAAACACCCAAATTAGGCTTTAAAGAACAGTGGCAGGCATCTGTAAGCCCGCCTGTAAGGAGAAGCCTTGGTGGTTGCACAAACTCGCTACATCGACCGCTGACACTAACTGCGAGAAAGACAATACYGACCTTTGACAACACCAGCCTAAGTCAGTACTTCCATAACAATGTCTTGACCCAGCTGCTCGCTTTTCCTTTTCCAAGGATCAAGACGCACTGAAACCCGTACAGCAGCACTGCTGTTGAAATTGGCACTCATTAACGGGAACAACGCCGAACGCTGACGGCTACAGCGGGCGCCAAACTAAAGGTCTGGGGATGTTCTGGCCTAAGAGCGTGAGGATTGCAAGGATTTCACTTTCTTGAGCCTTGAACCCTTGGGGCTCTATCACAACCCTCCGGCGGGGCAGTTTAGCAACTTCCCTCAACAAAGCAGAACTTCATTTGCACCGTTTTTGTGTATCTCAGAGGTTCCCAAAGCAGATCCACTCAGTGACATTTCCCACAACGAAACGAACTCAGACTTACCTTTATGTGCAATTTAGCTTTTTTTAGTAAACTCAGCGTAGTATGTCTACTGGATTCAGGACCAAGTGGTACCAGCCCTTTCAGCTTCTCCAAACACAATCGCAGATGGGCACGCCTGTAAAAGAAGCAGAGTTCACATAACATGTTAAATAGTGTTTGCAATGCACTTATCTGAACATTTAGCATCTGCAAGCAGCTACGGGAAAGATAATCAGGGCATTTATCATCTAAGCCATACAGTACATAACAACAGCAGTTGGCCATCTATGTTAGGATTTATTCCTCTGCATTTTCCTCTGGCACAATACCTGATGCCTTTCCACCCTCTGGGTTATTAAACCGCTCCAAGATCAGATCTTTAAAGCCACTGCCACCCAGAAACAGAGGAACTTCTTCCAAACCACTCTATCACCACAGCCTCAAAAGACTACAGATTCTGGCAAATACACAACAGCCAATTAAGTCAGGCGTACTATCTGCCTCTTCTTCCTTCCCAGTGGACGTCGCTGCCCCAAGGCATGCGATTCACTCGCAAACCCACTCCTGAAACACCGTGAGCGTCAGCTCCGGGCACCTCAGACAAGCCTGCGCCTCAAGCAAAGCTCACGGCATCTCAACTAACACATCTGGAGACCTGTTGAGGAAAAAAAAAAGAAGTCCCTTCCCATCCACCCCCCTCCCCAAAACACAAAGTAGCCAATGCAGGTTACTTTTCATGGACTTTTAAAAAGCATTTTGGAGACCTGTTTCTTCTCACTTTGAATTTCTGTGAGCTACCAGCGCTCCRCTCAGCGCAGTCTTTCCCTCTGCAGCAGAAGACAGACCCCAGGCCAAGCAGAGCCTTGCTCTGCAAGTTAACTAGTCAATTCTACTGCAACGAAACAGGAAAAGAGGGGTTTTATTATACTGGCACCTGATGCTATTGTTTTCAGCGAATTTATGGTGCTCAGCACTTGCGAACAGTTTGTACAAAACATTACCGTTCCAAGAACTTGTTTACATCATATACCTCCACTGAGAATTCAAGATCAAAAAGAACACTGTTTCCAAATTCATTAGCTACATAAAAGCCTTTAAATCAGATCTCTTTGATACCAAACTTACTGGTCCGGTAGGCTGAGAGGCCTRCTTCTGTACAGAGGGAGAAAACAGCAGCCAGAAGAAAAAAAAGGTAGGTTGGAATACTGCATTTTGGCTTACAGCCATAAAAAACAACCAGGCTGAAAATTTTCTGGAAAGGAGGAATGTGCCAGAAATACTTTTTAGAGCACACGAATTCCATTAATCTACTCAGTCCATCATTTTACAGGTGCTGCAGAATTTATGCCAAACTAACAACAAGGTTTAAATGCAAGCAGTCTTTCACTAGGAACTGGGAAAAGCAGCACGATTAAATACATCTTTGAGATAACGGCCGTTTCAAGAGATGGATCTGCAGACAGTTGGGTTGGACAAGACCAACGTGCATCACACAGGGTCGCACRTTTTTCTGGTTGAGTTATGGAAGCAAGGAAAGCTCTGGGAGTGCTTAAACTGACCTATAGTCAATACACGCTTTTCCCCGTCAAAGTGAACAGCACTAAGCAAACGGATTCCTTGGAATAGCTATTTTTCACAGCTTTGAGTGCTGCAACGATTCCAGAGTTCTTGCACAGTCAGAAAACGTCTGGGATCTACCCAGTTGCCCAGGCCTGATTTTTCAGAAGCTTCACACACCCACAGTTCCTGCAGCCTCTTTCCCAGAGMTGTGGATGAACAGGACTTCTGCAAAACAAGCCAGACGTTGCCGGCGTTATACCTCACCAAAAAGCCCGGCTCTGGCCAGCKGCGAGAGCTTCTGCGAATCACACCAAAAAAAGCACACCAGCAACTTCTGGATTGTCAGTGTGCAGCTGACAAGGAGCTGCTGAAGGCCTGTTTCAACTTTTGGGGTAATCATACGCTGTTTGGGTTTTTTCCTCCCCCTCCTGAAAAAGCTTCACCCCACGATAMTTTTTTGCCTCTGTTCGGCTGGCAGATGAAATGGTCTGGTATTAAGCAGCTGTAAAGGGACTGCATCCTTTCAAGCACTTCCTTTTTCTATTTTTAGTAGGAATTGGCCAGTTTCAGATCAATTGCCTTGGCACTTGCAGCTCCATTCAAARTAAGAGCCTCACTGAGGCAACCGGGGCCCTTATCGGCGCTACGCTGGCCAGCGACCCCAGCGCAGAAGCCTCCCAGCACTCCCTCAATCAATGGCTTGCGACGCAAGACGTGCATCGTTCGTAYGCCTTAATACGTAAGCTAATGCTTTACTGCTTTCATAGCACTGTTGGACGTAGGAATGAAATTATGGATCCACAAGGAAATCCTTTCACCCGTGGACAACGGTGATGCTCCCAACACGGGCAAGGTTTTTCTAATGCTCAGCACTCCTGCCCCAATATTTAGGTCACATTATTAGGCACTGGTTGCAACACCTGTCTTTGAAATACCTAATTGACACAGGCAGCAGCAAATTGAGATTTTGCAACTACCTGCCTATCTTGTTTTGTGCACACTACAAGTAAACAGCGATTTGCCTACACAAAGTACCTCCTGAGTTACAATGCAAAGAAAGCACGTGGTCTTGGCCGTTAGGGTAAAACCTGAACGCTGACAGGTTCAAAGACGAACCTTTGCAAAGATTATTTTCAATAGGAGGGGTAAGATCTTATTGGAGCTGCGTAGACCTGTCCAACCGTGCCTGGCAGAGTTCGAAGTGATCCATCCGTAAGATCTGAGGATAAGGAGACAGCACAACCGTGCTCTACAAGAGTGAACAACAAAACCGAAATTCAAAGCTAATTCTGTTACAAAGACGGCCTTGCAATGCAGGGCGTTCTTACAATAAAAATAAAACCCAAAATCCACTTGCAGAGGTTGTGCTTTGATGTTAAAACTGAGATTGGACATATGAACACACATAATGGTGGAAAATGCAGAAGTAGCCCCTTCAGCTTTGCCAACACTGAGCAATTTTCTGGATTACGCAATGCAAACTCTGAAGTAAAAAAATTCAGTTTCCACTTCAAAGTTTTACAGCATAAGCTGGCTTATACAAAAGCAGATTTTTGCCATGTTTTAACTAAATAAAACTGTTGCCACAGTTAAACCCCAGAAGACTCACTGGAAAAAAAAAAGAAAAAAAAAAAGAAAAAGAAAAGCTCAAAATATTTGCTTAAGCGACAAATGACCTTTCAAGTCCATCACATGCCAGCCAGACCACTTCATTATGCTAGTGTTCATGCTTAGCAAGATACCATCTACCCATAATTCTCCCTCCAAATACTAAGCTAAACTGGTCCTCATGCCAGCGGAAAAGAAAGCAAGCTTTTGCAGCCTACATCAGCCATGTCTTAAGACCGAGGCCAGGATTCACCAGCTCAACAGCAGCAGGACCGGATTAAGGTATCTGCAACTAGGAGTGAAATAGGAAGAGGCAGATGYTCGCTATGCAGAAATAAGGTATTTTTTTCCAGTTACCCAATTTCAAAGGGCTTAAAATACAGAAGTTTTACTGTAGTTACTTGTGCAACATTATAAACAGGATTTCAACACAGCTCTGGTCTAAACAATGCGGCAACAAGAGGGGTATAATGCATCCTTTGGTAGAGCTTTAAGTACGCTTTAGTTTTTCAGTAAGCAAATGCTAATTTTTAAGTCATTTAAAACAAGGAATAAATTGCCCTGTCCTTTTCTCACCCATGTCATTTGGGACTTAGGCATTTCTGCCTCTTAAGATAAAAAACAAACAAGTTCACGGGAGTACTTAAACAGTAACAGACACCATTACGCTGCAATATTTGAGTCAGATCCAAGCCATACASAGAAAAAGAGAAGCTTATAAAGGATACAAAGCCATCTTTCAACTACACAAAGGCCACACCAGTCTGTCTCAAAAAACTAACAGTTAGTTGCATTCTCAGCTCCAATCTTGTACCTACACAAAATATTCCAAAGAGGAACAATTCAGCTGAACTTCAATAGCTCACTAAGGAGAGACATGCAATTTAAACCTTGTAATGGAACATTAAAAAGCCACAGAACAATTAACATGTGCTGGGCTTTCCTRTTAATGGAATCTTCCAGTTTCCCATTGCATCCTCCAGCATGCAAARTTATTTATAGGACTCCTACCTACAGTTAAGGACATGTCTTTGTGCTCTGAAATGTGCACGTACCATCAACTCCAGTCCAGCTCTCTTCTACCCCAAAACAGATACCCCTTTGAYCAATCCGATTAGAAAAAAGCTCAGAACCCCTTAGGAAACGCTTCAGCCTCCAACTCTTCACTCCTTTGATAAGAGCACACCTACAACTTCAGSCTTTGTCTTGAGAAATGAGCTTGCAGTTAAGGGAACAGCTTTCAAGATTCTACAAATGCATCATTTCAGGCAGTTTAGGAACTGCTACATGCTGCAAAGTCAGACCAAAGCTGCCATCCTTGTTCAGGCAAAGGRGCTGCTCACAGCAGTAAATGGGCGAAGGCTGGCTTGTGCTGGCGATGCCCACACAACATGCGAGCAACTCTCCTGTGGGCCAGTGCAATAGACTGCCTCCCCCGTGGACAAAGACTCCCTCCCTGAAACAGGAGATGGGTATCACCCACAGCGATGAACACTCTGCATTCAGAAGTTCAGCACTGGGACAAAGAGAGGCACATTCCTCAGAGTTTCACAAACCTGAACTTGCACGGAGGCTAGATAAACGGCATTCCCATCCGCTTATTACATAGTTGTTCTAGCGGTCGGAGACAGGAAACACTTCCAGTCGGAGCACTCGTGCTAAGTGACGCGATACGTCGCCCGCCCGCTCCTGCTGCTGCCTTACCCAGCTGCCCCTTTCCTTCCCTCTTGCTTCCTCTCCTCTACTCCAACGCTGCCTCAGTTCCCCGAGCTCAGATTCCCAAACCATGCTTAGAGCACGACTTTTAGACCAGGACACAGAGTGTGCACTTGCAATGACTTCTCCCCTGGGAAGCAGACCCAGGTGACCCCTGCCTAGGCTGAAAAAGAACACATTCACTCAAACACAAATCCTAACAGATCTCAAGCACTCACCTGTTCTTCTCCATCTCATTGTGTGTTGACCTGAAAAAGAAAGAACAAGTTATTAACTCCTCTGCCATTGGCAAGCCCAGTATGACTACGTATACTGCAATTATGATCAACACACAGCCTTAGTAATCGCTCACTGGAAAAGTTACAAACCTTGGGGGATTTCAAAGAGCTGCTGGGTACCCTGGGGACATCAAAAATGTTGGAAACAACACAGACTGTACACCCAAAGGGCCCGAGCAACGGAAAAGCTGCCAAACAAACGGCAATAAAAGGGCCAGTAAAACCAAGAGACATGATTTTAAAGTGGAGAGACTCAATATTAGAAGTGTTCTGGTTAACGCCAACTATGATTAAAGCAGTTGTATCAGTGTAATGACTCAAGACATCACTCAAGAGAGCCTGCATCACCCAAAGCAAATGCTCTCTAGACTTGTGGCAAAGGGTTTAGTGGAGAAGATTAAGCAACAGACCCTTGAGAACCACCACACTCTCAGTGCAAAAGTTCTTATCTCTGAGCAGAAAGAGGAAAATTGCAACATCTTAACACAAACCTGAAACTTAGCCTATTGGAAATAAAGTGCACTTTCATACACCACAGATGCCCTTGAGTGTTAGGCTAACTGCACATTTTAAAAGACTTCTCTCACTGCGCTCTGCTAGAAACACACAATACAAGAGGAGCCAATTCAGTATCTGCAGCTATTTGCACATAAAGCAAAGAGACGGAGGTTAACAATTCTATGAAATTCAGACGAAAGCTCGAGTGTTACAGGCCACCTTCCGGAAAAACACTGCTTTTCTGAAGGCCGTGTAGCATCTGAACAGGAATCCCGAAACAACCAAGAACATGCTGCCACACAACAGCAATAAAACATGGCAAACAGGAGCCCCAAGAGTCGAGGCATCTATATCTGAAGTTCACTTCTGTTGCTGCTGCTCAGGAAACAAAGTTCAGAACTAGGACCTGTTGCTGCCCATGTAAGAAGTGACCATTTGCCCTCAGCTCATCATCTCGCTGCAAAACCGGTGGCAAACCCCCAGGAAGATGACATGGGAACGAAAGTTCCCTGGTCAAACAATCTTTTAGTATTTCACACTTACGGGGCAAGTGAGACATGCCAAACATAGCATCAGCCTAGGTTTCAAAGTTAAGTCCATTTGCAAATTATTCTTAAACTCCTAATTTATTCTAAGCTACAAAAGGGCAAAAAAAACAAGTTGCTACTCGCTTCCTCTCAGTGAGAACGAAGGACATCTAGAAAAGGCCTCCTTTCACATGACAATAGCGCCGACGTTTAGGTAAGGCCCACTTGCACGCACGCTCGGGATAAAGAACCGGCTGCACTGTAA
>NW_028185828.1:2002505-2007343 GCF_003343005.1 Rhea americana
AAAAAAAAAAAAAAAAAAAAAAAAAAAAAAAAAAAAAAAAAAAAAAAACAAACCCGCACACTACTACAATAAAGAAAAGCTGCGTACCAACGCTATCTGACCCATCCCGAGTCTCACCTGCAGATCGCTAGCTTCCACTACGCTTCCTACAGGCCCTGACACTGAAGGAGTTTACTACAGAAACAAGCAATGCCACAAACTCGTGAGCTGAAGACACTCGCTGGCCACATCGGGGGTATCCCTAGCAGCACTACTCTTAGCAACTTTGTCAGCAGTATTTCACAAAAGGTCAGCCATTGTTTAGGAAGCCATCACAGCCCTCCTCCCCCATCTTTCTAATGAGATTAATCTTAACATGGCTCCTTTTGTTTGCTTTCTGGTCGCATTGTTTAAAGCAATCTGCTCTGAAAAGCCAGCATCCAGCTTCCAGACAATTTCAAAAAGTCCAAAGACATTTGATTCCAATTGAGATTGAAAGGTCCGTATTTCTTCACAGCCCATTTAAACGGATGCACATTATTCTGACATATAATGGAACAGCAAGTTCTTCCTACCAGAGCATCTGTAAACAGCTAAGAAGAAAGACTTGGGCTCTCTGCTCCCAGGGGCTTCTCCATTAAACTTTTCCATATAAAGAAGTTCCATTTTTAAAACTGAATCCTTCACCACATCCCAGTTACAAGCACTTACAAGCCTCAAGCTCATGCAAGCCAACATACTGTAACAAACCTGCGCTTTACTACTAGCCCAGACAAAGATAAAAAAGCCAAACACCTTGTAAGTGTTTTGACAGATATGAGGATCCCTGCAAGCAGGAAGCTTTTATTAATAAATTCATTCTCTCTTTAGTAACTTTGTTTTGCAGTCCTGATTAGTACTTTTTCTTTGCACGGACAATTATTAATATTTCAAAAAATGTATATTAGTTGGTGAATTACATTTTTAGAACATAAAGACCTCTACTGGTTTAACAATCCCTATGCGAGATGCCTATCTCTCACCCTCAGTTCTTTGTAAAGAAAAAGCCCCACGTAAACAACTCGACCAAATGTCAAAGACCCATATGCAGTAACCGCTTGGACTGTGGTATTTTGTTCAGGGGTTCCCCAGTAGCTTTTACAATTTCCAGCTTTAATCACATTTGCAGTAGTCAAACATCCATGCAGAACACAGGAACAGCTCCTGCTCTCACTCTCTTCTACAAGGGAAACGTCTAATCGGCTTGTCTAGAGAAGCACTACCATGCTCCYGGGAACAGCAGCGTGGCAGGATTTCCACTACCGAGACGCAGGCTCGGCCACACTCACGACACTGTGACAGCTCTCCACGCCCTGACTTACTGCTCCAAACTTAACGTGCAGCTGCACAGAGGATCCTCAGCTTCACCCCTTGGTAGACAGACCACACTACTGTGTACTGTCAGACCCATTTCTGAACACCTCCATATGTATGGAGGAGCCAGTAACGCTTCATACTAACTGAAACCTAGAACACGAGCCTCAGGATCTGCCGCACCGTCAGCGTGACTTTCGAAACTTGATCTTTTCTCCTTCAGACCATAACAAAAGAAAAAAGTAACTGCAAAAACGGTAATTACCAATTCTCTTTTTAATACAACCCAGAAATTAGTTCTGCCGCTATGATTCGCCATACGAAACGTTAAAATGGAAAAGCAGCTTAAAGTCCTATCTTTCAGAAAGGAAATTCAGAGCATCTCCAGGTGCTACACATGCTGCAAGTTTGCTCAGACCACCTTTCAGCATTCTGTATTTCCATTTAAAGCGCTCAGCTCCGTGAGGAGTCTGCTTATCGCCCAGAGACAAAAAGAGCTAAACTAGCTTCCACTGTGGTAATGGGAACCCAGCAGCCTTTAAACGGCTGCTCAGGAGAAAACGGGAACACCCCAGCTTTAGGAAACAGCAAGAAACACGGTACAAAAAAAATGACTTGTCCCTGTCACGTACGAGGCGTTCTGGGCAGTATCTGTTGTTACAGGCACTATCAAAGGTCAACTGCTACTATGTAATACGAACGAAATTGTTCAGAACAAGGAAAATGTGACATATCTAGTGACAGAGCAAAGTTGCTCCTCCCTAGACAAACAGCTAAAAATGGACCAATAAGAAACAAAACGATCTGCCCACAGATGACGTTTCAAGATGAACCTGCTCCGACTTCATTCTGCATTGAAGTTTCTCTCCTAGTTGCGTTTTCGTTTGCGAGCCACTTGATATGTGCTTATTTGCACAAAGGTGGCTCTCCAGAGTCAGCCTTAGTCACCAGGAAAACACCACTCCTGAAAAAAAAACAGTCGATAACTATCTCTACAACGTAGAGGTGATTTTAATATTACTAAAGTGACAGAAAAAGCTAACAGATGATGAAAAAAAAAGCCATTGTTATTTTGGGGGCATATGTGATCAAAGTTACGCTCAAATCTTTCGCTAGCAACTTCCATTTGCCAAGAAAAATCCTTCTGGTGAATGTTAATACATATAGGAGCCCGGGGCCACAACTTTACCCCTGCTCAAGCTAACAGAATATCCTTAGTCTACCTCTCTGTCCTCTGAACAGTTTCAGAGCATTGACTCCAGCTTACAATTATAACTCCTAAGGAATACAAGGCTAAGCTTATGCTGAAAAGACAATCCACAACTATCAAAACTCAAGATCACCCTAGAGGCTGGCACATAAGCCTGCAACAAGACAAACAGAAAGTTAACGCAGCCCTTGCCGGCTGCATTCCACCTCAGCCTTGTTTGTCTACCACATGCATCACACCACGTATCAATCTTCAACCGCCAACCACAGAGCTGAGCAGGCTGAGTTAAAAACAGACCTTTAACTGCAAACTTCCTGGTTTCTGCTAGCTTGTATCATAACACAAGCATTCCCCATGAGGTAGTAGTTTCTGTTTTACAAAACAGAAGAGCAAGCAAATAAAACGAAACATGGGAGCGTTTAATTCACAGGCCTTCGAGGTGTAATTAAATACTCCCYTAAAAAAACAGTCTAGCAGAACTTTCTTGTACAAAACAACCTGTTTGCTTAGATTCAACTTGAACTTGGACAGCGTAAGTCTGGGCAGTAGACAGCACATGGAGCTGTTACCCGAGTACTCAATCGTTTAGCTTTTTAGTATCCCAAGGACTGGATGAACATTTACATGAGAGATTAATGATCTGCTTCAAGACTTCAGACAGATTTCAAGGAGGATAACGAAGGCATACCATCAAACAAAAGCAGCACTAGAACATTTAATCTAAGTATCAAACAAAAACCAGGCAGTTTTCTGCACTAAGCCAAAATAATATTTAAAAAATCCTGCTTTAATTAAGAAGAACACTCATAAACTCAGATCCATTTAACTTCCAAAGCTGCGGTAAGACACTGCTTTTATAAGCCTCAAAGAAAAAGCCCAGCTCTCACGTTCCCTTCAGAAAGGCCACTCGCCACGTCACATGATTACAAGTTTCAGAGCCAAGTTTGCCCAAGACGGGCGGCTCCAGCGGCTCCCCTCCAGGCTACTCCGAGGGACTACCCACCCCTTAAAAGCTCTCCCTCTCCCGGGCATCCCCGCAGCACCGCACGGGCATGGCGGAAATGCACAGACACCTCCTCGGGGCCAACGCAGCTCACCCGAGTGCCTGCACTGCCCGCGAGAAGCCGAGGGTCGCTGACAGTAATCGTCTGGAGGCACGTATTAAACAAGGCACAACCGGGTGGGGGAGCTTYGGATTGTCAGGAGCGGCTGCTTTCTGCGAGACCTCCTGTAGGGTCTCCTAGGCCTGCCTGGCACCCCGCAATGGTGGTTTTGCTGGGCCACCAGGCACCTCTGACAGCAGGGTCTCCCAGGCCGGCCAGGTGCCCCGTGACACTGTTTCTGCTGGACCACCAGCCACCCTCTGACAGCAGGGTCTCCAGGCCTGCCAAATACCTGATGATGGTGGTTTTGTTAGACCAATAAGCACCCTCTGACAGCAAGATCTCCCAGGCCAGCCAGGTGTCCCATGACACTGTTTCTACTGGACCACCAGCCACCCTCTGACAGCAGGGTCTCCAGGTCTGTCAAGTACCTGATGATGGTGGTTTTGTTGGACCACCAAGCACCCTCTGACAGCAGGGTCTCCCAGGCCGGCCAGGTGCCCCATAACACTGTTTTTGTTGGGCCACCAGCCACCCTCTGACAGCAGGGTCTCCAGGCCTGTCAGGTACCTGATGATGGCGGTTTTGTTGGGCCACCAGCCACCCTCTGACAGCAGGGTCTCCAGGCCTGTCAGGTACCTGATGATGGCGGTTTTGTTGGACCACCAAGCACCCTCTGACAGCAGGGTCTCCCAGGCCAGCCGGGCACCCCGTGACACTATTTCTGCTGGACCACCAGACAACCAGGGCCTCCGGGACCTGCCAGCCAGTGAATACCGGTACCAGCAGCAGGGCCGAGGACCCCGGGGCAGCAGCTCAGCGAGACCCCCGAGGCCTGGGTGAGCCCCTGCACCGCCGACACGGCCGCGGCCGGTCCCCGCGGGGCTTACTGCTGCTCTTCTTGGCCTTGGCGCGGCGCCGCAGGGCCTCGCCGTCCTTGCCGCCGCCGYAGGGGAGCAGCGAGGCGTAGCCGTGCTCCGCTTCTGCGGAGACACAACCCCACACACCGCCCCGTCACTGCCGGGCCCGCCGCGCCGCGCCGCCGCCGGCGGCCGCCTGAGGGAAGGGGAGGAGAGGGGGGGGCGGGCGCCGCCGGTACCTCGCTCCCGCCGATCCAGGTACTCGGCCGCCTCCAGCAGCATCTGGATGTTGCCGCCGCCGCGCGCCGCCGCCATCTTGCCGCGCTGTGAGGG
>NW_028185828.1:2008348-2013760 GCF_003343005.1 Rhea americana
CCGGGGCAGGGAGCACCCCCCTGCCAAGGGACCCCCCCGGGCAGGGACCCCTCCGGGGCAGCACCCCGTTTTCCGCGCCGCTTGGCGGGCGGGCGGGCGGGAGGGATCCTGCCGCCGCGGCGGGCCCCACCTCGCCCCGCACGCGGGGGGCCCCGGGGTGACTCACCCGCCACCCGGCTCGCCTCGCCCGGCGCCCCGTCCGCGGCCCTTTGCGGGCGTCGCGGAAAAGAATGCGGCAGTTTGGAGACGCGGGAAAACGGATAACTCCGAACTGGGGGGAGAAAYGGGGGCGATCGACAGCTCGGGCGCTCCCGGCCCGGACGGCAGGAAAGCGCTGATTCCGTCTGGGCGAACAGCCGGACTATCGAGCACAACCCAGCCTGAGGCCGACYGCTGTACTGAAAACTTTCCGCCTTTGCCTAGGTCTTTGTCAAATCTGCTTTTTTCTTCACCTAACGGTGATGGACTGTTTGCACTTGTATTCACCCCAGGCCAATTTTTGGGTTTCGTTCACTTCAAACATTTAATCTCGCCTCTAAGGCCAGAGGTCCTAATCGCTGTTACTTGGCCCTYCTCTCCTCCCTTTCTACTTGCGTTTTCTGCCTCCTCTACACCTCTCCCGTTTGCCACTATCTCCACGGCTCTCTGCCGGCACCRCCTGGATCGGTGCCAGCGTGCTGATCCCACCTCCCCTCCAAACAAGGGTGACGGAGCGCGTTTGGGAGGCTGCTACGTGACTCGCGCCAGCTGGCAGCGGGCTGCTAACCCGGCGCTCGCCGATAGCGCCCAGCGCCGCAGCCGGAGATAGCTCGAGCGAGGCGACGACCGAGAAAGGCTCCGTATCGCTCCGGCGAGCTCGGCTCTACGTGGCAGGCGTTGCCGAAAAGCTTTCTAGCAACCGGTCGCCGTCCTACGTGGCAGCCTGAGCCATCAAGACGAGCTGAGCGGTTCTGCCCTGCCACGGCATCCCCTCCCCCTGAGCGGTGCTGGGCCCGTGCGCAATGAAAACAGGGAAAAGCAGCGGCAGGTGTGAACGGGTTCAGACATCTCAGCAGGTCGCGCGGCTCCCGGCGGAGGACGGTGGCCGGTCACGGCGCCGCGACGCAGAGGAATCGAGGTTCCTCCTCGGCGCATCCGCTCGGGGCCGAAGGGGCGGCCGGGCGGCGTTCGCCTGCCAGGCCGAGGTCGTGCTGCGAGGTCCCTCCCCGCCCGCGTGCCGGGCTGGAGCAAGCTCACGCTCGCTTGCGTGACAAGCTGTTTCTAACTAGCGAGAACACGAAACTAAAATAGTGACTACTACATCCTGCTGATTTGGAAATCCCTGGCCACCAGCGGGGCCTTATCTGAGGACGGCAGGCAGGAGCCCGTGACAAGTCGCGCCACGTGGCCCGGCCTGATTAAGCGCTGCAGCAGGATGAGCCGCTGCAGCAGGATGAGCCGTGCCGCCCTCTCCAGGCTGCCTCAACCCGCCCTGGCTGAAGGCCTGCAGGGAAAAGAAGCCGCACTTGAGATCAGGAACTTGGGGTCAACCTCAGCCTCGCGCCCAGCTCGGGGAGAAATACAGCACGCTTAGTCCTCAGGTAAACCGCCGCAGCTGCACGTGGACGGAGGAGAGCAGACCATAAAAGTCAGCCCAGGCTGAGGCCCTGAAAAGTCAGATTTGCTGCACAGCTGGATTTTAGGAACGTCTCAACTGCCACGGCATGAAATACCGAGCTGGACCTTGCAAAAACAAATCGTAATGTTGTCTATACTAAAGACTGTCCAATCTTAAACCCCCTAGGTCAAATATGCACAYAAACTCTTTATACTATTTGGATAGCCAGAGAATTGAAACACTTGGGATGGAAAGATCTCCCGTTGGGATCTTTGGGGCTCAGAGCCACTTGTCGGGCTCTGCAAGGAGCAGCAGGTCCCAGAAACAAGCGGGAAAGAGAGGYCCTAAGGCAACAGCACCATTTGGGCTTATTTCTTTCTTTGAAAAAGCACAGACACTTCACGTTGCAATAAGAGGCAGCGAAAAATACAGGCCGTGCTCTTGCAATGTTACTTTGCCCTATGAGCAGTAGCTTTACTGGCCAAAATCATTAAAAAGGAGGGGAGGCAGCCCCGAATTGCAAGCGGCAGCAGAGGCCCTTTGTCTGACAGGCCGCGGCCTCAACCACCCCGGCGCACAGGGCTTTCGCTCTCCCAGGTTCGTGCTGCCACCTCCTGGGCTGCGCGGGACCCGTYCGGGAGAAATCCAGCACCGGGAAAGGCCAAGGAACCGCCTGCAGCTGCAGTTCGGCCACTCGGTAAGCGCCGATCACGGAAGGCACCGTGCAGCTCTGGTCTAGTCGCCAGTGTAACGCACCCTGCTTTGCCCAGGAAAGACTCAACCTCAAAAACGCAGAAGTGCTGCTAAGCATTCAAGCCCAGTCTAACATTCTTCTGCCATCCCACGCTGCGCTTAGGAAGGATCTGATGACTAAAGCAGCAAGAAGAGGATTAAACATGCAGTAAGATCTGCAGGTGAGAAATCCTGCACAAGCCACTCCTTCAGCAGTTAGATTAGAAGCAGCGAAGCACGTGGGTTAGCCAGTAGACACACGAGGAAAAACATAACCAATGCTTTTCTGCTTGAAACCCTAAACCACAGGTTTTCCCAAACTCCAGCTGCTCAAAGAGCAGGATTAAAGCCATTGCTGGCTGCTCCCGGCTCCACGCACGCAGCTCCGACCGCCTGCGTGCGAGGAGGCGTTCGGCTGCTCGGGCTGCGTTCCCGTGCTCCTTGGAAGCAGCTTTCTTCCAGCACTACCCACGTACCACAGGTTCTTAACGCCTMCTCTGAACAGCCACTACGTTCATGCAAATAACTGCCCAGCCGTCTTCAGCAGCCTCTTCTCTAGTATTTTATTCCTGAGTGATGCTATCACAGTTTAAAAAACAAAAAAAGAAAAATATATACAGATTTTTATTGTAATGGGCAATACTGAGTTATTTTGGAAAAAACAAACAAACAAACAAACAACAAGGAAAGTACAACCATCAGGTAATCCTGACAAGGAACAAACCAAGCTGGACRTTATAAAAACCAAAGACTCTAGGAAACAACGATTTTTACCGTCTCTTCCTATGGGGCAGAGCGAGTACATCTGGATTTGTTATAAATAACCCAATTTCATTTTACAGAGAGAAGCCACCAAGTTGCTGTCTCTGAGCTACCGGCACATGTGAAAACAAGTGATATTTACTGGTGGTGCAGAAGTCCTTCCTCGCAGGCAACCGACCAGTCCTAGCATCAAGCAATGAAATCCAAMGGTCTGTTGAATCCTCCTTTTCTGTTCATGTACTGCCTGGGAGGARAGGAAGGAAATCATCATCAATAACTGTGGCTAAAACAAACAAAGTGTAAGAGACTCCAAACTCTAGGAGACTGGCAAGCTTCCAGCTAGGCTGGCTGCAAAGGAGCATCTGGCAGAGGTGAGGTTTGTAACCAYGATCAGTAGCCACAGGGATTCATCTTCCCCAAGACCGAAGGAACAAGCGCACAGTAACAAAGCTGCTTATATTGAGCAACATTCTTGTTTAAGCTCGACACCTCGCTGAGGTCCGAACCTCTGGAGCTCACCAGCATGACGCTGTCAGGTCTGCACCTGCCTGGTTAGGACAGAAGCACCAAACCTGAAGTCCATCAATACTGACTTTCTGCATGCTTTAAAGTAAAAGCAGCCAAATCACCTCCTAAACAAGCTTAGAGACCACAGCTTCCACATAAGGCTGCAGAATTTCCTCTGAACGAGACTACCGTGTAAAAGGAATTATTTATCTATCAYAAAAACGCAGGTAAATTCTATGCAGCCACCACAGCAGGGCGAGCTTCCCAACGGGCAGAAAGACAAACCTGTATTTTCTCTTCTGTGACACATTGATGGCATAAGCATTTGCAGCACCATCCACCTTCTTCCCCTGAAAGACACAACGAGGAGAACGGTCCAAAACTCAGCGCACCGTTGAGAGCCTGCCRGAGAAAGGGCACGGCAACACCGCGGCGGTACAGGTGGGGCTGAGGCACTTTGCACGGGATGCCTCTACGAGGGGCTGAACAAATATCTGCGCCTGAGCTCCAGAGCTGTAAAGAGGGAACGCCACCGCGTTCTGCGCGTCTTGACAGCAAGACGCTTAAGCACATCCACCGCAAAGCCTGACGTCGTCGTTAGGAGGGACCATTTGGGCAAAAGCAACGGCTCCTCTCTCCACAAACCGTTCACACACCACAGCCAGAAAGCAGAGAGCAGAAAGCTGTGTCCAGGCTCCACCTCTAGCCAGACAGCAAAGCCACGGAATCACCCTGTCCGCGCTCACCTTTGTCGTGTCGAAAGAGGCAAACCCCATCGTTTTCATCATCTCAATTTCCTCTTCTGTCTTGCCCTGCAAGTCTTCTTCTGAAATGGCAACAAAGTACCTGAGTTCAGTAAGTGCAGCCCCTAAAGAGTTCACCAGAAGAAACCAATACTTTAATATACAAAGAAGTGCCCTGTGCCCGCTGTGCACCTCCCAGGACCACAGAGATATTAACAAACAGGAAAAACGCCTCCCCTCCTCCTCTTCCTCATGTCGCGAGCYGGGACTGTGCTCCGTTACCAGTGATCTGCCGCTCTTTGCCTTTGGAGTCCTTTATTTCTTTCTTCTCTTCATCTCGCCTTTCCTTCAGCCGCGGCGGGGAGGAAGAACTGGACCTGTGTCGTCGGGGGGACCTGAGATTTCAAACACACGCAGGTTTCAGCTTCGCAACCAAAGAGGGGCGCGTAGCGCTGCGCGAAGCGCTCGGCCGCRTCCCCAGAGCCGTGCTGCGACTCCGCCTGTGCGGCACCGCGTTGGGAGCGCGGAGAGGACGGCCCGTTACGTGGGGTTACGCGAACGCGGGCGAGCTGCCTTCGCCCCCCGCGCCGCCACTCCCCTCACCTGGAGCGCCTGCGGTGCGGCGAGCGGGACCGGCTCCTCCGCCTGTCCCTCTCGCGGGACCGGGACCGCTCTCGTCGCCTTCTCTCCCTCTCCCGCGACGTGGACCGCGACCGTCTGCGCTCTGCGCGGGGTCGCCGCGGGAGAAAGGCGGCGCTCAGCTCGGCACGCCGCGGGGCGGAGGCGCTTGCGGAAGCCCCGCTGCCCCCCAACCCCGCGCTTCTGCCTCCCGACACGTCTCCCTCCTACGCTCCCCCTCCTCGGGAGAAAGCCCCGCCGGCACCGCGAGCCCTGCTGCTAACCGGCGGCCCCTCCGCAGCGCCCAGCGGCGCGCCGCCGCCTCCCCCGGCGCGGGAGCCCCGGCCCTCGCCGCCTCCCCGGGGCCCCTCTCTGCCCGGGCCGGAGGAACCGCGTTCACCCCTTCCCCGGGACTTCGGGGGGGTCCGGCCGGCCCTGCCCCCCCCCACCCCG
>NW_028185828.1:2015419-2016555 GCF_003343005.1 Rhea americana
CCCCGGGGCGGCCGAGCCCGAGCCCCCTACCTTGTTCCTCATCTCCAGCACCTCCTGCGGGTCCGTGTAGAGGGGCACGAACTGGTTGGGGTTCTCGATGCGGATGGCCGTGCCGCCGCCGCCGCCCTTCTCCGCCTCGTCCGCTTTCAGCCACTGCGCGCGGCGGCGGCGGGGGGCAGAGCCGGCTCAGCACCGCCGCCACCACCGTGGGGTGCCCCCCACCCCAGCCCCGGCGGCCGCCCCGCTCTCCCCGCCGTACCGTGGTCTTGGTGCGGGGGCCGCCCGGCTGCTCGTCGGCCACGGCCACCCGCAGGTAGGTGTTGGGCGTGTTGAGCCAGCGCGTCTTCTCCTGCTGCTGCCTGTGCGCGTGCTGCCGCGGCGCCGGCACGGCGGCGGCCTCCTCGTCGAAGACGAAGGCCGTCACCGTGGCGGGAATGAGCACGTCGCTCTTGGGCTTGCTCTTCTCCTGCACGAAGGGGTAGCGGTAGGTGTAGCCCGTCCGGTAGCCCTGGGAGGCAGCACAGAGCGCTCGCACGGTTGCATGGAGAAATGAGCTTTTTTGGGGGGGTTCTTTGCTCCCCCCCGCCCCGTTTTTTGCCCGCTCACCAGGTTGTCGAGCATGCGCATGAGGGCCTCGAACTCGTGCTCGCCCAGGCGGCTCTTCTGCATCGGCCCGAAGGTGCTGCCGGCCCAGCGCACCGAGCCSGCCTCGTGCGGCCGGTGCTTGTCGCGCTCCAGCACGACGAGGTTCTCGGCGCCGCCGGCGCTCGACAGCGCGGACACCTGCGGCGGAGGCGGGGGGCACGGTGCTGCCGCGCGGCCCCGGGAGCGGCGCACCGCGGGGGCATGGTGCTGCTCGCTGCCTGCCGCCGCGGTACCGTAGAGGCCTGGCGCAGCTCGGCGCACGGTCCCGGGGCACCGTGCGAGCGGCCGAGACCTGGCACAGCTCGGCGCACGGTCCAGGGAGCAGAGACCCTGCACAGCTCCGTGCCTGCTCCTGGGGCACCATGCTCGTGGCAGAGACCTGGCACAGCTCAGTGCATGCTCCTGGGGCACCACGCTGGTGGCCGAGACCTGGCACAGCTCAGTGCATGCTCCTGGGGCACCACGCTGGTGGCCAAGACCTGGCACAGCTC
>NW_028185829.1:0-1380 GCF_003343005.1 Rhea americana
TGCAAAAAAAAAAAAAAACCCAAAACAAAACAAAAAAAAAGCCGTGAGCTGTGGGGAGGGAGTAGGAACCACAGAGGGAAGACAGCAGAGGGGCTAAAGCAAGGAACCGGGGGAGGGGGGGGGAAAAGAGTCTGCAAAGAGTGAAAAGCAAGGATGGAAAGTGGAGATGAGTGCAGAGAATGAGAGGAACTTAAGGGGGTAGAGGCAGAACTAATAAAAAGAAATGCAAAATGAAATGTGGGTGGAAAGGGGAATACTTGCAGTGAATGAGAATTCGAAAAGAAAATAAGAAAAAATGAAGAAGTACCTAGAAAGAGCTTACAGAAGTACCTAGATAACAATCAGCCCTTCAACATTTTTTTTGGAATAAAGAAGAAAAGATTTATTGTTTTCTTTTTTTTTTAATAAAAAAAGGTTTGCTTTTTACATCCTATACATGAGAACGATACCACCCCTGTAACTTCTCTGATAAGCTACATTAACAGAAAGATGGAAAAAAAGGAGCAGTGAGAGGATTATAAGGTTACAGACAGGGGCTACAAACATACGAATGAATGCCGGCAATCTCGGATGCCCCAGAAAGCGGATTTGGGGGCAGTTCTCAACGCCCCCAAACCAGCGCCCGCAGGGGCGGTGCACTCCGGGGGGCTCCTGCCGCGCTGCAGCCCCCCGGCGGGCCCGTACGGGCGGTGGGCAGCCCCAAGCCGGGCTGCAAGCAGGAGGCAGCAGGCGGGCTGCGCACCCCGCGGCCTCGCTCCCGGGCCCTGCTCGTCAAGCCRTCAGCCTCGTGCTAACGCCCTCGGAGGCCACAAGGACGCAGGCACCATTTGGGGTTTTCCAAATGCTGTGGCACATGCCAAAATTGTGACAAGTGTAACTTAATCCTCAAAATGACCTGTCTTTTTCCAGATGGACGGGGAATAAGCTAATTTGCAATAGGGAAAAATATGCTTTCCAGCTCCCCAAGCTGACAACAAGCCTTGGCAACGCCAGAGATGCAGCAATTAATGAAAGGCAGGGGATAAACGAAAATCACAGTGCAGCCTCCAGCCTGCAGACCAGATCAGCGTGTTCAATAGGAGTTGATAACTCAGCTTTGGCCTTGTTACCAGCACCCATTGGATCTGAGCCCCCAAAAGACGTGACACCCCCATTCCCGGGTGACTCTCACTGCAGGTGGAAAGTACCAAGAAGTGCAGGAAAGGGAGAGCATCTTTGCAACAACCGCCTAAGCAGCTCCCAGCCCAGGCCCAGAGCGCTGGGGCAGCTGAGGGTGAAATGCAGTTTGCACACTTCCTATGTGGACAAAATAGATTTTAACTTTCCTTACATAAAGCAAACCGATTACATTGCATATCCATTTGCAGATTTTCCACTCTG
>NW_028185830.1:0-1379 GCF_003343005.1 Rhea americana
GAAGTGTTAAAGTATTGGGAACAATTTGTAGAGACCCCCCACACCAAGGGCAAGGAGTGATTAAAGCATGCAGGACGAATGGGGGGAGCCCTCCTGTTTGCCTATAAGGTGCTGGAGGGACAAGCCCGTGAATCAGATGCAAGGGTAGGACAGCTAGAGCAACAGGTGCAAGAGCAGAAGGCTGCAATTCTTATACAGCAGCAGGCTCTATTCACTGTAACACAGCAAAGAGACACAATGGAGGGGAAATGTGTTAGTTAGCAGAACAATTTGCAGTGAGATTAGCTAAGAGATGCCGCCGGCAGAAAAAAACAAAAGATGAGTGTGGCCCTCGAGTCCGAGCTATTGTTACTAGTCCTGATTGGGATCCAGAGAAGTGGGATGGAAACATCGGGAGTACATCTGATTCGGAGGATGAAGTAGAAATACAAGAACTAGGGGTTGATAAGGGTAAGCGAGCTGCACCGATAGTTTGTAGGAAGGCTACTCTTGACCCAGGAAAGGGTGCATTTGTCAGGCCCGATGAGTTGATAGATTTTGGACCGGAGGACATTAAGAATTTGCTGGCTAAATACAGTCAGCGTCCTGGTGAAAAGCCGCAATTTTGGCTTGTTCGTCTTATGGAAGAGGGAGCAGAAACGGTTAGCATTGATGACTTTGACGCTAAGAAATTCATGGGGTTGACCGGTGACCCGTATGTTCAGTCTGCCCTTCGCAGGCTACCTCCAGGAGAAACTCGCTCCCTCATAGCTGTGATTGCGGAGGGTCTGGGGGATAGACACACTAATGATGGTGCCTGGCCCCCCACACCGAAAAGCTGGGTGACATTGCGCCAAGCTACTGCTATCCTAAAAACTGAGGGAATGAAGCTAGCTGTAAGCATGGGTGACCCTGGCACATATCTGGACCAGCCTTTGTTGCCAGGGACACGAAACATACTATTGGAGGGTTGTCCCTCAGGATTAAAGCCATATTTGATCCCTCTTTTAATGGCTGAGCAAGGAAATCCCTTGTCACAAGTGATAGAGAAGTTCAACCTGCTGGGTGATTTGCCTGGAATTCCCCGTCAGGAGGACGGGGAGCGTAGGGGGGAACGGACTAGGGAAACACAGGATAAGGAGGAAGACCAAGACGACCTTGGAGAAAGGAAACGGCTATTCAAAACACTTATGGGAAGGGGCATTCCTAGAACAGAGCTAGATAAGCAGCCCCTGTCCGTTTTGCATCATATGGCGCAGCCTCGAAGACAGGGGCATGTATGCCAAGTGCAATACAAGAACTGTGAAGGATCCCTGGCTCCACATTTACCCCCTGTTGGAGGCTGAACCCACATATCCATGGAAGGAGGCGACTTACCCCACCTCGTTTAGTAAGGGTAC
>NW_028185831.1:0-1318 GCF_003343005.1 Rhea americana
GAAGACCGTGGCCGCCCTCGCCCTGCTCTTCGCCATCCACAGGTGGGCTCGGACGCCGGGGCCCCCCGGACGCCGGGGCCCCCGGACGCCGGGGCCCCCCGGGGCAGGGGGGGGGGGGCTGCCCCGGGCACCCGGGTTCTCACTGCTCCCCCCCAGCTATAAACCAGCCCCGTTCTTCGTCCTGGACGAGATCGACGCGGCGCTGGACAACACCAACATCGGCAAGGTGGGCGCTGGGGGGCACTTTGGGGTCCCCGGGGCGCTTTGGGGGCTCCCTGGGGGCCATTTTGGGCTCCTCATAGGGGGGGTTGGGTCTCCCCAGGGGCAGTTTGGGGTCCCTGGGGAAGTTTCAGGTTAATGAGAGAGGAATTTGGGGTCCCTGGGAGGGGTTGGGGGCTCCCTGGGGCAGTCTGGGGATCCTGGGGGGGGTTCAGGCCTCTTGTGGGGCAGTTTCCGATCACTAGTGGGGGATTTGGGGTCCCCGAGGGGCTTTGGGAGCTCCCTGGGGGCATTTAGGGGTGCTGGGGGGGGATCTGGGATCCCCAGGGGGTTTGAGTTCCCCCAGTGCAGTTTCGGGGTCCCTGGGTGCCGTTTTGAGGTCCTGGGTGGCGGTTCTAAGGCCCCCAGGCTGCTCTGGGGTCCCCTGGGTGCCCTTTCGAGGGCCCTAGATGTGATTTTGCGGCCCTCGGGTGCAGTTTTGGGGTCCCCTGGCCGTTTTGGGACCCCTGGCTGCAGTTTTGGCCTTCCTGGGGGTGGTTTCAGGGTCCCTCAATGCAGTTTTGGGGTCTCTGGGTGCAGTTCTGGGGTCACCTGGGAGGTTTGGGGGTCTCTGAGGGTGGGGATGGATTCTCGGGGTGCAGTTGTGGTACCTAGGAGTGTTTTGGGGGTTGTAGGTGCCATTTTGGGGTGCCCGGGGCTGTTTTGAGGTCCTGAGGTGCAGTTTCAGGGTGCCTGGGGCCTTTTGGGGTGCCCCAACACCATTCCGGGGTGCCTGGGGGCATTTTGGGGTGCCCGGGTGCTGTTTCAGGGGGCCTGGGGGCTCTTTTGGGGTAGCTGGGTGTGTTTTGGGGAGCCCAGGTGCTGTTTGGAGGTGCCTAGGGGTGTTTCGTGGTCCTGGGGGGCCGTTTTGGGGGGCCGGGTGCCCTTTCGGGGCRCCCGGGGCCCTCTCGGGGTGCTGACGCCCGCCGCAGGTGGCCAACTACATCAAGGAGCAGTCGGCCGCCAACTTCCAGGCCATCGTCATCTCCCTCAAGGAGGAATTTTACACCAAGGCGCAGAGCCTCATCGGCGTCTACCCCGAGGTAGGGCGGCGGGGCAG
>NW_028185832.1:0-1276 GCF_003343005.1 Rhea americana
GCCCCCGATTCCCGACGGAGCCGGGCGTTTCGGGGGCGTTCGGTGCCGTTTCCGTCCCCGATTCCCGACGGAGCCGGCTCTTTTATTTTCCGCTCCTCGCAGAACCACATCTTCGCCGCCCGCAAGGCTTTCGACGCCTTCTTCGCCCACTACCCCTACTGCTACGGCTACTGGAAGAAGTACGCGGACATGGAGCGCCGCTTCGACTTCGCCAAGGAGACCGAGGAGGTGCGTGCCGCGGCGGGCCGGGCCGGAGGAGGAGGAGGAGGAGGAGGAGGAGGACGGCGGCAGCGGCGCGGGCGCGTTTCGGTGCTGCCTCCCGGCGCGAGCCGGGGCGCCGGAGGCGTCGCCGCGGCCCGTTTCTCTCCCGCGCCCCCGGCCTTTCGGGGCCGTTTTTCCCCTTCCCCGTTTCCTGTCCCTGCTTCGTGACAGATCCAGGCGCCCGAGGCGTTTCGGGGCGTTACGTGCCGTTTGCCGTCCCCGCTCTCCGCCGTGGGAGATGGACAGCCCGAGGCGTTTGGGGGCGTTTTGCGCCATTCCTGGCCTTGCTTTGTGAGGGAGCGAGGTAGCCGAGGCGTTCCGGGGCGGCGGGGAGCGTTTCCCGCCTCCCGTTTCCGTCTCCGAGGCGTTTGGGGAGAGGAGGGGTTTTGCCTGCCGTTTCCGTCCCCGCCTCGCCGCGGAGCCGAGCGTTTTCCGAGGCGTCTCCGTGACGTCCCGGCGCTCTCCGGCCGCAGGTGTTCGAGCGCGGGCTGCAGTCCATCCCCCTCAGCATGGACCTGTGGATCCACTACGTCTCCTACCTCCAGTCCACCCTGGACATGAACCTCCCCGAGTCCATCCAGAAGATCCGCGGGTAGGTGACCCCCACGGAGCCAGGAAAAAAAAAAAACAAACCTGGACCGCTCCCGCCCGGCGCGAAACCCGTTAGCGGGGCGGCAAACGAAGGCGCCGCCCTCCCCACCTCTCCCTTTGCTCCCCCGCAGCGTTTTCGAGTCGGCCGTGGCGGCTGCCGGCATGGATTTCCGCTCCGACAAGCTCTGGGAGCTCTACGTGGAGTGGGAGCGGGAGCAGGGCGACCTCCGGGCCATCACCGGCATCTACGACCGGGTGCTCTCCATGCCCACCCAGCTCTACAACCACCACTGGGARAAGTAGGTGCCCGCCGGCGGCTCCGGAGCGTGGAAAATCCCCCCCCCACCACCACCTTTTCCCCCCCTTCCTGGGGCATCTGGAGCCTTGGCGGCGGGCGGGAAAATCCCCCTCGGAGCGGCGGAAT
>NW_028185833.1:0-1356 GCF_003343005.1 Rhea americana
GTGCAAGCATCTTTAGACATCTTTAGATGTCATAAATGCATAGAGTTGAATAATCTGTTGACCAAACATATACTGCAGATATTTAAATAATTTTAAAGAGTGCAATTAAATACATCACTTGCATCTGATTAAGTTATTAAGAGCTTCCATATTTCCAAGCATATTTTTTCACAGTGCGGCTAAACTAGGAAAGCTTTGACCAAACAAGCAACAGTGTCCCCATAAAGGGCCAGCAGCACACTTATCTGAAATTTATTGCAGTACTAGGGTTACTATTACGATTTTTTTTTACATTAAGACAATTTTATATATATACAACATGTTGCATCATTAGATTTTGATCTTTTTCTATGGTTTCCAGTTGCCATTCAAAAAGAAAAATATTGCTGGAGAGCATAAATAAATAAATAAATAAAGAAAGAAAGAATAAAAGGATTTTCTGTCTTACTGATAAAGCCTTTGATGCCCAGTGACTCTATTTCCATGTAAACCAACAAACGGCTGCGGGCTTCCACGAGGGCTGGTGCCAAGGCCAGACTAGATTTTGCATGAGCCATAGCTATGCTATGAATCAGACTAGGGAAAAAAGAGAGAGTATTTTTAATCAAAATTATGTACTTGAAATTTAAGGACTTTGTTATATAGATCAACAGCTTTATACAAGACATTTTGAAACAGAAGGAAAGCTTTCCTGCTGAAAATTATTTAGACAAGGAGATACATACATACATATACATACATATATATATATGTATATATATATTCCCTCCCCCCCCCACACACAAAATAAATCAACTAACTGCAACCTGTACCTCATTTTGGCATGAACTGTGAGTGAATCCAAGAGGTTCATTGGCAATGGAGTGAYAGACCCTGATGCCATGCAATTAGTCCCTGGAAGAGGGATCCTCATATTGCCATTTCCATAAATAGTCTCTACTAGTACCCCCATCAGCAAAGTGAAACATTCTGAATTGGTTGAATATGCATTGCACAACAAGGCAATCKTGTAGTCATTCATCTGCAGACTTTTATTTCTCAAACTCTGTTGCAAAAACCTGCATATCAAAGATAGAGTAAACATTAAGGGGGCGGGGATGGAAATCAAGTAGGCGAATACACATATACGGTAGGACTACAGTGATTACAGTCACAATAACCCTTGTCACAAACCCATTGTAAAACAGTAGAGAAAGCAAAATATTTATCAATCATACCACATGAAATAACTAATTTTAAGACGCAGTTAGTGTAACTTTTAACTAAAATCTGATTAAGTTACAATTACTATATGCCACAGTAACACAGCTAGAGAAAAAATACACTTCAAAAATTATCTTTCTAAATGACAGTAAG
>NW_028185834.1:0-1285 GCF_003343005.1 Rhea americana
ATAAGTGAACCTGCTTTCTACGAGAGCTGGAGGAAAGGCCGTGTGCGCACTAAAGAGGAATTCGTGCAGCTGCCCTCCGAGTGCCGGTAAGACCGCTGATCCTTGCCATAGAGATGGATCGAGAAGCGGCGATACAGTTATTGACAGAATTCCTCGCTAAGCGAGAGGCGCCCGTCTCTACTAAGAAGTTACTTGCCCTCTGTGAGTGGGCTAGGGGGGCATGGACATTTAAGCGACCCCACCTTGATATTTAGTGTTGACGAATGGCGGGAGTTTGGCAGCACCCTATGGGACAAGACTCTGGATGGTAGCAAAATYGCGAAGGAATTGGGTGCAACCTGGCGGGAGGTGATCAATGCCCTGCAGAAATATCAGGCAGAAAAAAGGGTCGCATGTGCCGCATCGGCAATGCTGGGGGATCGCCCCTCGGAAACCTCTCCCGCAGTTACTCCCTCACGGCTTTTTGCGAGCCTGTCCTCCGCAGGAGGAATCGAGGTCCCTGCGGCTGAGARCGCAGCGGAGATAAGGGCAAAAGCGGCTCAGAGCCAGGCAGAGCAGGAGGGGCAGACTTCTYGTTTGGACGAAGGCMAAGGGGGCCCTTGTTGCCGTCCCTCTGCACCGCCTCTGCCAGAGAACGAGGATAGTGATAATGAAGGGAAAACAGCTGGGGCAAGGAGTGCGCATGCGGAAACTGAGGAGGAGCACCGCTTCCTTGACCCCCCTCCTTCGCCGCGGTCGCGCCACTCGGGGCCTCGACCTTCAGACCATCTGTTGGAGGAAGTTACTCGGCGCATGAGCAATTTGCGAGCCGGAGAATTGGGTGATGTGCTTGTTATCTCTTCTGGTGGAGTGCAATTAAAGCCCTTGAATACACAACATCGGTGGTCGGGGTGATCCGCGATGCCCTTTTGGAGGGTGAGTGGCAGGCCAGCACTGCCTGTCCTCCCTCCGCCTTCCCTGTGACTGTTACAAATGGAGGTGGTCAAGCCACTGCTAGGTATCACCCCTTCGAGTGGGAGTTGATGCAGCAAATTCGCAATACAGTCGCTACCTATGAATTACACGGAGAGCCGTCACGACAAATGATTACGTATTTGTTTGCATCAAATGTCATGACACCGGATGACTGTGTTTCGGTGGCAAAACTGGTGTTGACCCYGGCACAGTTTCTCCTGTGGGAACGATACTGGGAGGAGGGCTGTCGCAAGGTGGTCAACACGCCGAGGCCACAAACTGATCCCCTGCGAGATGTCACCTTGGATATGCTGATGGGCAAAGGAATTTA
>NW_028185835.1:0-1374 GCF_003343005.1 Rhea americana
ACAGAAAACAAACGACAAGTATTCAGATTGTCTGGGATTGACGAGTTTCAGTTTACAATACTTTAAGTATTAACTGATGAAATCTGAGAACTGTTTACAATTATTTTTGAGAACTCATGATCTGCTACCAAAAGCCAGGAGAAAGGCAACTGTGCTCTCATCTTCAAAGGCAGAACCTAGGGAATTGTATATCTGTCACTTTAAATTACCCTCCCACGGCCAATACAGAAGGAAATATTTGTAGGTATCTATAAGAAAATGAGGCGGTGAATTGCAGCCAATATGGATTTATTAGGAATAAAAACRTTTCCATTTATAAAAGGATAAGAGAAACTGTAAACAGAGGACCAACAAAGAAAACATTTATCTTGACTTTAGTAAAATCTTAATCAAATTGGATAAGGCCATAAAAAATGCAAGTATAATAGGGAAACATATTACTGGGAAGTATAACCTGGGAGATATATGAAATAATCTTTTGACTCTGCTCAGTAATGGTGCAATCTCAGTTGGAATGTTATTTGCAGTTTTGGGCACCATACTTATAGAAATATTTTTACAACTGGAAATAGCAACAGAATGATAAAGAGAATTAAATTTCAGATGCTTGGTCTATGAGATCAAATAAGGAAACACTGAGTAAATTAGTATGTATAGTTTAAGAAAGGAAGAAGAAAGGCTGATGAGTGATAACCACCTTCATGTACATCAAAAATAAATGTGCAGGAGAGAAAGCAATAATTCCCCCTTGTTTATTCCAAGTGGCATAGGAAAAGAAGTAATGAAGTTTAGTTGTACCAAGGAAAACTGGACAACAGAGAAAAATGTTATTTTGACACTAAGGAGCCTCTGGAATGGATTGCAGGCATTTAGGAGCCTGAATCATTAGAGCTCTTTAACTTTGGGACAGATAAATGTCAGTCAATATTGACTATATTTACTTGATGGACGAGTTTATCTTTCAATGTCCCTTGTAAGTTTATTTTATGAAGTACAGTGTCTTTCACAAAGTAGCTTATATTTCTGTGAATATCTGTAGAAAGCTTAACTTTCTGTTCTTCACTGCTTTTTTTGTCTGCGTTGTGTTTTGACTCACTTCTCTTACCTCTCGGCATGTTGTGAYGTGGCATAATCAATCAAAAATATTCTGAGAACTAGACCAACACTGCTTGTTTGTTTAGCTTCCTTTCAGCTTCAGATGCATCTTAAAAATAGTGATTTACTGTAGTAGAACACCCTCCAAAATATTATAAGAATCTTGACTTTATTAAGATTATTAAAACCCTGACCAAATGTAACACAGAATATCTAGTGAGATCTCAGTGGAATAAGCTTTCCTAAAACATGAAGAAAACGTGATGAAATACAACAGAT
>NW_028185836.1:0-1313 GCF_003343005.1 Rhea americana
GGAAGTGTGAAGGGCTGTGGAGTGTGAATATCCCAGCAGGGCCAGAGCTGGGCATCTGCTTGCTCAGCACAGCCCGTGGGGAGAGGAGAGAGCCCCACACTGCCCTTGAACAGCCCAGAGGGGAGAGGACTTGCACCTCAGCATCTGAGACTTGGCCCTGGGCAGGGGACCTCACATAGCTGCAGTGCTGGGGCTCAGTGCTCTTCTAACTCGTTCTGTATCTGTGTTTGAAGGTGCTGCAGAGCTGAGGCTGGAGGCTGGAGGCAAGCGGTGTGCTGGGAGAGTGGAAGTGAAACACCAGGGCCAGTGGGGGACTGTGTGTGGTTATGGCTGGGACATAAGAGATGCTGCTGTAGTTTGTAAGCAGCTGGGCTGTGGATCTCTTTTAGAAATCCCTCAGTATGGACATTTTGGTCTGGGATCTGGCCCAATTTGGCTAAGCTCTCTTGAGTGTCATGGCACTGAGTCTGCCCTGTCTGAGTGCAGTCATGCTGGTTGGGGCAAACATTACTGCAATCATTATGGTGACGTTGGAGTGATTTGTTCAGGTAAGGAGTCAGTGAATCCCTTGCCTTTGGGTTTGCGGCTGGGATCAGAGGGCTAACTGGGCTGTGTTGTGAGGAGAAATGTGTGGGTACCAGCGCAGGCACTGATGTGGCTATTTTGCTGCCAAGCTAGGACTGTTGCTGCTGGTGTCCCTGGGAAAACCCCGAGTGAGCCCACCCTGCAGTGCACAGAACCATTTACGGGCTCAGGGGGCTCAGCCACCCTCACACGGTGCTTTGGGCTGGGAGATGAATCCCCCACCCTGTCCCATTGTGTCTCCTGTTCTCCATCAATCTCTCCTGTTCTGCCAGGACCTGTTTGGCAGTGTTGAGAGTTCCCATGCTCTAGACACCAGGGACAACTTGCTCAGCCCCCTATAGTTGGGGAACTGCACAAGACGGTGAAGGCCTTTCGCCCCATTGCCCTTAGAGAGAGGAGTGCCTTGGCTGAACTGAAGGGGCTTTTCAGAGGGGAGAGGAAGAGGGCTGAGCAGCAGATGGGACCTTCCACCCTGTGCCCACTGCTTCCTGACTTGCACTCACTGACCGCTCCCTCCTGCATCACCTTATGCTCAGGCCTACCCTGCTGGGTCCCCAAGTCCGGCGGGGAATGTGGCCCATGCAGGCAGCACTGACCCAYTCTCCAGCCACTCCTGCCCGACCCCATCTCCCCACGCTGCCCTGTGCCACAGGGCTTTACCAGTGCTTGCTGACTCTTACTGAGCCTGCTTTTGCAGTGAGAGCTGGTGTTGGCCCAGGGCTTCCCAT
>NW_028185837.1:0-1373 GCF_003343005.1 Rhea americana
GCCCCGATCCCCCATGGAGAACCTCAACATGGCCCCGATGCCCGTGGAGAACCTCAACGGCGCCCCAATCCCCGTGGAGAACCTCAACACGGCCCTGATTGCCCATGGAGAACCTCAATGGTACCGCAATGTCCCGGAGAACCTCAACATGGCCCTGATTGCCCATGGAGAACCTCAATGGTACCGCAATGTCCCGGAGAACCTCAACACGGCCCTGATTGCCCATGGAGAACCTCAACGGTACCGCAATGTCCCGGAGAACCTCAACACGGCCCTGATTGCCCATGGAGAACCTCAACACGGCCCCAATGCCCATGGAGAACCTCGCCGGTGCCCCAATGTCCCGGAGAACCTCAACACAGCCCCAATCCCCGTGGAGAACCTCAACAGTGCCCCAATCCCCGTGGAGAACCTCAACACGGCCCCGATCCCCATGGAGAACCTCAACGGCGCCCCGATCCCCATGGAGAACCTCAACAGTGCCCCAATCCCCGTGGAGAACCTCAACGGCGCCCCAATTGCCCATGGAGAACCTCAACACGGCCCCGATCCCCCACGGAGAACCTCAACACGGCCCCAATCGCCCACAGAGAACCTCAACACGGCCCCGATCCCCATGGAGAACCTCAATGGCACCACGATTGCCCATGGAGAACCTCGGCGGCGCCCCGATTGCCCGCGGAGAACCTCGCCGGCGCCCCAATCCCCACGGAGAACCTCAACACCACCCCGATCCCCACGGAGAACCTCAACAGCACCCCGATCCCCACGGAGAACCTCRMCRGCRCCCCATCCCCCCACAGCGGCTCCGCACTCCGGGCGCCTCCCCGTCCTCGTCGCCCCATGCAGAACCTCAGCGCTGGCCCCATCTTCCCCCACAGCAACCCCCGTGTCCAGACGCTCTCCCAGGCTGTGTCCCACCCTGGAGAACCCTGATGTCCCAGCGTTGTCCCGGTCCCCACCGCGGTCACCCGCCCCACTTCCTTGGGGAACGCTGGTGTCCTGGTGACCTTGGGGTCTCTGTCCCACCCCGGAGAACCCCAGTGTCTCCCCTGTCCGCCCGACGGCGACTGCCACGTCCAGACGCCCTCCGCGTCCCAGCATCACCCCCATCCCCACCACGGCCCCACAGACTCCGGGCACCTGGCCCAGGTCCTTGGGGCAGCCCTGGTGTCCCCATCCCGCCCCAGAGAACCCCGACATCCTGGCGTTGTCCTCTTCTGCACCACAACATCTGGCACCCCCCACGTCCCCATCCCACCGTGGAGAACCCCAATCGCCCAACGTCATCCCCGTCCCCACCGTGACATCTGGGCACCCCCCAGGTCTCCATCCTGCCCTGGAGAACCCCAATGGCCCAACGTCATCCCCGT
>NW_028185838.1:0-1301 GCF_003343005.1 Rhea americana
CCCAAGGGGCCCAGGCGTCCGGGACCCCCTCTCCCCACGCCATAGACCTCCCCCCACCCCCAGGAGGGTTCCAGGCATGGACACCCAGCACACGCATGTGTAACGCGAAGCCCTCTGGCACACGCGTGTGCGACACGCCCCACACGCAGCGTGCACGCCTGTGCACCCCCCCGCCACAGCCTGCGCACACGCGTGTGCACCCCTGTGCACGCACACACACCCCTTCCGCCATCGTGGCCGCACACGCGTGTCGGGGAACACGCAGCCCTGCCTGGGCACGCCCCGCACACGCGTGTGCCCCTCTGACGCGCCTGCGCCTCGCACACGCGTGTGCACGTCCAGTGGGTACACTCCGTTTCCCCCCCCCAACAACAACACGCGTGTGTCCCCTGGGCCCCACCCATCTGCTGGGCACGGACACGGGAACCCCCGGCCCTATAGGGACCCTATAGAGCCCCATAGGTTCCTCAGCCCAGTAGAGACACCATAGAGCCCCTATGGGCCCCCACAATGCCCCCAGCCTTATAGGGATCCTACAGACCCCCACAGMGTCCCCAGCCCCATAGGAATCCTATAGATCTCCTACAGAACCCTCAGCCCTGTAGAGCACCATAGGTTCCCCAGGTCCCATATGGGCATCACAGAGCCCCTATGGACCCCATATAGATGCTTCAGCCCTTTAGGGATCCTACAGACCCCCACAGAGTTCCCAGCCCCATTGGGATCCTATAGACCTTTTATAGACCCTCAGCCTCATAGAGACCCTACAGAGCCCCAGGCCACATAGAAACACTGCAGAGCCCCTATAGCTCCCCCATATAGCCCCCATCCCCATAGAGACCCTACAAACCCCCTAAAGCACCCCCCAACCCCACAGGAATCCTATGGACTCCCTATAGAGCCCCTAGTCTCACGAAGATCCTATGGACTTCCTATAGAGCCCTCAGCCCCAGAGAGATCCTGTAGACCCCTCCCAGACCCTCAGAGACCCTACAGAGCCCCAGGCCCCACAGAGACACCACAGAGCCCCTATAGACCTTTTGTAGAGCCCTAGCCCCATAGAGATCCCTAGCCCCACAGAGGGTGCTCTGCAGACCCCTAAAGACTCCCAGCCCCACGCAGACCAGTCCCATAAGGACCCCACAGACCTCCCATCCTCATAGAAATCTGCCCAGAGACCCCCTCAAACCCCACCCCACACAGCCCCAGCCCCGTATAAACCCCATAGCAACTCCTCCTCAAGGACCCAGTTCCACAGAGACCCCCTTTCCTCACAGAAATCCCCTCAGAGACCCCCTACA
>NW_028185839.1:0-2132 GCF_003343005.1 Rhea americana
GGGCCGCCCGCGCAGCGCCCCGCCGGGAGCGCGCCGCGGCCGGGCGCGCCCCCTGCACGGGACCCCGTAGTTGGCACAAGTTCGCAGAGCAGAGCTCCCTGCGCACCTCCGCCCGCGCCGGCCTGGCCGGCCCGCCGAGAACCGAGCTCCTCCCGTGTCWTGTGGTACATGCCAGTGATTAACGTCTTTACCAAAAAGACTTTAAAAGACTTTTTTTTTTTGTGCCCGCATCGTGTCTTTTTTCCTCCTTCCAAACCTGCCAGTGACTGTCCCGCCTCTGCTGCAGTGTTTGTACGTTATTGTCCTGTGTCGCTGTGAGGGGACAGCAAGAGGAGCACCGCCCAAGCGAAGAGTGCAAACTGCAGGGCCCTCTCCTTTCTGCCACTGTACAAAGACATCGCGGAAAGTACTTTTACGAGTCTCTAATCAAAAGGGAGCAGGCGAGCGCGGTGCGGCCGGGGCGCGGAGCGGAGCGGGGGGCACGGAAAAGAGCAGCGCGGCGCTCCGCGAGCCGGCGGGAAAGGGAAACCGCCTCTCTGCATTCTTTCTGTTTAATTAAAAGTGTCATCAAACACTTTCTGTTCAGACTAATAAACCAAGCAGAGACGAGGAAAGAATGTTTCTTTGTTCCCTGTTTCTAGAAGCAGTGGCAATAATTTAAATTAATAACTGTGGTAATTAAGAGGTCATCTATAGATCAACCCGATACCTGCTCTTTCCAAGTTCACCAAGGTCAACGTTTACATTAAGTCATTTGTGGTCCATAAAGTCCAATGAATCCTGCCTTAATAAATCAGGGAAATCAAGCCTCAACACCGAGTAGGCTGCTGCATGTTCACCGAAGGCTGCTAAGACAAGTGGGTCGGCGACCGAGGCAGGCGACACGGGGCCGCGCCGCCGAGTCGCACCTTGCAGCGCGGGGTGCGGAGGCGAGAGCAGGATAGGGCCCGGGGAGCCCCGGCCGGGGAGCGGGGCTTTAGCGGCCGGGAGCCGGGCGGGCTGCAGGCGCGGCCGCTTGGGAAAGGCGCCGCCGGAACGGCAGCCTGCTGCAGTGACCCGCAGCTTAGAGCGGGGGAAATTAAGCTGTGAAAAGATAAACATTATTTCAAGTCGGATTTGAAGGATTAGGGCTTGTAATAAAGAGCATTAGGCCCTTTCGGAGGGTTCTTGCAAGGCGACTTCTCCGCCCTCCTCTCCCACCAGCGGGGACAGGTACGATCGGCGGCGGGAGCGGGAGCGCAGGGCCCGCACGGCCCCGCACGGCCCCCCCGCGCACAGGCCCCGGCGCCCCCGGTTCGCCCAGGAGCGACGGCGAAGCGACGCTGGGGTCCTGCCACCGCCACGTTTCCCTCAGTTAGGGAGGCGGGTGCTGGCTCTTTCTGAGGCAGGCACGAAGCTTACGTAACCTCTGGGGAGTTTTAGGACTTTTTCTTTCCCCCTTTACTCCCCTTTTATTAAAGGTCAAGCGAGCGAAATGCAGATTATCCCGCCCGCCCAGGGCTCCCCTGCAATCTGTCACGCCGACAAGATATGTATCGCAAATCGCTCAAAATATAATCTCCGGGGATCATATTCCGAATACTGTTTTGATTAAAAACCAGAGCGGGGATTGCTGCCGAGCGAGTGCGGCGCCCGGGCACCAGACCAAACTAACGGGCTCGCCCGGGYATCCCGGGAGAAAATTCAGCGCCTTCCACGCAGCCGGACTAAACCTGTYCGCGCCGTGCTCCAGCCGCGCTTCGCTCTGCGCCGAGCTTTCATGCCAACGAGCCCCGCGAAGCCGAGGAGGCCGCCGAGGCCGGGGGCCGCGCACGGCCCGCTGCCCCGGAACAAAATCCGCGCAGGGGCCCTCGGCGTCCCGCGCAGGCGCCCGCGAACGGCGCGCCCGGCCCCCGCCGCCCGGCTAGGAGCCTTCTCCCAGGGGCAGCGCGGTTAAGGCAGCGGCAGCGCCGCCGCCCCGGGCCCCCCGCTCCGCAGAGCGCTGCGGGCCGTTTTGCTCCTTTTCCCAGCGTGATCATGGGACGTTCAACACCGCGTCCGCCCCGCGGCGCTGCGCGGGCAGCGCGGCGCGCCCGAGCGCCCCGCCACTGCGCGCAGACGGGGCGCACACTCCAGCGCGCCCGCTCAAAGGC
>NW_028185839.1:2387-92645 GCF_003343005.1 Rhea americana
GCTCCCCGCCCGCGCCGCCCAGCGCGAGGCTCGTCCGAAAGCGGAGCCGCCGGCCCGCAGGCTGCGCTCCGCGTACCCCGCGGAGACCTGACACGGCGCCTCGGGCTGCCGCCGGCTCCAGCGGCCGCGCCGGGAGCAAGGGAAGCGGCAAGAGCGGCGGCAGGAAACGCTCCTGCCCTCCCCGGCGCCCCCGCCAGCACCCGCACAGCGCTCTTCCCCCACTCATCCGCCCAGACGAGGTACCACAAGCACGGAGACACCCCGTCAAGGGGGCAGAATTTTGATGAAATGCGAGTTTTCCCCTTTCTGCATTAAATGGGCAATATTTAGGACCCTGCAATAGCAAAACACTCAGCAATCCTACTTCAAACGTGGCTAGAGCACAAGTTTTATCAGCGTGTGGCTACTGAGAAGGTTATAAAGCAACAGAGTGGAGCAATTAGTTCAAAATGATCTTAAAAGCAGTGAAAGTAGATCTCCGGGCCAGGTGTCATTTCCAGATCAAAGCATCTGTTTGGGGAAAATCATTTTTTGCCATTGTGTTATTTGCTGCTTTTTTTTTTTAACCTACTGTTCATCTGAAAATAAATTACAGGCCAGAACAGGTGGATAACATTCTGGAATTATTTAATGATTTATTTAATCTGGATTCTTTTTCAATCTACTTAGCAAAATGAGTCCTTTTTTTTTAGCCTGAATCCAAAAGCTGGGTTTTTCATCTAAAAAAGAAAAAAATACCCTAATACATGGCTCTGCTGACACGAAGGTGTACTCTTAGCCACTGTTAACAACATGTTGCTAAGTTTTGGCCTGCTGAAAGGCCTGTGGGGAAAGCTGAAGAAGAAAATGGAGCAGAAGCTTCTCATTTTCATTGCCATCTTCCTAATGCTTTAGATGTTATCTGCCCTTCTTGGTACAGTGCTTGGGTAATAAAACAACTGATCACAGGATGCAATCACTGTCCCTTCAATCTCAATAGATGCAGATTTAAGAACTATAAAGACGACTGCTATCTGGATCTCCCTTTCATTAAAACAGCTTTGTGTACCAGTTCAAAGAGGTTTTACGTAATTCCCTTGGAYGGCAGAGCGTTCCTACGGGGTCCTGCTCCGTCTGGGACGCCCGTGCTGCAGAGCGTCGCTGCGCCTCTCGCCAGCCCGCGCCGGCTCTGCGCGGGGCCCCGGGCAGCTGCTGCAGCTGTGCCGTTCTGCTTTTGAGCCTTGTGACAGTAGGTGTCCTTTCAAATTACGCCCACTGCTTTCCACACTGAACAGTCGAGCCTGATACCCTAAAAAGAAGCCATGCCTTCAGAGTGCTGTCACGATAAAAGCTGGAAGTGTTAACTAGGAACAGAAGCCTTCCCGGCAGCAATGGCAAGACTTGCTGTAYGCCCAGGTAACGCTACTGAATCCCTGAAATGTTGTTAGATCTAACAATTTAATTCAAATCCAAATAAAACAATGAGATGCTTTCTTTCCCGCTACAGCAGGACAGCAGTGAAGCTTGAGTGGAAGAGAGGCTTCTGCTGCAGAAACCTATGAATCCAGAGATGTGAAATGGGCTAGGGAGCAGTTATTCTGGAGACACTAACCCAAGGCTCACATAGCGATCCTGCTTCTCCCAGAGCAGACCTCAGAAAYGAGCCTTCCCTTTCTGAGTAGATGYGTGGTTTTCCTAAGGAGGCATTACTGCAAATACCTCCTGCAAATAATTTTGGGCAAAATTATTGCTCAGTAACTCAGACATGAATTTCTGATATTCAGAGTCTGTTGGAATACGATATTTAAAGGGAAAGATACTCTCCAGGCCTGTAACATGTTAGAGTTCATGGAACAACTGCCTGTATGGCCGGATCTGGCCCTCTGGTCCCACCTGAGCGATATCGCAGATGTGCAGAGTGACAGGACCGGATAAAAGGCTCTTTGACATGGAGGAAAATCGGAGCTGACAGAAGGAGAGGAAGCCAAAGTTAGCACTGCTGCTGTGTTGCCCATGCATGTTCCCGGCCAGTAAAACTTAAGGAACAAAATGAAGGTAAACTGGAGTTAAACTTGCTTTAAATCCATCAGACTCAGTATATGCACCAGCAAACCYATAGATGTATACATTCAAACTTCCACAGCTCTAACAGGGTGAGTTTGCCAACAAGGTTAATGCCGTGGCGTCGCTGCATCCATGGCGAGGCACATTGCGAAGAATTTCTCCCTTATCATGATGAGCTCGGGGACTGAACTTGCCACCTCTACCTACACGGACTGCCTGGGGGGGCAGAGAAGGGACATCACGCTGCACAATTACCTGCCAGTGTTTTTGCTGAAGGGCAGGTATTTTTGGCCACATGGCTCATTCAAAAAACTAGCCCTACGGGAAGTGGCCTCAGGAGTAAATGTGAAACCCATGAAAGCTTATGCCAGTGTTTCGCTACAAAGGTAACACGACGGTCGTAAGCCCACAAAATGAACAGCTACTGGGGCTCCCAGTGCCACAGCTGATCCCACAGTTGCTCGCTGCCAGAAAAATCAAACATCTACATCATTACGCTCYGATTTCCCCTACAAAAATAACTGTGCACACAGTGGGCAGGTAATGGGTTAGGTACACAAAGAATTGGGCAAGAAGTAACTCTGAGTCAGCAGCCTGCTGTGGATTCGTGCTCCAGAGCTAAATCTTGTTTATCTGRCCATGTGCTTCCCAGTGCCGCAGTGGGAGGCTGTGATTTACRGCAGGCAGGTCTGACCAGGCCACCGCCGCTGGCCGGCACAAGGACAAATGCTCTGCACGGGGCTGTGGGATCGCTCGCTGCTACCAGCGGTCAGGCCTCCCTCCTGACACCCGTGCGYGGCGTGAGCAACAGCCGCCGCTGCCTGGAGCTCGGCCGGGCGCACGGCTCTCCTCGCCATGCATCAGGAGAGCCGCTTCCTGGGGGCGAGAAGTGGGTCGCTGCTGCACGCATGGGACAGCAGCACAAACAAAGCGCTTTTGAGCCGCGTCCTTGGCAGCACAGTCACGAGCATATGAGGAGCCGACTCTGCTGCTATGGTGCTGTGCGGGTGGCAAACCACTCTGCCAGCCCACGAGCCGGGATCGGTGGCCACTGAAGCAGGATGACCAATTTTCCTGCTGCAGTGAACACGTGCCCAAAATGAACAGAARCAGAAATCATTTCACTTGCGAAACATGTGCTATCCAGCCCCGACAAGGTACCGTATCCTGATGGTCATGTAACAGATACCACAACCAGCGGTGCTGGGCTAATGCACTGCTTTATATTTAGGAGGCCTCTCCTCTTTACATACAGGAAGATCATTCTGCAGTGGCCCAAAGCCAACGAGGGAGGGAGCAAGGAGATTAATGAAGATCTTGAAGTAGTCTCTGTGGACCTCTGCAGTACAAAGAAAAGACCTGAAATGTGAATAGCCCATACCTCTAAGAAATTAAGTATCAAACCCCTCTCCCAGCAGCAGTTCTGCTGTCCAGCAGTCTCCTAAGCGTTGCTTGCTGACCTCCCAAAGAGGAGCCAAAACCATCACAGAGTAACCATGCGGTCAGATGATCATACAGATTCCTATTGCAAATCATCACCAGCAAACCAGATGTGCTTACACTTCTTCGACACTGGTGTTACTAGCTTGACTTCAGCAACAGAGAAGGAAAACTGTTTCTATGATGTTACCATTTCCCAGACAAAAAGGGATACCGCAACCCCCCTGCAGTGTGTTATCACCAGGTCTCTATTATGCTGGTGTTTCTGCACCAAACCCCGACACACCTTCACCTCTGTGACTACATGATCAAAAGCAGCAATATGCTACACGCAGGCACAACATCAAGGCATGTAAACCAATGGTACAAAAATCTCTCTGCTACCTCGCTTATAAAAATGAGCACCAGCACAAAGGAAAACAGAAGGTCTCTCATGCCCCCGAAAAGGGACGTCACTGCTAAAGACAGTAGCCTCCATCTCTGATGGACGTGCAGCCGCCTGCACTGATTTTTCCCTAGGTCTACATGAGCGGCAGCATCCAGMATGTCTCTGCAAAGGTCTGTCAGCTCAGGAGCACAGCAGCATTTACCAGTGCTGGAAATCAAATGTGATTTTAAAATCTTTAGCTGATATGGCACAGAAACAGATAAAGCTGAGGAGCTAAAGCACAGCTGGGAACTGAGAGCAAACAATGGTACGTGAAGTTTAACACACACCAGAGTCAGGTCATGTCTATGAGGAAGAATAACTTATCAAACCAAATGTCAAACTATTTTGTTTAATCAGACACTCATATGCTTAATATTTCTGTGAACCTTCAGCAATCGGAGTACTTTACGTAACACAGTACCAGGCATCGTGGTCAAGGGAAAGGCAGCTTCTCCAGGCAGCATTTCCAGCCGGCTCACCAGCTGCCGCTGTATCCTTAGTGCATACATCTTCCTGGAGGCACTACAGTCGGGGCACATCTGCCTATCAGGGATTACAATTTACCTGTAGAAAATCAACTGCCAGTAAAACTCGCCAAGCGTCCTGTGGCATTCAGAAACGTGACGCAAGTGACTCTTCTCTCTGAACCTTCCCCAAAAGTATCGGCTTGCTCCGAGCATTCGGTGGCAGGACATTAACAAGGCTTGTCCTAGTCCTTCTCAGTTACAACAATAATATAACCTCTCTTTCTCTTCGTACACACTTAAAACTCAGGCTGCAAATTATACAGCGTGGCAGTGTAGTCTCAGATGCAACTGTACTTAGAGTACAGTGGGCTACAAAGATGGTTTTTAGCCCACTTCTCACCCCAAAGCCTGAGGCTAACCGAGGGCTGCACGGCTTCCAGCTCTGCTCAGCGTGGCATTAAGACAGGTTTAAGTGGCCAAGGCTCACAGGTGCCCTTTTAAGAGCTGCAGAGAAGCAGGGTCCAGGGATRACCATGATCCCTACATGGTCTTGTCATCCAGACGTGCAGCTCCTAGTCTGGAAGACTTTCTCTGAGCACCTTTCAGTGCGCAGGAGCTCATCGCTTGCCGTGCTGCTCATGAACAGGTCAGGCTGCCGTGGCTGAGAGGTCAAATGTGCGAGACTGGGTGCACAACTAGCACCACTGGAATTATTAGCTCTGAAATGGGGTGCACTGTATTTGGCAAGCTGCACGCACCTGCAGTGCTTTGCACTCCTGCCAAAACCCGCGACATGGTGGGGTTTTCCCGACTCCTGCAGGGAGGCACCAGAGTTTCGCTGCATAGACCTGAGGCTCAGGGCTGTGCAGCAGCTTGTCACCCAGTCACCCAGTTCATGAGAGCAGGAACACGGATCTTGCACATCATCTGTCGCATGGTCAGTTCCCTCAGCCTCTCCCCGGAGAGAACACTGTGTGCTACATTTGGTTTTGTAACACTCTTTCCCCCCTTCTCTAAAATAAATCTTTTAGCCTGATTTCTTACAGAAACCAAGCTCCTACAATTACTGTGGGTGAATATGAGTATCTGCCCATCATCTCACAAATTAAGTGGACTTATTTCAGCCAGTTCCAGACGTTAGGGTGTGCGCCCTAGGCTCCACCTGGAATAAATGGAGAAACAGGTTTCTCCCATCCAAGAGCAGAGCTGTTTCAGAAGCATCTTCCTCTCCAGAGGAACCCGAAGCAGCCGCGCTCCTGAGTTAGACCATACAATAAAATGCCTGAAGTCCAGAGGGACTAATCCAGGCCTCAGGGTTGTGTTTTTCCCTGCTGTCATTAGAGTTCATTATGAACTGCTTTTATTTTTTTCCCCCTGTTCGCAATTGCTATGACTGATCACTCAAATCATGGCAACGACGCGCACGACCGTGAACACAATCCAACCTGCGTTTTTATACAAACTTGTGCRTACGCAATACTGGGGAAATTATACTTTAAAAGAATAAAATAATTATTTGAGACAGGAAGTTGGGGAAAGGTGGAGGAGAGCAGGCAACACAGCACCCGTCCTAGGAAGCACAACAACCTCGCTGCTACAGAGGTCGCTCGGGCGCTTTACCCCCTCCAGGCTCGGCCACAGCGACCCGTTCGCAAGGCTCTGCTCGGGCTGGATGACGGRTCCAAAGCCTGCATCACAGGAGAGAAAAATCCAGATTTTTCCTTCGCCCTGAGCCGGCAGAGCGGGCTGCGGCCATCCCGGCCGGACTCCCGGCGGAGCGAGGGGCCGCCGGCAGCGCGGTGCCCGGCTGCGCAAAGCCGACAGCCCCGTCCCCTGCCCGACAAAGGCCGTTTGCCTTGAGGTGTGATTTCAAGGGAACCGTTTGGCTTTACGAATGATAAACCTGTTTATTGTACTGACAAATGACACRTTATGCCCTGCTTGATTTTGTTGGGAAGTGAGCAACCAGGCAACCCAGCGGCCTGGCTGCCGCGGCCACCCGCACAGCGAACGGGAGCCGAACCAAACCCCGTGCTCCGCGCCATCGCCCGCGGCGCCTCACCCACCCCGATGGGGTCCCCGATGTGAAGCTTTCTTATGGAGAAAAGAGTAACGAAAACTGTTTACAAAAGACAAAAAAAGCCAGCAGGTATTCACCTCTCACACAGTTACAGCTGGGGGATTTGTCTCGCAACACTGTTGTAAAGATTAAAACAATATTCCACAGCCGCATTTCACTTTACCTTATTGGAAAAAAAAAAAAAAGGTCATAGGACTATTCCTCGTTGCTTAAGTTCCCAAGGAAAACCAAGGAAAAACCTCAGTGAATATACTGCCGTGACCTTCACCCACTCCTGCCTGCTCCACCTAACCGAGACTCCCACTGGCAGGCAGCTTCAGCAGGCTCGAAACAAAACCCCCAGGCACTCCTCCASCTGTGCCCAGGTGGAACCCCATCACCACCATAAAATTCTGGTGTTTGACCTCGAATTCTCCAAAATTTAAGATGCTTCAGATTCACATTGCCCATTCACAATTTCACAAGAATTCTTGTAGAATTAGACGGGGGATGAACGCAAGGTAATTTCTATTCATCTCCAAGATCCATTTTTCCTGACTGTATGCATTTCACAGCAGTGTTACACATTTCTATTAAGTATTATCAGATGGTTCAAAAGTCCTACAGAAAAATTGTCACTTTCTTTATAGTTCATAGGGTTCCCCCCCAACAAGGAATTTCTCTATGTTTATGTTTTGGTAGGAAATGTAAGAAGTATAAAGAAATATTGCTGTGCAAAAAACCTGCCCAAAAGAGTTTCTGCAAAACAACAAGRGAAATGAGTACAACGAGGAGAAAATGCCATGAGTGGTTTCCCAGTGGAAACGAGTGAATGAACGTGGAGCTTTAAACCCCTCTCCCCCCAACACACACACATTTTTCATAATCAGAAAACTATCATTTTAACTATTTTGCTCATCTGGCTTCCTCTCATTTAGCAATCCTCTTTTCATTTTACATCCGCATTTGGAGCAAGTTTGTTCTATTTTCCAGATGACCGCTGGAATGGGACCCGGAGATCTGGGCAACTCTCAGGGATCTGCCAGCTCGGCGCTCCTCGCTGTTCAGCTGATCAGGAACTTACCTGGTTTAAAAATCAAACTAGGATTTTGAAAAAAAAATAGGAAAAACTAGAGAAAACAAATCCCAAAGCTTGTGCGTGTCTTCCTCCATAACATTAGCTTTATCCTGACCCATTTTTCTATGTACATGTGTCACATACTTATGGGACAGGAGTAAGGAGCATAAAAACTGCAAAAGATGGAAGAAAATTACTTCAAGATCTGGAAGAATTAGTATTTATGGACCAGAGTGAAAGGAACTGGGCCAAGCCAGAATAGTTTTGCTTCCATCCTAGGAAAGCTTGCAGTGATATCAAAAAGTCTTACAAAAGAGTTAGAAGATATAAGTAGTTCCCACCAGACAGCCTCATTATATGCAGAGAAGTTATCTCACAGATGGATTCAGCTGGCAGGACAACTGGATTTATTATTTTGACATTCTCCACCAATTCGCTGGCTGCTCTGAGCCAAATTGCCTTGACTTCCCCAGACCGATAAGCTGGTGCCCTCCCSACCAGATGACTGTCCTCACTGTTGAACAACTGGCTACACATGGTGGAATATCCCACCTCATAAATCCTCAAGTGAGAAAGAGCAGCCACGCAACAGCAAAGCACCAAGACTAAGACACTCGCACTGGCAAAATCCCAGGCTCCTATTTCAGGAGAAATCTTGAAAGATTACAGAACAGCCCCTCTTCTCCACCAAAAAACTGCCTGAGCAACAAAGAGCTGGAGAAACGGGCTCAGCACACAGGCTGTCGGCTTGCATGGCAGTAAGGAGGTGGAAGTTTGGTTTGATTTGCAGCCCCGGGAAAGATGTCATAGCTGCAAAAGGTTTCGTTTCAGCATGAACTTCAGAAAGCTGCCCACCACGTGGCCACTTCCTCACACAGTACTTCTGGTGTCTCCATCCCTTTGGTTCCTAAGTGGGCTGGATGAAAGCCAACACAGATGCGCAGCACACCCCGGAGCACTGCACCAACATCTCTGTGAGGAACTGGATCGGTTTAGCTAAACCAAAGAGAAGATGGAGGTAGCATGGTGCAGCACAGCCAGGTAGCAGAGAAAATCACAACAGGCTGCAGTTAATGTGAGACAATATGAAAAATAAGGAACCCATTGGAACAGAGGAGTAATTAAACATTAGATCAGATGATCAAAGAAGATAGTAAATTCTCCATTTCTTGACACCTACAAATCAAGACCGGATGTCTTTCTAGAAGATATATTCCAGCAGCTTCRTCCAGCTGGCAGTGTGTCATCTGGCCCATGATGTACACAGGAAGCAGAAGTAAAGAATCCGACTGACCTTTCTTGCCTTAAAATATCTTAAGAGCAACCTTCTCAGTCCTCTTTGGGAAATAAACTTCCCTTAATCCTTAGGCATACACTTTCTAGGACACATTTTTGAGGGTTTGGAGAGGATCTGTTCATTCAGGAACCTGCAYGTACATTACAAAACACTCACAACGCATACTCTTATGAGTAAATATTATTTTGGAGGGCAAATATTGCTAAGTATTTTCCATATATAATATGTGCACACAGTTTGATGGAGATTTTACCAAATGTCCCAGCAAACACAAATAAATGGCAGGAACATCTAGGGAAACCAGTGGTGCATGAGCACAGTGAAAAACCTTAAGGCAACAAAGTTTTGAATGTGTCCTTTTGTCCACCAGCCCTGGAGTCACAGTCAGCCACGTGGAGAACAAAAAAAAAGATCTAAAGCGATTGTTTACCGCTGAGAAAACAGCCGATTAAAATCATCCTCGTTTTTGCAGTAATAATACATATTTACAGGGATTGTGGTTGATTTTGATCAGTCATACCAAAGRCTTGCCTCAACCCATTTCAAAATGATGAGAGTCTAGTCATATTTTAAGTGTCTATGAAATTATGCAAGTAGCATCTGTACCAGAAAATCAGATTGCCAGATAATTGAYCATTAATCTTTGACAAAAGTTAAAAAAAACCTAAAACAATCAGAAACCAGCTTAGCGTACAGTCTCTTGGGCCTTATTTTGGCCTAGTAAGTCTGTACGCTAAGCTGATTTCCGATTGCTTTAAGTTGTAAAAATTGCTTTTTAACCCAGGGATATCAATGAGATTGCACCTGGCGTAAGGCAGCGCTGCCTCTGCTGCGCCGCGTGCCTTAATCACAGTATATTTTTGTTAAAACCCAGTATTTGGGTGGCTCTGCGGACGCCGATTTGTTCGAGCGCACACTAATCTCCCGCTAAGCCAGTCAGAATACAGCAGGTTAATAATGTCGTAAGGAGAATCCAATTTATTCATAAAATACAGTCGCGCTTTAACCACACTGTTCTTTTGTGGGCAGCCGCCTCGCCATTGGCCGCGGCAGACAAAGCTCCGCGGCGGCAGCCAATGGGAGCGGAGCAGGGCGACAACGGCCCCGCGACTGTCGCGCTACCCCGGCAGCGGCTGTAGCCCCAGCTGCCATTCAGCGCCGGGCGCCGCCGGCCCGGGCAGCGGCGGGAGGCCCCGCTCCCGCRACGACCGCCCGGCCCGTCGGAGCCTCTCCTCACGAGCCTACGCCGCGCGGCCCGGCGTCCGCCGCAAGGCGCCCGGCACGCGCTGCAAAGCTGTTGCTCCTCTGTGACCAGCAAAGTAAATCAAGACCTGTCACACTGYAGCAAGAAGTTCGATCTGCGCTGTGTAAACCGAGCAACACAAAGCGTTTTCAATTTAAGGGTTCCCTATTCGAATTAGTACAGCTGATGGAAAATCCTCCACCTGCTTGTGCTCTTTCTGCTTTGTTGGCACCGAGATGCCTTGCCACGAACCGCAGCGTGTCGCAGCTGGTGCCCCATCAGCACGGGACAGAGGCGATACCTCCACGCCAAGGGCGCTGCAGTCCAAGCGAGGACTCAAGGACTGAGAAGGATTAAGCCGGACAGGGCAAGAATAAACCCGCCTGGCCAGMACGACAGGACGGGCCAGCCAGCTACGCAGGGATTCGAGCCGATCAGGCAGTAACCAGCGTGTCCCTTTCAAAACCGACAGGGATAATTAACACATTGAACAGACTACTGGGAAAGAGGTCCATCRTTCAGCGTACTCCAAAATGCCGGAAAAGCCCAGCATGCTTTAATTTAACTGACAGCTTAGAGTGCAGTTGGGAAAAGATAGAGCACAGATTTTATTTTTATGTTACACAGGTGGCCAATCTAGATGTTCATAAAATTTTCTCCCAGGATAATAAAGTTACTTTGCTGATGCGATGAAGTTTTTGCAAAAACCAGAGCAGTCCTATCACTTTCATCTCCCGAGGACATTGCAATAATGCAGTTTGCTGCAAACTGGTAGGGATCCAAACGTTGTAGGGTTATTGCTACAGCTGCAGCCAAGGACACCGCTGTGCCCAAACGGCATGGCCGAACCTGGCGGCCAAAGAGCAACAAAACCCAACTCACGGTCAGCGCAGGTCGTCCCAAGTTTCTCTCGGGTTAAGATATATTTRTGTATATTTTTTTCAGCTATTGAACATTAACACTCTAGAAAAAAAAAAAAAAGACTCAGAAATACCTGAAGTTTCTAACTGCAAAGCTGTGGAGTTGTGAGGTTGTTTTAAACCATTTTTTAAAGCATTGTACTATTACGGGCACTTCCCAGCAGCATTTTCTCACAGGTTCATCTCAGGGGTGTGTGCAAAGACTAACGGGGAAAACGGTGCCAAGCATGCTTGAGCCCTCAGCGCCTCAGGGTTGCCAACTGCTGACTGCAAGCCATTTCCTCCAGGCTCACTAAGGTGACACTCACATCCATGTCTGCTCTGCTTCTCCCCCGTGCCGCCCAGATTTCCTCAGCTACATGTCCGTCATTAACAAGACCGGTTAATTTTACAGCGGTCAGCRCTTCCCGAGGTCTCCTGGCTGTGAACACCAGGACCGGAGAGGAGCAAGCCGCCGGGCCGGTGGTGGCAGCGCCCGCGGTGCCACGCGCCCCGCCGCGCTCCCAGCAGCGTTCCCGCAAACGCCGACATTTTCAAATTAAGTGGCCCCATCATTATTAATTCATTTGGTATTCATTGTAACGGCATTAATCACCGCAAACTGCGGCAGCTTTATTACACGCGTAATGGGTACTTTCCTAGAATTTCCCTGTAAAATCTCTGACATCGCTAACAATGTAAAGACAATAAGATATTACAACCAACCAAAACAATAACAAACACACAACTTAATAAATCATTATTCTGCCCACAAGTATGTTAAAAAATAAACTCATTTCAAAACTAGGGGGAAAAAACCAGCACGCAATAAGTGACATCAGTGAGTTTGAGGCTTTTGGTTGCAACAAAGAAACAAAACAGCATGCTAATATGACATTTACAAATAATACCTAACCGCAGCCTAATTAACTTATTGTGTGCTTACTAAACTAGCATACATATTATATTAGAAGAAAAACACTTATTTGTTCTGTTGCTAAGAAACTTAGGCCATTTGCATATTTAACAAATTGTTAGAGTGTTTTTAACCAGAACCCATCACTGTTTATAAAAGACAAATTTAAAACATGAGATCAAAGACACAACATTAATTTTTCTTTTGTCAACTGTCTTTGTTCAATGGCTCAAAGAAGCAGTTTTATAGCTGGCTGATACATAATGAAACATCTGGTATTATTCTGAATTACAGTGGAACCCACTAATAGTCAAGGGCTTTTCTCTATTTCTCGTACACCAGTTGACATACCCTGGGACCAAGGCAGAAGTACTTATTTGAAGAATATGCCTTTGAAATCGGGACAAGTCTTTTCTCAGTAAGGAGATCAGGATCTGTCCCGAGAGCTGGAATTGCACCAGCTTTTTTTTCTAAAGGCTCCAGACATCAGTCTCTTCTGACTCTCCCCCGCGGCCGTGCAAGGGGAGGAAAGCCCAGCGCAGTATTTAGGGAGCGTGCCTGCTCRCCCAGAGGGTGACGGCTACGCCGGCAAGCCCGCCCACCCGCCAGCTCTCCGGGGACCACAGCGACTCTCTCCAGAGCTGAGATTTCAAAACTCAAGGAGCGCTAACCTAGACCAGGTAATCCCCCATCGCTGTCTCCCAGGCGYGTGCACCCAGGCGCCCGGGCTCCCGCTCGAGCCGTAACGCCTGGTCAAAGCAGCAATAATAAAAACCCATCGGCATGTAACGATGCTCCAGAAGGCAGTCTGTAAAGCACCAGAGTGCTGCCGGTGGAGGCTGCAGTTAGTTGCAAGGAGTGGGCTGAAGCAGAGCCCAATGTGAACGTAAGGGAAGCGTCCGTGCGGCGTCGCCGCGCTGCGGAGCGGACGGGGAGGCACGCTGCTGCAAGGCCCCGCCGGCCCGCAGGGAGTTTCCAGCCTCAGCCAAACCCTAGGCACGTACTAGACATGCAGGCAAGCTCTCCTGACCATCCTTCATGCCACAGCTACCTTTTATAAAATCACTTAAACCAAGTTCTGTGGTGCAAGCATACAGTATTTCCCCTTTGGAGCACTAGGGCATTTCTAACCCATCTAGTTTCCTTTCCTTTTCCTTTTCCTTTTCCTTTTCCTTTTCCTTTTCCTTTCCTTTTCCCCTTCAGAAGGATAAAGGGAATCAAAAGTACATTTTGAGTTTGATGGGACACTGTAGCTGGTAATCACACAACATCACTGTGAAAATTAAYCTAATCAGAAGCAAACATTGCTCTGAGAGAATGAACTTAGGAAGTTACAAGCATTTAACTTTGCATTTTCAGCATATAAAATTCAACACCCAAACAGATATTGAAAAAAATACAATAGATTCATTTCAAGCACCTAGATATATGGTTGAGCAAATAGGGCTTCATTTTTTCTAAGAGCTCTAAGTCCCACTAACTTCTGAGCTTCAGGATCTCATGTATAGTTCTCTACCCACTAGGTATCTTATATGACAGGATAAATTGCCCCCTTTTAAAAAAGTTATTGGACCTTCATTAGGACAAGAAAAGCAAACAGCTCCTGCCCTTGAARCACCCCATGGTGTTTACCTGTCAATGAGCCACACTATCAGATCCTGAATACAGAATAGACACTTCACGGAGCTCAAAAACACGCACTCCCTAAACTGACCGTAGTGTCATCCTCAAGCTAGCACAAAACAAGAAGGATTATCTATTYTGTCAGGATTGCAAGCTTTTTTTTACCTACTCAAAAGCTACCAACCAGGTGCAGCAAATTTCGAGCAACACTGTTAGAAAGAGATTCTGTGCAAATACATTAGCACAAGAGCAGATGGGGGCTCGGGACTGAGGTTCCCTCCTTCACTCACCTGCCCAATAATAACTGACATTATTATTTATTAATTGTTATTTTAGTCAGACGTGTAAAGCCAAAAAAGAATAAAACCCAAATCAAAACAATCCCATATTCAGTTATACTATTACTATCTCTCTAGTTCAAATGCATTTATGCAGATATAAAGGAGCTTTATGATATTTTACAGCTATATATAACAGCAATATATTTATAGCTTGTTCTCCTTCCCTTAAAAGGATATTTGTGTGATCAAGTTTCACTCACATTACAGAACCGAGCTACAAGTCTTAGGGCAGCTTCTTGGGCAACCTGCTTGCTGACACAGCCTGCTCGGCCACGYGCTACGAGGGGAGGAACAAACGCCAGCCCAACTTCTCGTCTGTTCACCCAGCGCCCTTGTACTTCTTCTCATCCTCTCCTGGTTAAGACACACTCTTGCAAGTTCCCAATTACTAAACTATTTCGGCACTAGCTTTTGCAGCCCTTGTGGAGGAGGAGGGCTGGGGCACCAACACAGGCCCGGTGACGGAAGAAAGATGCAGCGTCCTCACGACGGCAGGACAGTGCACCGTGGCTCGGAAGAGGAACAGGATGGCAAGCTGCAGTTAGTCAGCTCTCAGTGAAAGCCACAAATCAAATGTCTCTAAGATTACTATCCAATACTTGGCTCCTTTCCTCCCAGATTAAGACAGCATCCAGTGGAGAAAATCTCACAAAGAAAAATGGAAATGTTGCAAAAATATTCAGCCAAGTACCTTAAGACGTGCTCTGTCAACACGGCAGCAGCACGAGGGTGGTGTTGGGTGACCCTACCCATACCTAACGCTGCTGCACAGCAGCTCTCCACCGGCTGCCTTCAACACTGCTGCAGAACCTAAAACTGTCTGTGGTGGTTTTAATTTATCCTCTCAGTGCTAGTGCRTAATGCATTTTTAATGGGGGGCAGTGTGGAGGGGGCAGCAAAGAGTGGTGCGGGCGGGCTCTTCCTAGAAGTCTTCCTCTTTCCTAGAACTTTGCCAGCTCTAGGAGTAAAAGCACTAAGGGCCATGCAAAATATTACCAGGAAAATCACAAAATGCTATTTGAACTTTCACACCTTGATGCCACACAGAACTGAGTCACTGAAGTCCTTTCTGTACTCAGAGGGCAACAGTTACAGTGACAAAGAGACAGGATCAGGGAGATGAAAAATTCTTACCATACTGTTATTGTTATACTGTGCACATACGTGAAAACTGAAGTGAAGTCCTTGCAGAAAGCCTGGGAAGAAGGAAAGGTGAAAAACTGGTAAAATGAAATAGAGMTGATAATTGCACAAAAATCACTGGGCAATTTTAGAGAGGTTTCCGTTTCCTGTATTTATAGCTATCGTCACACCACATCTAGACGACATCCAACACAACGTTTCGTGGTCTGCATTACTCTCCAAGCCAGCTACCACTTCTGGGGCAACTGCCCATCTTTTAAATTGCAGGACAACGGGCTGTAGGTATTTCGTAGATCCTCGTTTCCCTCATGTTCCACACACGACTACTTCTGCAGAGCACCCAAGCCTTCTGGTAGGGCATTTCAGCTTAAATCCCTTCATGACAGGCTTCTTGCAGCTCTCCATTGACCCAAGCAGGTACTAGATTTGGCTAACATTAAAAATGGAGATTATATAACTCGGAGTTCACCTGTATAAGACACATTGAGTATTTTTGCTTATCAGTCATTATCGTATGTATGCACTACGAGCTGTTTTTATTGCAAACGGAGGAAAAAATCATTTTCATGGAACGTATAAAGAATGCAAGACTTCTTAGCCTCCCTTGTTTGGTTGCCTTAATGAATTCACGCATGTCTTAATTTCAAATCTGGTTTGCACAAATGCTTGCATACACAAAGCAAGTTTCCACGTTGGCCAAGTGTCTGAGTCAAGACAATTTAGTCACTTGACTGTAGAAGCGGGCAGCAGCGTATCAGCAAGATGGAGGCAAATCAGTTGAAAAAAAAATCTTGATAAATATTTGTAACCAAATGATGCCACTGATCATTTCTCTCTAATTTCACTACGATAACCCTTTCCCATTTTTATTTATTCAGTTTATTATGCTGTAAAGATTTCCTGAAGCTTTGCACTAACATCGGAGCAAAAATAACTTTATATTAAAATCAACATATTGAGTGATTATTCAATCATTTGCTTTAGCAATATCATATATATCGGGTCTGGGAGCTACAAGCAAGAGGATGGCACTTCTTGTTTGGAAATGAAGAGCCATGTTGCACATTTAAAATATCTGTAATGAAACCTTCATTATAGAGACATATACCTCACCATCCATCATCTACAAACACGCAGCCTTGGAAATGAAAACCTGTCCGCATTTAGTGTGATGGACCGCCTGCATGGTGTTCCCAGGCTGCCGGGCCGGGGAGCGCAGTTTGTTCGTAGACAGGTACGTTCAGGAGCATCGTGTCGCCTGAAGAGGCTGGAAGTGCTCACCGGAGCGCGGCTCCCCGCCACGGGCGCTTGTTTCCCACCGAGAGGCCGGTCCCGCCGCTCACTCCAGTCCGCCTCCATCCCGCCTCCTGCATCACCCGCCGCGCAGCATCTGCTGCCGATTTTTTACTTCCTTTTTTATTTATTTATTTCCTCTTAYTTTGTTTCTAATCTCTGTTTCTTTGTGGTTTCCTGGAGTCCTTCTGACAAAGCCACATATTCTGTTCCTGTCCTTTATAGCACTGGAGGGCACTGCAGAACACATGAAATTTGTTTCTAATTTTGCCTCTGCCAAAAAGCATTCCTGGGTTACAAATACATGCCAGCAAAATTGGTAGGCCTTAGTCCGCTAATGCCGCAAGACAAACAAAGCCAAAAGGAAATCAAAAAGACTAAAATACTGCACAAATATTTTTGCACTTCTTTTAGCTTGTGAAATCTTTCCTTTGTCCCCCCTCCTCTTTCTCCCACGTCCTACCTCAGTTAAGCTTTCCGGTATCACATATTTATCTGTTTATATTTAGAAACAAATAATTCCAATGCAAGAAAATGAGAAGGAACAACTCAGCTTCCACAAGCCCCGTATGCAAGGGGAATGCTAGAAATGCCTCGAGCCGGAAGCACACAGGGGCCGTCCCCTCCCTGACACAGCACACGCCGGACACTTCCCTCTAAACAACCAACCGGGCAAAACCCCACGGCCTGAAAATCACTTTCTACTCCAAGACGGACCTCAGCGGCATCGCTCCCAATACACAGTGTGCTTTCCCAAGTGATCTCTTCTCATCACACAGTTGCTTAAACAGTCTTTGAGATAAATTGTCCCAAACAACAGCAGGGCAAGCCTGGAGGCAGCCTTTAACTCGGGCAAAAACCCAGCACCTCCGCCGGGACGATGCCCCCAAGGCAGCGGGGCCCGGGGCCGGGGCGCGGACCAGTCCAGCCGATGCCCCCCAGACTTCGGCAGCAGGAACGCGGAGGAGCAATTCAGGGCTAGATCTAACTCTGCAGCTTGGCCTTATCGAATCAAAGGTAACCGCACAGCTATTTCAGGACTTCTTACCTTGCACTTTCACACTTGTATAATTTTGCAGTGGGTAACAGAATACAGTTCCTACACGCAAATAGCAGATTTTGCCTGGCTCACGCTGAGCTTGTCCCACCGGCTGCCCACAGTCCTGCTGTTTTTGTAGCATTCCTGCTGGAGGGAAGGGAATGGACCGGAGGCGCTTTTCCTCCTGCGGCCAGGTAGGGCCTGCTGCGTACAGATGGGAGCCAGAGCTGGTGTCTCCATCTCAGCCACAAAACCTTGGGCCAAAGTTACGACTCGGTTCCTTTCGCTAAAATACAGTCTGTAAATCTTAGCCTAAACTGTGCAAAAAATCATCAATTTGTGCATAATTCTCACTCAAAACTCGAGCCAACCCCACAATATTTCCCCAGATATCGGTATACGTGATCCAACATCTCCATTTAGGACCAGAGCAGGAAAGTGTGCTGTTTCTCAGGTTGCATTACAGAAATTTTACAGGGCTGAACTGAAAAAACAGTTCTTCAGTTTTGTTTGGCCATTCGTGATCTCTATTCGCTTCCCCAATGATTTCTCTTGGTGAGAAATTCCTGCTATGCAGGCTTTGTAGAGACCGATCTGCTTGCACACACACATGCACCGCGTATCTTGTACTGTACAAATGTCTTTTCCAATATGGATTACGGGCTAATAAGCTATATAGTTCTGCAAATCTTCCTGGCCTTTACTTTTTAGCTGTTATGTAAGAGTCATATTTCCTAAGACGAGAAACATATGAGCTGTATCTATCAAGCACTAGATGGTCACAGAGCGTGCTGTTAAAATGTATTTGAAGAAAAATAAAGCCATCTTTAGCAGAACTGTGAGAAGATTTTTTTTTTCCTGTTTGCAGTGAAAGAAGCTAATGGGAAAAAATAAAAAGGATTTGTGTTGCAATAATCTGACCCAAAACATTCAATGTTTGTAACTTTTATAACCTTTAAAAATATTTTCATTAAACTTGCTAGATTCTGAAGTGAAAATACTATTTTAAAATGCCTTGATCAGACAATAATTCAAGCTTATAGGAAATTGAACTTTTTTTGCTCAAAACAATTCAATGCACTTCACCCAAAGCATTTCTCTGTTCCCCTTCAGACACTATGGAATTTTCAGTTATTCAATTCATTATTTACTGTAATTACTAGAGGCAAAAAAAAAAACACAAATTGAGTGTAAACCTAATCTCCAATACATAGATTTTTAAAAGATGCAAATATCACAACTTGTCTTGATTTTTAACTGTTAACTATCATTATATGGAAAGCTTTGTTGGTTTAGACATTTCATCCCAACTTTGACACAGATTTATGCCCTTCTGCTAACTGTTCATCTCAATTTTCTTATCTGTAACACGTGGATAAGGCAAGCTATACGTGCCTCAGTGGAGGGGATTAGTTGGTAGGTACACGGATGCTGCCCACAGAGAGCAATATGATTATCGCGTGACTGTTCATYTCTCCTCCACTAGCCTCCAAGAGCATCATATACCTTTTGGCCTCAAAAATCCCAAACCAACTTCAATATTAAAAATATTTCATCTGTGCTATGCCAAAGGGACACGCGCGGGCAGCCGGGAAGCGCGCAGAGCGGCCAGGCAGCAGGCGGCAGCGGGCGCGGACGGCAGCTCCGGCTGCGAGGACACACGGGCAAGTTGCTTTGCTTCCTAAGTTACCGGTGCCGCACCGCTGACACAAAAAGCAGTACATTCGCTATGCTTCAGAAACATCAGTGCCCGGTTCTGCCTGTTAGGCAAACACATGCTAAAAAGAAAAAAAAGGTGTGTACATATACACACACACACACGTATGTACATGTATACATATACATTATATAATATATAAAATTTTCACACATTTCCCTCAACACTCACCTACTTATCCTCTTTAATCCCCTTCTCTAACAACTCTTACAAATTATTTCTAACTTTTTAATACCATGCAAGTTATCACAGCCTGTATATTTTCATACATAGTGGGAGTTTCAGCCTCAATTCTGGATCCTTGGCTTTTTCACARGAGCAAGATGTGAAACGTATACATATTTTTATGGATAAAGGTAAACACGATTTGTAAGACGAGTCAAATTAACAATCGATTACAACTGATGGGCTCTGATCAATCCGTTAATTTAACTAGAAGGAGGGAAACCAGAGGAAGGACGCAAGAGCAATTATTTTAACAGGACTGGTCAGCCGTAAGGAGCGCGCCGGGGAGAAACCGGAGCAGCCCCTTCRCGGAGGAAGCAATATCCTCTCGCCGCCTTGTTTCCCTGCACGACGCGGCGCGTGGTTATTAAAGAAGAAAAGAGCAATTATGGCATTYAGCGGGGCCAGGGCGGCGCGGGCGGAAGAGCGGTGTCAGCCTGCTCTCTAGCGTCGCTCGTGGCGCGCGGCAGCCGCGGCCCAGCTGCGCCCGCTGCAGCCTGCGCAGCCCCCGGCCCCAGGCCCCCGCCGCCTCCCGGGTGGCGAGGAAATCGCAATTACGCACACAAGGGATGTGGTTAGGGGAAGAAGGGCAAGGAATGTTTAAATTGTATATGCAAACTGTTTGGTTTTTACGGGCTGGAGTAAATCAGCACATTTGTAGGCCATATTTATCTGATCTGCTCAATAATAATCTCTGCGAACGAATGCCACTGATGTGGCCATTGCAAAACATAACCAACCCCTTAAATTCATTTAAAGCATTAGTGAAAAGAAATGAATTTTTGCTTCTGGACAAGTCCCTGCTAMAGAATGGCACAGGGCTCTGCCACGCAGCATTGAGCCCGACACGCGAGCCCCTGCTCGAGGACAGAGGTAAGGCAGACGAAGCCACGGCTTGCTTTGCATCYCAGATTCAGTCAGTCACAACCCTGTGGACATTGTGTCTGTGTCTAAAACAGCCAAGCAACCCAGCTCCCAAAGGGACCAGGAAAGGGATCCCATCCCTCTAGCCCCACTTTCTCGCGGCGAGCCCTGCGCGTGAGCATGCCGCTGGCCAGGGAGACGCCACGTGCCAGCCACGTCTGCCACCACCACTGGCCTTGCTCTGGGCTCTGCAGCCCCGGGCTCTTACGTTTAGCCCCTCTTGAGCTCCCATCAGGGCTCTCCTGCTCTTAGAGYGTGCTAGACATACACCTTGTGTGAGAAGAGAGGTGCTCACAATCTTAATGTCAAATAATTCCAAGAAAATTCCAGCAGAAGCAGTGGACCTGCTGCAAAAGTGCAGTATCACTGACCACATGAAGTTGCTATCACCTAGCAGAACTTGAGAGCCACGGCAGCAAGTGCAGGCTGCATGCTGCACCTGGGCAGAGMGAGCGCTTTCAAGGCACAGCTGGTGTTTGAGCAGAGATGCTGGGCGCTCTTACACTTGCATAAGTCAGAAGCAATGCAAGCCGAGTTCAGACTGCCATGAGAAAGGATAAATCTGTCTCTAGAAAAAGCCTTTTGCTAGAGCAGGTAAAGCTGAGGCTGGGTTTTGGCGGGGTGGGCAAAGGCTGCTGAGGAAGCCAGCCACGCAGCGGTCGCCACACGCTACCTCCCCAGCAGCCTGCAGAGCATCTGTYGCAGTAGACCTGATCAAATACTCACTTAATGTTCCACAAATATCTAAAATTCAGCTCAGTCTTATGATACTTTCCCCGATACATGCASAACTGCTGGAAATGGAGGATTTTTTTCATTAATATTGGCATCAGAAAATACGTGACTTACTTTGGTCGTGTTATGCGCTTTCTGCAATGACATCTATACATCCGGGTGCTCGGAAGACCACTTCACAGAAGAGGCAAGCCTTCGGTGGGAACTGTACAGTGCTCACTCAAAAGGAACGCAACCTGGGAAGTGAAAATTTGAAGGTTATATGAAAAATTCCCAAATGGTGAGAACAATATGATATTAAAATTACAGATAGCAAAGATTCCAGTTTTGAATGAACACAACCACAGCTATCCACAGCCTGCTTGCTTAGAACAACCTGAAACAATTTTGCTCTGCAGTAACTCTCCTGATATTCAAATACACCTTCTTATATACCTTAAATTGTTTGCTGACAACAGGTGATYGGATTCAGCTAAATTCGGCAACCAGCTGCTTAGTACAAGTTATCTCCTCAGCTTTAAGAGGTACTGCAAACCCCAGAGACTTGCAGCCACTCAGGCAAAAACGGCCTCTGCCATCAGCATGTTTGTAGTGTATCAATACCTGCCAGTACTGGGTAACACCACACCTTGCATGCCAGGTCTGCTCACTGGACACATTTTACCCATTTTTTTTTTCCTAGCTGAAGGAGAGTTTATGAAGCAGGGAGCCAAARCCTCCTGCTTGGGTTGCTCTGCCACTAGACCTGCTGGGCACTATTTCAACTTCTCTGACRCTCGATAAACATAACCGATGTCAGTGAATTTTAAACATATATGTACGAATATTTTTCAGAATAATCCAACTGTAAGGAAAGTGAAGGTTAGCTCCTGTTTTTGCAGGGGGGAATGAGGGATCTTGAATTCACGACGACCTCGAGCTCTTCAGGAGCCGKCTCGGACTTTATCCAGGCCCTTCCACGAAGCAGCAGCACTGCAGCGCTCTACTGCAGCAACTTTACAGCAAACAGCAAATGGGTTTTTATCMGTCTTACGCAGTCTAAGCGTAGCCGAAGAGGCAGATTTGCACGGCAGGCGGCTCAGATGCTGGCGAGAGCAGGAAGCTGCCCCTGCGGCGCCTCGCAGGTGCCGCTGCCGGGCCTGGGGCCGGGGGGACAGTTCTGTGCACCCCTGCGAGCTGGCATGGCGCTGAGCGCCGGCATCACGCCTTAGCCCTAAAAGCCTAAGCGCCCTGCGCATTTTAGCCTCGCATATTTTTACTCTTCACCGAGGTTTGTTTCTGAGGAGCGGGCAGTCGCAGACAGCCCTGTGCGGACGCTGCTTTTATGACGAGTTAAACAGCCAAGCGCAGATCCGTTCCCGCACACCCTAGCGAGATCCCTGGGACGGGCTGGTTGTTCCTCCCAAAGCAATCCTGTCRCCTAACACCGCTGTAAGGCGCTTTTCTTTTACTATTAGCTCCTACTGGTGTCGGTCTTCCRAACTGCACAGCCAAAGCGCCCTGCGCCCTGCCGGCCCCGTACGCCTCTGTAACAGCCTCGGGGCTCTCGTYGCGGACGGGGGCCGCCGACCTCTCCCGCTCGGCGTTCGGCGGCTGGGCAGAGCGAGGCGGAGGCCCCGCGGCCGCAGCGGGGTCGGAGCCGGCGCGCCGGGCGCCTGGGCGATTCGGCAGCTCCCTCTGCTTGCTGCAGCGCCGCACGGCAGCGGCGCAGCTCCTCTCCCGCCGGAGCGGTTGTAACCCACCGCCTGTGCTTCACSGAGGCCGAGCTGCGCCACAAGCAGCAGCGCAGCGGCCGTGTGGGCGAGGGACCAAGTGTCAGGCCGTAAMCCGCCCCGGCGTTACCAATCTGAGCCAAGCTCCTGCCATGATTAACCCCAGATTTCTCGTGTTACTYAGGGAAAAAAACAAAAGGAAGAAATAATGATTTCCCACGTGTTTACACCTGAGAGAGTTCCCCGGCTCCCCGGTGGGCGCACGGGCAGTTTAGCCTTTTCACACAAGGCCTCTCTGCGCCGGGGGCTCCTGCGCGCCCGCAGCAGCGGCCCACCCCGCGCCGGGCGCCGGCAGGCCCAGACCCCGGGCACGCGCGGCCASGCTCAAAAGCGAGCGCCCGGCAAAGCGCCCGAGGCGGGCAAGGGCTGCGTGGGCAAAGCGAGCCTTCGGGCAGCTCACGGCCGCGGGGACCGCGTACGCGCTGCCTAGCAGATACGCTCCCTTCCTGCACGGGCGGCGGAGAGACAACTGTCTCACGCGGTTCGACGCAGCTGCCTCCATTTCACACAGTCAAAGGAATCTCCTGGAAGAGTCCACTGAGCTTCACAGCTTGATGAATATTTATCTTGTTTTAAAGCAAAGGCAAACTTGAGAGCCTTATTTTGCAAGATCAGGCAACAAGTGTCTTGTATTTCAAATGAACTGCTGAGCTTAATCCCCCAGTTCCCTACTAATCCGAGCAGCCRTGGGGGTGGCGGGAGCTGAGGGGCTCCCAGCGGAGCGCGGTCGCAGGGCCACGGCTTCGCTCGTGCAGAACGACACAGGCGGCCCCGAGGGGAACCCGCTTTGCCCAATTCCTAATCCACTCGAGTGTCACGGGCTTGAAAGCTCAGATAAAAACTAAAAAAAATTATCAAACTTTATCAAATTCCCTTTCCACTTAGACAATGAAGTAGAGACGGAGAGGATGAAGCAAGGAAAAGAAATCCACTGAAAATGCTACAGCATTTTCCTTTAAACACAGCATTGCCCACGCATATCAGTTCAGCTGCTTGTTCCTAAAGCGAGGCAAGAAGTTTGCTGTCGCCACACGTAATACAGAGACTTTTACAGGTTGCTGACGGTCCCTGGGAAACTCTTCTGGTTGTTCAGAAGGTTTGCTGGCAGCCGAGACCACGCGGGCGCTCAGGGAACCCCCAGATCTGTGACAACCCGCGAGGGTTTGTTCCTCGCCCTCCCGAAACGCCAGAGGCCCCGGCAGGTCACTCAGCTCGAACGCGGCACTCGCCGCACCCGCCGCTCGCTCCTCCGCCCGCCGGCTTGCGCTGCGCGCGCAGTTACGCCTGCGCCTGGGTCACCGGCTGTGTTCGTTAGCTAAAGTACACCGTAAATTATTATTGCTGTCGCTCAGTTGTTTGTCACCACCCAAAACRGTCAATACTGTCAGCAGCGGGAGGGAGAGGGTGGCAGGAGGAGGCAGCCGGCGCTCCCATAAATTAGCCGAGGACAAAGCCCCGGCGAAGGCGGCGGCGAGCGGCCCGGCGATGGGCCGGGGCTGCCTGCAACCCTCCGTCCCCCGCGCCGGCCTGCCGCAGGGGAACCGGCCCGGGCCGCGGGTCCTCCTCCGGACACCCCGCGCGGGCCCGCGCCGCTCCTTGCATGGGCAGCACCAGCCCAGGGTCGCCGGGGGATGGTTTTCCGCTGAGTTTTGCAGATGCGGCTGTAAAGGGAAYCTCACCTGGCAACAGCAAGGCTTGTCACGAATACTGGTTGATTTGGGTAAAAATCTGTCTGTATCCTAAAAACTTTAAAACGACCATTTCTGGGATTATTTAGCAAAAYCCATCAGGTTTAATCATTTATTTTCATTTACAAGCGTGTTCTATGAAATAAGAATCCAGATCCTGACRTTGAAATGATACATTGCCCTTACTTGCTGTATTTTCATGGGTCAAAAACAATCCTCCCCCTCTAGAATAATTCAATTCACCTCTTTTTTAAACCAAAGCATTTCCCATGCTGAACCCTAACCGAGTGAAGCACTTTAGTTTGCTGATGAATGAGACAAAGAAACAGTTTTCAGTGAAATGCGTCGCAATTCCAGCTGCGTTGCTCTGGCTCACGTGCATCTCCTTCAATTTAATATTTGTAACAGCTTCCTCCACCTACACTGGAGGTGGCTCTGGCACCGAGGTGGTGCTCCRCTGCTGGGGGGCGGCGGGAGCCGGGGCACGGGCATGCCGGCTGCGGCTCTCCCAGCACCGTCCCCAAATTGTGCCAAAACAAACAGTATCAACGCCTGATTTTATGGAATAGAAAATTGCTATGACCAACATCAGGATCAGAAAATGTGATTTATGCATTTTAAGTTTACCAAGAAGCATTTTTTTCTCCATCAATTACATTTCTTATGGTTCCCAGAAGGAAATGATCTTTCATAGGCAGAAACAGAATAGCCTGTCATCATCACTCAAATATAATGATGAATATTTATTGCTGTCACCAGCAACTTAAGGTCTAACAATCCTATCATATAAAAATAAAAGAAGAACATAATGACTTCACCGATCTGTTGCTGCTACATCTTAAGTACGTGGAGAATTTGGATTAATTCACATGTTAAAATTGATAAAATATGTTGAACTGACCTCGGTGGCTGCAGAGTGGAATATTTGCAATACGGGATGTGTATGCAAGCATGCACTTGATCATAATTTTTCTAAATCACTGCCAGTTAGCTTCAGTTTGTTCCCACTAAGCTGATAAAAGTTCATGACTGTGTTAAATGGAAAGTGCATTAGGCTGATACTGCATTTGAAAATCCTGCTTGTGCATTACAAATGTAGCCAGAGTTTTGGAGGACAGGGTTATTTTGGGTGGGTTTTTTGTAAGTAAACAATGGAAGCTGTTTCCTAAAAGTTCACCTGGCTGTATGTGTCTTAGCAGAGCAGCAGCAGTGCCCCTGCTCCAAAGTCGGTAACACTCCCTGGACACATCCGRCCCACGGGAATGGCATCCCGCGGGCAGCGGATACAGGATCCTTCCTCCCRCGCCAAACAGAAGTATTCCCATGCACATGTTAGCCACTCTACAAAGATACACTTTTTAACATGGCAGATACAGATCTGACCCTCAGATGACAGTATCTTTCAGCTCATAGTGCTCCTTTTGAGATACCATACCTGAAAAATTTTATACTCATCTAAAGAGAGTATTTGGGTATCTAGAATAGCTTGGACTTCTGAATGATAGAAAGGCAATGCACCTGGAAATACAGGTCTGAAAAAAAATACTAGAGTAAGTACATGTACAACAAGGAATAAAATAAAATTCGATTATAGATAAGAGGAATGAATTCTGTTTCAGGTTAATTTTTTCTCACAGTACTTGTAAGGTGCTTATTTCTTCTACCTTCACTCCTTTTTCTCTTTCTTTTGTTTCATTAGGAATGTTTTATCGGTACGTGATTTCAGATTATAGCTTATTTTGTCCTGTAGGCAATCAATGGGATGCATACATCCATTTTAAAAGATTAAACTCAGTTTTATTCCCACACAAACATTTTTCTATCCCATGAGATTTCAGGATGCCTACAAGACTTTCCATGCTCTTATCCTTGGCTAGGGTTATCAAACAGTCTGGGGTGCTGTGATGCATGAAAGTCAAAGGGCTTTGGATCGAGACCATAATTCACTTTCCAACTCGGTGACTTTGGTGGACTTGCACTCAGTTTGCAATTGGCCCAGCTGGTGATGTTAGGCCCTGAAATACATACACAGCTCTCATTCTTTGTCATCTGCTTAGGAGCACTGCAATATATGAACTCTTTTTATCCTTTTACCATACATGCCATTCCCCTTTATCACTAAGAAAATAGCTTCCTGTTATTTTTTTAGCTCAAATCACAACCTATTTTTCAACCTCCCCCCCAAGCCTACGCCATTTCTTAATAGTCCTCAGAACTTAATTTCCTGAGCTGCAAATGAAAGTTGAAAAAGGTGAAAAAAGCATTGACGTTTGATCTGTTTTGGTTAAGAGCACGCCAGGCTCCTCAGATGCAGTTCACAGTCCTCTTTTAAGCACCTTAAGGTAAAGGATGCAAGTCACAGCTATGTCAGAACATGCTTGGCTCACCTCTTCTCCTCCCTCAAACCATTTCTGACCCTGCTTTGGGGGACAATATTGAAAACAGGGAAAATATAACCCTGCTAAAAACATGAATCAAAAAGTCACTGCTTGTGGACATGTTTTTAAAATTGCTTAGTTGCATGGAAGTCCCTTTAGTGCTTGAAGGACTTTAATAAAATTGATTTTCTGAGTATAGCCTTTTAGCAGCTACTGTATAAGCTTGAAATATGAACCCTTCATTGTTGAAAGTGTTTCATTTTTGCCCTGTAACTAATGATCAAGGGAAAGAATGTGTTCAGAATTCTCCATGGCTGCCATTTTTATAATTAAATCGTGCTAATAATAAAGCTTTACAGACTTTAAACAAACTGGCACTGGAGTGGAATGTGGTTTGCGGTGTTTCATTTAGAGACCTCTGCAATTAGCCCTTAATGAATAAGCATACCGCAGCAGTAAGTAAGACATCTCTGTGAACCTGTTATTTACCAAAGCACAAAACTGTGACATTTGCATTCCAATGACCGAAAATTATTCTCCAGATTTCTTCAGCAGGGCTCTTAAGTAATTTGAGAAGTTAAAGCCCATTAATTGTCTTTAATACCTGCTGTGTAATTCCAGCACCACTTCCGCATCCTATCTGTTGTGCACCCAGAGCACAACGGCTCACGCCAGCGAGACACACGGAGCTCAATCCCAGAGGAACGCGCTGTTGCCTTGCTACTGGTTCAGGTAAGCTATGCAGAACTTCAAAATACTGGAATTACATTCATTTCAGAAACAGACTTTTCATTCCTTTTCTGTACATGTACTTAAACTAGGACTCACACATTAAAACTCATTTTTTGTATTTGTTCATTAATAAAATATCCTTTTATAAAACAACCCATGGCCATTTTGTGCTAGTGTAACCCTGGGAACTATGCTAATTTACCTTAGCAAAGACTCCAGCTCCCTGTGACTGCCCACCCGGGATTATGAGATTCAGCCGAGTTCACTGGCTCTGCCTTTCTGACAACTGTACCGCGCTGCCTCAAGCAGGGAGTCATTATTTTCTGGCAAAACTCATTTTGGCATCTAACGAACTGGACGTGGTGGATTCTAAAGCCCGTGCTCCAGCTCACATGGCAGAGCAGCATCTAGGGTGTTGGGGACTCTCTGTGGACATCACAGCAGGCCCTAGGAGGAGACACTCAGCGYGTGCTGGTGAAAGGGAGGATCCAGAAGACCAAGCAAAAGACCCRGCTGGGTCTCAACAAACCATTCTCTCGTATTGCTATCAGGAGACAACAGCAGGATGATACTGCACCTTCGAGACTAACTGTGCTCCAGCCTCGATTAGCACACCAACCGCCTTCTGGGCTGCATTTCCCTGACAGCGTCACAGCCGCTGCTGATCATCTAAGCTTGTTTCCGTGACTCTCAAATACTTTAGCAGGCAACTTTGTGCAATCATGTTTCAAGTCTCCTTGAGAACTGCTTCCCCCTCGGCCCTTTACAGAGAGACATCTTCTTTTCTTTTGTTAAAAAAAAAAAAAAAAGGCTAGAATAAGAGTTGGTATAGATAAAAACACTACAGCCACCTAATACATTTTAGGCTCCTTTCCATAATATTTTGGCACATATTTCTTCCAAAAAGAAACATAACATGAAAACGTCAAGGAWTATGAAAGTGGGGAAAGATTTAGACAAGTCGTCTCCAGAACCAGCCAGGAGTTTTGTGGCATATGCAGTAACTTCAGTGCCCGTGATTACTGTGGAGACGCAGCGGAGGCTACGTGGGACCAGAGCAAAGGCCTGCTAAGTCCCAAGTCCCCCCTGCCACAGTGGATGGCCCAGGTCACTTCGCAGGTGCTCCAGCAGATCCCACCAACCAAGGGCAGATGTGGAATGACCTGTCCAGAACTTTCTTCTCAGCAAATTTAAGACCACAAGGACTACTGCTGGCTCAAACCACTACTTCAAAGACGTACTTTCATAATCTGAGCAAGGTCCACCTTAAACCCAAATTATCCAAGAAAACGGGATGCTAGGGTACACTGTATAATAGAAAAACCTGGATGAAAKACACATTAAGGGACACAGTGCAGCTCATGGTGTAGAGACAACCCAGTGTCTCTGAATAAATGAGTTCAGGTCCAGCAGGGCTTAATTAGCTCAGCTCACCACCAACCTCAGCAGCAGCCAGCAGCAGGATAGCTACGTTCACGCCATGAATGCCCATCCCGGCCGGACAAGACCTGGCTCTGCAGAGAGCCCGCTAGACATCTCCATCTGCACTACTGTTAATCTGAAACTCAAGACAGTTAACTCATTAGATAACTGTTTGACCGTAGCTGGGCTTTTTTGTTCCTACTTTCTTTTTGGAGTTGCTGAACCTCATTCCCGACAGAGATAGAAATCTTCTACTTAAAGTTTAAATATACTCATGGCCATGTTGGACCCAATTTATTATTTTGCCTGAATTTGCTCTTTAGTTTAAACAGTCTTCTCCCCTTTTTTCTGGTGGTTGTATCCCCGATGTGTTTGGATACAGAAAACACATTTTTTAAATGTTGACCTATGCTCTGAAGCACACCCTCCCCCCCAAAAAAAAATCCTTCATATTAAAATTCTGGCTATTTTTATTACTAAAAATTGTCTTACTCTCAGTGTTGAGGCAAAGAGTTCCATAGTTTTTTTTTTGTTTGTTTTTTTTGCAAAGTCTGAAAATTTGCTTCTCTCTTTTTTTACACAAACTACTTGCAGCTTTTCTTAAAAATCTCAGTTCATACATTCAGTGTTAGACTCTCTACTTGGAAACATATGGGAACAACACACCATTACCCACACACCAAGCAACAGGCCATCTTTGAAAAAGCAGCAATGTTAAAATTAATAAATTTGCTCTTTGACACAGGATTTAATACACAGTGATGATTGGGACAGTGTCCTGGCCACCTAGACGTAACGTCCTGGGTCCTGGGAAGTTGGTATGTCATTGTGGTGACCTGGGCTATCACGTCGTGCGGTGAGTGACCTGCCAAAATCAGGCTAAAAGATCCTTGTGAGGAGGCTTCTCTAAACAGACCAGACAGTAAAAGGATCAGAAAAGCCCCTTTCTGGGGTGTCTTAAGCTCACCATGGGCAGCTTAAGCTCACTGTCCTGTTGGCTCAATATGTTCCTGACGTCAGCAGGCTCGGGACAGAGACTGTCCTCCGAGCGGTGCTCTTCATCACGGCACAACCCTGTCTCCAAGCCTGCTGCCACAAACTGGGTTCAGTCCTTCTCCCTTCAGGTGGCTTCCTTTTAAAAACTCGTGTATGGGAGAAACAGCTTTCGGGAGGGTACGCCGGCCTCCCTGGGGCCGCTGCCCGTGTGGCCCGCGGCCTGCCAGAGCCCCGCGGCAGCACGGCTCTCCCGCAGCAGGACCCCGCCGACCCACGCTCRGTTTAAAGCCAGGCTGTACCTTAGCGAGCCACCCTCAGGCCAGGCTAGCTGTTGTGCGCATTCCTGCTCACGGAGGAGCCCCGGGATGCCCAAAAGTACTGTTCAGCTGGCAGTGCGCAGCATGACCACGCTGAGGACCTCCGCACGAGGCAGGAACTGCCAAAATAACTTCTTCTTCATTCCRATTATAACCTGCAGGTGCTTTTCTTTCTACTGGAACTTTATTCATCAGACTCAAATATTTTGCATACACAARTGGGACAAGCAGAAGTGCTTTTCTTAAACAGAAATCTCCTATGGTTTATTCACAAAGCAAATCAATCGAGGCAGGCAAAGAGAATACACCTTAGAAGGGCCGGGGTGAAAAAGCAGAAGTAATATATTGTGATCATTAAAGCAATATTAAAATTAAATTTATACAAAGTACCTGAGACAAAAACCCCAAACTATTAACCCGAAAGCCACTAACTATTCATTAGCCAAGTCAATTTTGCATCCCATTATGATTCACAATGTGTAAATTCCCATTGAAATTGATTTAGTAAACCAGCGCTTTGATGGGCCTGAAATTAAAAGGATAGAAGAAAAGATACAACTAATTGAAGAACATAATTTGATGCTTGTACAGGGTGTGGAATTTACTGAGAGCAGGCCGGAGCTTTAATTAAAGACAACGGGCCAAATTCACACCTGGGATAATGATGGAGGAATTTTCCCGAGGTCAAAAGAATTGCAGCCACTCAGAGCAGCTCTGAATTCAGCTCCTGGTACTAGTCTGCTTTAAAAAAGGAGTCGCAGAAAAGAACCTTAAAAAAAAAAAAAAAAAGTGGAAAGTGTGCATTTCCCCAGTCTGGAAGGCAGTATGACTAGTTGAGTCTTGTGCTCTGTACTGAGCAATGCTCTGAACGGCTTCCCACAAACAGCAGGGTCCGCAAGAGTTGAGATTAGCTGAGGATATTCTTGCTCGGGCTCCCAGAGTAAGAATGATGAGAAGAGCTGACGTTTACAGGAGAACTGTGCCACAAGCATCCGGAAGGGGATGCGAAGAGCCAGAAGAGAACTGATAGCTTTTACTAACAGAAATGTTTTGTGTTCGTTCTTCGACTCACTATTTAGTGCTTCAACTGGCCGAACACTGAGCTTTCTCTTGCAACGAGGCTGATCACATGTTCCCGAGCCAGGTCAGCCCAGCGGTCTGTCCTGCTCCGTGGGCTGGATGCTCCTGTCCAGACCTGTCCAATAATTTGCTCAAGAAGTTTCTTTTTGAATAATCACTAATAAGTAAAGGATTACAATGCTTAACCTTGAAATCCAGGAACAGCAAATATCTGCAGTCATAGGGATTGGCTGGCACGAGGATGGAGGATCTAAAGCAATGAACAGACACGGTTCAGAAACCTTCATCTGCCATAAAATTCAAACAAAGTTTAGAGTCTTAGCGCCCAACATTCAGACAGACAGACTGGGATAAACCTGAGATGTGATCTAAACTCATCACTGCAGAAATTTATTATGAAGGAATGAGCTGACGGAACACAGTTCTGCCCACATTATTTGGAGAGTTTGCAACAGGCCTTACTCATGTGCATGCAAATGGTAAATCTGGGATTGTACGAATATACACCCCTTAAGCTACTCTGTATAGCTTTAAAATACAGAGCCAAGTAATGCTAAATCCACAGAAACACTGGCTTAAAAGTTGGAGTATTTGTAGCATAACTCATTGGCCTGCCAAGCTGTCGCTGCTGCATAAATCTGTGCTGACATGTACGTGTTTTTACCTTTATCTGCTAGTGAGGGCTCTCATCTCGACAGTGAAAGAAGGTATTCTTAACCAGAAAGTATCACCAAAGTTAGGAATGGGCTGAAAGCAAGTCAGATTTAGTACTAAGCAGTATCTGTTTGGGCTCCATCAACAACATCCACATAAAAGCTGCTGTGCAGGAGCAAATAAGAAAAGTTTAATTCTTTGCCTAGTGTAATTCACTTCATTTATTGACTTTTTTCCTTTCGTTTGTCAGTGGTTCTGAGATGCCTGGCATTCAGAATGATTTGTAATGTAAATTATATAATTGTACTTTCACATATTTTAACATCAAATGGAATGATTGACTACAGAATTTGAGCTGTCTACAGGTGGGGGTCAATTATCATCTGAATAATCATACTGCCACACAAGAATAGCATGGCCATGGAGTGTGACATATTTTTATCTCTATGCATTTCAATGAAGTCAGGCTGGTACATAAAAGGTTATCACCTAGGAAACATATTTTCCTAAGCACAAGTTAAACATGCAAGCGAGATCAGCATAGATATTCAATTTAGCCAGTCAACCCTAACCTATTAATATTTTAACAAAATCCAGTGAGGATAATTTTTTTCTTTGATCCCATTTCATTTGAGCAGCCTGGAAAGGGAAGAAAAATTAAAAACAAAATAGTCAAGCATACAGAATGAGGTTATGTATTAAGTGGGCTATTTAATGTTTTTGGCATATTATAGCCCTAGGGAAAGTGTGGATGGATTTAACAATCAAGATCTGTGTTCCCTGGGCCCACAAAGTTCGAGAAACATAAAATAATCTATACTTCCGAGCTGACAAATCTTACCTGACACTCTGCTTCATCTCACTGGGACTCTCTAGCTCAGCATTAATCATATGTTACAGGGAGTAAAAAGAAAAGTAAATCACACTAAGCTGGAAAGTGAGATGGAAGGTCTTTGGGCAAAGCTTTTAATCAATAATATGTGGGATAATAACCAGGAGCTATTGTTTGAATCTTCAGATATGAAAAGGTAGCAATGCAAAACACAAAGCAACTACAAACTGCTGCTGCTTCCAAGGGGTCCAATGCAACACAAAATCAGCTTTGTTTGCCCCAAACACCTCCTCTCCCCCCAGGCTGTTAGCAAAATTCTGTATTCTCAGTTCAACGATATTTTGAATTAACTCTAGAACTGCAAATAAAAGAGTCTATATGAACTTAAGAGATCAATTCAGAGGATGCAGTGGCATCATATGCATTAATTCTGGGGGGTCCAGCCTGAGATTCTTTGTTGGCAGCGCAAATTCAGAGACTGTTCCCCCAAAACCCCTCCTGTATCTCTTGTCAGACAATTTTCCTCCTTCCTACAAGCTTCTCTTCGTACTGTTACTTCTAACATGAAGAACAGAGGGGTTTTGCTCTGAATTCTACCGCATTGCCTAAGTCGTAAACCTACCCTCACTCTCTGCAGACTCCCTCCCTGCACTCATCCCCAGACATGAATGAAAAGGGGGGGGGGAAAAAAGACATTTTATAGTTACTTGTCYGATGGACATTGCAGAATTCTTTAGTCTGTGTATTTCTGAGGTATTTAATTTAATCTGTGCTTTGAATTAGGATATGTGCCCAGCTGCTGAGCTGGTGGAAGGCAGCATAACTCACCAGCGTCTCCGGGCTGGGGAGCTCGCCCATAAAATCGCTCGCCTGCGATGGAGCCGACCTCCAGCTAGTCCTAGCGCTCGGTTCGTGACCTCTAACTTTCCTCACCCCTTCAATAACGTATGTAATAATATTTAGTTTGCTCAGTTATGAAAAGGGGGCAGAGACGCGAGTCCTATCTCAGCCTTTTGTAATTATTTTTATTATTTTAGGAGGTGGGGAGCGAGAGTCGCAGCTCAGCGTGAAACCTAACCCAAATCCAGTTCAGCCCGTCCAGTAATGCAAAACAGTTCTGAAACTGCGACTGGAGCTCCAGCAACTGCCCGGCTGCCACGCGGCGGGAGCTCAGCAGCACGCCGCTTGCCCGGCTACGTTAAAAAGAAAAAAAGGTCTCACAACCATAAAAACATTCAGGGACCGTTTTCACAAGCCACAACAAGTGAGGCAGTATTGTTTTTACCACTGAGCCTGTAGCCATGTTCTCTTCCTTTCTCTTTGTCTTGCTTTCAGGATACAAATAAGATTTTTTTTCCCTTTTTTTTTTTTTGCATATGAGCAAAATGAAAAAACCCTAAAAAACAGTCCTGCTCTGCAAGCGAAACCAGAGATTGCTCTGCTTTAGACACAGCAACATTGGCTGTATTTTTGAACMAACATTTTGCTAAAGTGAGAAAAATGCTTCAGTATTATTATTTTGACACATATTTTAACCTTATCAACTTCCTGAGAATTTCCCACTCARAATAAAGAAAACGGCGACTAGATTTTTAGAAACATTTACACTAATTGAATTATTTTCCAATGGCTAAAACGGCCTCCTGTAAGCAAGGTCTCCGCTTTTAGGGGCTCGCTTGGCCACGCGCAGCCACGCTGCTCCGCAGCGCCCGCCCGGAGGCGACGCTCGCTAAGCCCAGGGACGAGAGCGACGGTCCCCGTGGACTCGCAGCTGCTTCGGCAGAGACCACTATAACAGCCCGATTACCCTGCGGCATTTTAGCAGTCATTAAAAATAGTTTGCAATAAAGTTTTTCTCCGGTAACTGTGGCCCCTCCTGTGCTCCCGGGAACCCCCCGAGAAAACCCGGATGCCGGCAGCGTGTCTGCCTGCCCCCGCAGCGCCCACGGCCCCCGGAGCGTCCGCCGCTGCCGGCAGCCCTCTCCGCCACGAGCCGCGGTGCCGGCAGGCAAACAAGCTCCGGGCTCCCTGGGGCTGGCCATGCGCCAGGCAGGGGCACCTGAGCCCCCCGCCGGGAGCTCCCTCCCTGCTGCCATTCCCGCTTTTTTGCTGACTAGTCACCAACGCAAACAGAGGTGCCGGGAGCGTCCCTTTCCCGAAAACCCYGAAGCACAGAGCAGCACCTCTCCCCTGCAAGCAGCCAGGCGGCCTCGGCTGCTGCCGGGCTCTGCGCCCTCGGCCCGACCGGCGCGTGGCCCCGGCTGCCGGGGAGCAGCAGCGCGGTTTTAGACAGATYTTGAACTGCCTTGCACGCAGCTGACCGCTCGTCCCAAGGCCCCAGTTCAGGAGCGATGCTGGCGCCTTCTACTGCAGAGTAAGGACAACGATCTCCTCCGAGGGTTTTTGTGTTGACGCTAAACAAAGAAAATCTGCAAGCACCCTTGAAATTCCCAGGCGAAATATACGTTTGATTAACTTTGCTAAACTCCAATGAGACTTGAGAATGCCAAAGCTGRGGAAGCGGCGCAGACACCCCCCCTTCCGCAAGGGCCAGCGCAGCGTGCGAGGTGCCAGCTGCAGCGGTCGCCCGTGAGCCCACCCGCCGCCCTCTGGCGCAAGGTGGCCACCCCCCCCCCTTCCTTTCCCGGGGCTCGGCTGCCCAACCGCGCACACGCGGGGGATGATGCTCCGGGTGTCCCGCAGTAATTTATTCGTACCCGTCGACCCTGAGCTGCCCGCGCGGCTCCGGCCGCGAGACGTGGGGACAAAGTGCCCCTTCGGACCCTGCCGTGGCCAGCGACGGCGAGGTGGCCTGCTAATGACATTAACTGTGCTTCAAGACACCCTTTTGGGTACGGTTTGGAAAACCCAGAGCAAGTTTTTGACCACTTCTCTCTCTTTTGTATTTGTACGTGTTCTGCAGTGGTTCCTATTACAAATCAGCATTTACCAACAGTTACTAGAGAAATTGTGGCCTTCCTTCTCTGACGTTACATTTTATGAAGAGCTGGCATTTTCATGACTACTCTGTATTCAAAGCCACCATTTCTTACTTTCCTAATAGACATCCCTCTCCTGCAGCCTTCGTTTCATTTGTAAGAACTTCAGTCTGCAGCGAAGCACTAGGAAAAGCGCACATCGGCAGCGGCTGCAGCCAGAAACCTCATCGGGGTTTTTCAGCAGATTTTGATTCTACATAAAGGAATGTCTAAAACCACTGATGTCCCTGAAACCAGAACAAACTGCTTATAATAAGTAGATACAAAAAAAAAAAAAAAATCAGTTTCCTTACTGTACAACGAGCTTTTGCGCATCCTTTGAGGAAGCGATAGTGTTGTTTGAATCTAGGTTCAGGGAAATAGCTGAAATAGTTAAATTTCATAGTCCTTCCTGTTTTAATCTCTGCAGAAGTGGACTTAGTAAAGACTAATGACCAACTCTCTGAACATCCGAGTCTCGTAAGGCTTAATTGGTTATTTCTGAGGGAAAAAAATAGCATGAATAAATAATGAGAATAAGGGACAGAGCAACCATAGACAATTCACCAGTGTCATTTACGTATACGGCAGGGTTCACGATTCCGAAAATTTCTCATTAYCACAATATCGCACAAAAATTAGCAAAGCCCAGGAAGGCAGCTAACACCAAGAGCTACTCTACTGCAAAGGACGCAGTTATCTTCAAAGGGTCGTGATATTCTCCGCTGCTATTTAAACTCTGTAATATTTGGCACACGGTGAGTTAACGTACATTGGAGAAAGTAACGCAAGTACTTAAGCCACCAGTGTCTTACGAGCCAAAATTAGTTAAGTACGGCTAAAGGAAAGGAGAAGGAAAAGAAAGGAAAGGAATAGAGATAGCTGAACCAAACAGCCYATAGCATTTTTCAGAAAATACACATTTGCTGGAAATGAAACTTTTACAAGAACATACCAGTTCCGACAAGCCTTTCTGCAGGAGGGTTTTATTCGGTACTCAGCTGAATTTCTTCCTTCCAACCTTCAAAGCACAGCACTACCGTGGGAGTTGGAACAATTGTTCAAAGTGTGACAAATCCGGGTTTAAGCCCTTGATTCAGACCAGGGGCTTCAACCTGGATCTCTCACATCCTACACAACTGTGTCAGTAAACAGGGTCCTGCTTGTTCCAAGCTGGATCTATGCACGTCTTTTGTTTGTTATTAAACTTTTATTATATGTCTTTGTTTCATCTTTATACGATTTCTTTTGCTATTTCACAACCGGTTAAAGACAGAAGGAGCGTTTCCTGGGAAGAGTGAGCAGTGTAGTAAATGCAGCACTAGAGCTTATTTTTCTTTTATTTAAATGCTCCGTGAGGCAGTGAAAAACCAGAAAATTACAACAGTGTTGTAGGAAGAAGGCTTTGCTCACAAAGCAAATTTTCTCCTGAAGAGCAGTTTATTGCAATATAGAAAGCTCACTAATTGGATTTACTACAGGCAGGCAGTGATGGTAAAAAGGAGTAATGTGAACAGAGAAAAATAAATGGATATTAAATCTTACAGACACCTGCATATTTCCTATGCTTTCCTGAAGAGATACCCAGTAACCAGCGTTTCCAGATTTCTGTTGATTCTTAGTTTACTCCTCAGGAAGAGAAGCAGTGTGGTTACATATGAAGTAAATAACTGAGCCACACAGAATTGACTATAATCAGGAGAAAGGCTTAGCTAAGCTAATACGGAGATTGCTGCGTTAACCTCTAGAATATGCAGCCGACCAAGGCAAGAAATGTGTTGTGCTCATGTATTGCACTGACTTTTCTGGARCTTCAGCATATGCTGAAGTGCTTTGCTGAACCAGGTTAAATGAAGGGCGTTAGAAATGGTYGGCTGAAATATCTGAGCAATTTTAATGGGGCTTTCTACAGACAGTATTCTGCAAATCTGATATTTATTTGCTTCACATAACAAGTCATCTATAAACTTTATCCTTCTTTATACACTATGGCAGAACTGCAGGAACCTCTAAAATTTAGCTTTTCATTTTGAAGGTTGCTGTATTTTTACTGTTCACCATAAGGATGAATGAACAACACAGTCGGGGTAGTTCTATATTATCTTGAATTGCAGCATAACCTACCTAAATCTTATATTTAATCTTGGCAGACTTAAACGTTTTAAAATATAGCTGAAATTCAGAAAAGAGTGCTACTGAAGGGGTGTCACTGCAACAGCCACCCCAGAAATCCAGCACATATTTCTCTTTCATTTGGTGCCATGAAAGACCTCCGCATCAATCATTAACAACCTATTAACACATGCAGCTGATAAAAGTGCTCCAAGTCTGTTCGCTAACAATGACGGAAATTCCCGTTTTACAGCTGGTTTAATCAAAGTACGGGCAGCTCACGTTGGGTATTTTCTCAGCTGAAAAGCGCTTCTCAGCTCTTTTGCTTTCATCTTTGCCTGTGCAGCACACAGGGAGGCAGCGGTTTCTCATCTCTGCCCAGCAAAAAGCCCTTTCCCTCCGCGGGCTCCTCGCCCTCATTCCTACAAAAAGAGTTTGCAAGCAAGCAGGCAGGAACCCATCTCATTCAAATGCTGGAGGATTTTAATGTGTTATCACCTCTTAGCGAAGGTGCTGTTAAAATCAAAAGAAGGAGAAACGTCGTCTCAACTTGCAATTCGTAAAAACAATAAACACTGCTTATTAACGACAGGGAACGCGCGGGCTGGCATTTACACAGCACCCTTAGCCGGCGTTTCCTTCCGGGTCTCTAAACCGCACCAAAACTCAACGGCACCGCCGTACCGAATACAGCTGGAACTGGCTTTGGCTCGCTGAACAAAAATAGAGTTTGCAGTCTGTAATTCCCTCTATTTGATCGCTCATTTTGTGAAATAAAATCTCTGATGTCACGCAACCTGGAACAGCTGCTCCATTAGCTCATTACTCTGTGTGCTACAAATGTCACGCCGGCTTTTGTGTGCGTGTGCGTTACTGTTACTGATGATTTTGTCATTGCCCCCTGCTGCTAGTAACACTTGTCAATAATTGCATTTACTCAAAGATAGTTTCTTGCCTGTGTGCAAAGGAATTTGATGATAGAATCGGCATAAAATGTCATCATAAATCGCAGGCACAGAAAAACATGAAAACACCTCGCCTCCATCTGCTCAAGTGTGATACACTTCAGAGCTCCCATTTCACATGTAAAACAGAGTATGATTTATAATTTATACCTAGCTGGTGCAATCCTTACTGAAGAAAAAAATACTCTTTGATGCAATCCTGGCTTTATGTTATCATAAAACTATTGAGAGAATCACAGAACATTTGGCAATTTACCTCCACTACTGTATCTTTGAAGTTTGGGTGTTTATATTTTACGCACTTTTCAAATAAACTGTACTGCTGAACACAAATACAAAAATGTCTAAGTGTGAGTCAATGCTGAAATGTAATTACATTAACAGCAGTAAACTACTGCAGATATTTACAGACCGCCAGGTAATGTTTAAGGCCCAGTCCTATTAAGATTTTAAATATTCTGTGAAGTGTGGAATTTATACATTTCCTTGATTCATTTGAAATCTGTAACACATGAAGAAATTAAAGAACAAAGGCAGAAGCAAGGCAGCTCCTAGACTAGGCAAACTCACATATGTTGCTGATACTTGCAGTGTTGTGTATTAACAAAACTACAGCTTTTTAAGACTATACTCGGGCACCAATTCTGCATCCCCTATACCTGCAGATCATCTCAATGATTAGCAGTGATTACTCGTAATGGGGTGAAACTTGCTTCTGGACAAAATATCCTAACCTTAACTGAGACTTGTACCGAGTCATGGGCTAAGGCTCTGCACAGCAGTGAATTAGTTACTTATGTGAAAAGCTCTTTCCAGTCTACAGGAACGTTCATGAAGGCAGAAGACACACGGTCAAGGAGCAACGGGGGATGCTGGGTGCTGAAATCTGCAAGGCTCAAGCTCCTGATCCTGCTGCAAAGCCCCATGAGCCCGTCCTCGAATYAGGCAATTTTCAGTGCACCTCTCGTCTGCTGGCTCGGGACAATCCCGGCTGCGACGCTCCAACAAGCGCAGGTTTCWGAGCCGTCTGTCTTTGCTCGGGCAGGTTCATCTGCCTGTTACAACTGGGAGAAATACTGCACTCCTATTTTCAGTCCCTTTACAGCGGAAATGCATCACACCTGTGTGACAACCCTTCACAGCGCTGGCTAAATTCGGAGCCTGTGCCGACTGCTAACCAAAGCATCTAGGAAGCACCTTGCCAGGGTGACTCTCAAACGGCTATAAAAATGGGCTTTATCTTTTGCCCGTGGCAGAAYTAGTCAGAGGAGCAGCGTAAAAGATGTCAAAAATACTGTGGGTCAGCTAATTTGACAAAAAATATTATTTTCATGTAAATAGCACACTTGAAGAGTATCGATTAAATTTCACCTACTGAACCTGCAGATTTGGGGTGGTGCTGCGGTGCCATCTTTTAACATCCTCCCGGAAAGGAAAGATCTGAATTTGTTTCCCATCCTGCCAACCCAGAGTAAATTCTATATTTACATTAGTACGAAAGCAAATAAAAAACGTTAAAAAGTCAAAAGCAAAATTCRAAAGATTCACCTATTTGAAATTCAACTTTTTATAGAAATTTTCCAGAGTAAAKAAAAAAGAAATTAAAACCGTGGCTCTCCTTAGGCAGCGTAACTGGGGCGGCAGAGCCGCGGCCGCCTCCCTGCCTGCGGAGGGGCCTGAGCCATCGCCAAGGGGACGAGGCCGGAGCGGGGCCKGGCTCGTCGCCCCCCTCCCCGCCGGCTCCGGAGCAGGCCCGSCGGCAGCCCCCGGGCTCGGGGCCAGCGGCACAAGCTCGCTCAGGGCGATTACACTCCACGGAAACTGTCGCTTGCTCCCATTTTACAAAACCGTGCCCTTATTGATACAAGGAGTCGGGCAGCAGCGTACAAATTCCTGCTCCATCTGGCCGGGCTTTGATTTTACCGTATGGAGCCCAACCACCCCGCGCAGGAGGAGGTTTCCTGAGGGTCCTAGAGGACCCGAGCACCCAAACGCCGCTGCTGCGGCTCAGCAGCCCCCGCGGGCCGGGCCCCACCGAGCACGCGAAGCAGCGTGTCCGGAGGCCGTTTCGCTCTTCGCCGCCCTGCTCAGCTGAGAGCCCGCGACCGCTTTTGGGCCTTTCTCAGCCCGTCGCGACGCGAAGCCAGTTTCGCCGTGCTGCGAACCAGCACCCGCGGCTCGCGCTGCTGCGGTCCCTGAGACAGGAGTGAAACGGCTCGAGCTGTAATCACCTACCAGCATTAGGTGCTGGAAGGCCAGTCAGCTTGGAAAGCGAGAAGGTGAGTAACCCTTGTAACCAAGGAGTTTAAACGAAACCTTGGCCAGYGTTTCAGCTTTTGTTTTGCAAGTCGCTCCGCTCATCTACACGAGGACTGGAGAGCAGGGCGGGAGCCTTGCTTTCCAGAGGAGAAGAGGCRGCTTCACAGCAGGGTACGGAGGGGATCCTCTGCCCAGGGAAACGGTGACATGCAAAAACAAGCAAGGCACACGCCAAATTTGTTAATTTGATGGGCAACRTTACAAGAGGAAAGAGACAGCACCTGAAAATGGCATCGCTTCCTCTCCTTTSCTCAGGTTTGACATCAAACCCATCATCCCCGCGGCTGCAGCTGCTGCGCCGCACGGCTCAGCCTTTGGAGCAGTGGCTCCTGGAGCGCGTGGGGAGCGAGCGAGCCCAGCACCTGCACGGGGCCACCGTCTCCCATGGGGACACCGGCAGGCGATGGCCAATGCGGGCAGTGACAGCTTAAGGGGACATCTAATGCATTCGCAAGGTCAGGAGAGGATGACATGGGGTCTGCCAGCAGGACCAGTTGAGAGCCTTTCAGGCAGGTGATCTGCTTACACTGACATCTCTGGTCTATGTCAAGCAAGCATTTTTTCTTTATAAAGCAGTTGTTCAAAAGAGATCTTTGCATTACACCACCCACTTCAGCKGAGCGTCGGAGGCTGTATGGTCACGGCAGTGGGGGCCTCCAGGAACCACAAAACACTCCAGCGCCCTCCCCGTTGATACCTGTGCTTACAGGTGGTTATTCCTCCACGAAGCAAGAATTTATTGTTTTGTTTAAAAGACCAAAGTGCTACACAGCTTGCTAGAAATCCCTCACTCCAGTAGAGGCTGTAAGGATTTTCTCAGACTCCAGCCGAAGACGTTGTTTTGGCAATGATTCTTCAAGGCTTCTTGCCCAACCCTCAATAAAAGTCGGTGCTGGTTCAGTGTGAGGTCTCTGCCAGAAAAATGTTGCCGATTTACTGCCTGCTAATGTTAGCAAGCTCCAGTCAAGTCCTCAGCTACCAAAAACCTCTCCTGCAATCTGCCACAATGTACTGAAGGCAAAGTCTGCTCCTGTCCAGGCTCTCTGCTACTTCACTTCTGAACTTGTTGGTTAACACCTAACCTTGAATCCATCTACAGCCATGTTGAGAACCTACATTTTTTGGCAGGTTTTCAAAAAGCAAATCCAAAACAGTATTAAATTTAAAACACTAAGAAAACATGAAGCAAATTTTTGGAGAGCACATGGTGATTATTTAAATAGTTTGAATTTGTATTTCACAGAGAGGGCAGCCTTCAGCATTATCACATTGCAAGACAGGGGGGTTTTAAAATCTCTTCCTCTTCCAAGCTTTCATGGTCTCAGCTTTCTGAGATCTTATTGGTGCTAATTAGAGATGTGCAAAACTTGCATATGGAAACTCTAAACCAGGAATAGCTCATTTAGTTGAATTTAGATGCAATTTTAACTGAACCTGGGCTCATTCATGCTTTCAAGTAAAGGTCACATGAAACTCATCGGTCATAACACAGTTGGAACTACCATCTCTGTCTTTCCTCTCTCTCCCTGCCCTGCTCTGCTCAGCAGGTTTATGTGGTCTTTTGAGAGCCGAGGAGGTCAAATGTTTATTCCTTTAAAATAGAGTCAAAGTCTTGAGGAAATAAAAGCYACAGCTACCTTAGCCAAGACTGCTGGCCCTGCTCGGAGACCCTACCATGAATTTTAGAAGACAGGTAGCCTACTGTGCATCACGAACAGAGAGCTTAGAGTTATGTACCTGAACACTTTGAACTTGATTCGGCTGAAGAAGAGAGCTACGTTTCTGCAATTTATTTCATTTCAAAATTAATTCACTATCCAGGGTAAAAATATAATTTTTCTTACACTGCTCAAAGCAATGAGACATCTGAAAAATATTACTCACCGAAGGTCAGATTCTTTAAATATTTTGTGAGAGCTAATAGTATTATGGTTATCTACACAAGTATTCTTGTCACAGTGACAAGTTTAACTTAACCGTCTGCATTTCAGGGGAAACCTATGTATCACTCACACCAGACAAATGCTAAAGTGCAAAACGTGGTCTCTCACCTCTCCAGCTCTCATGGATTTTAAATGGGTGCACATGTAACTGGAGACAGAATTTGCCCCTAGCTGAGGACAACCATAATCCATGCACTAAGGTGCTTAAATCATTTAGATCTTCAGTTTAAGCAGCCGTGCTGATCCTTGCTGGTTTATGGGCTCCTTGCTGCTCGTTTCAGGATTGTCATTTCAAAGAAAATGAGTTGCCCTCTGTACCCATTCCAGGGTCTCTAATTTTTTTGTTGTTGTATTTTTTTTGCTTTCATTTTAACCTCCACATGTACTGTACCTGGCAAGTGCTGCAACACAAACACTCCACTGAAGCTGATTTCACATGCTTGGCCAGGGAAACCAAATACGCTCCTGGCCCCAGCTCCCCTCCAAAAAAAAAAAAAAAAAAAAAAAACCTGCGAAAGATAGGGTGCGCATAAGGAAAGACAACTGATCTAACTCAGTCCTCCTGATGCTAATCTCTCTGGAAATAATATGTGGGGTACATGAGAAAATGTCAAATCCACACTACCACACAATTGCTGGCTTTCACTCCAACTTGAAACTAATCCAAAGAAAAAATACAAGGGAGGGACTGAAAGTTAGGTTGTTATTTAGAAAGTTTAAAAGAAATAAAAATGTAGCTCCCTTGAAAATATGTGTTAGACAAGTAATCTTACAAACCGCCAGAAGAACAGCAGTGTCTAAAGCTATTAAAGTTTATAGGTGCATAAAGAATGCAATTAAAACAGGTTATGGTGAAATCAAATCATTTCTTACAACTACAATGGAGAGAAATGCCTTACACAGCATGGGACRTTTCATACAATTATTCTGCAAAACTAGAATTTTGTGATTAATAAAATCAACTCACACTTTCACTGAAAAACAAACGTTTCTGAAATGCATCAGACTTGCATGCAAACATCTTGTCAGAGCAAAGTCTCGGTGTTTTTAACGCAGTCCTATTCCATTGAAGTTAAAGGTGAGTGTCTCAGTTTAAAAAATCATAGCACATAAAACACTTTCAGTTTTGGCATCAAAGATGTGTTTACTGCAAACACAGAACTATAAGGGAAATGAAACGGCGAAAAGGGTTGCAACACAGTTTTAGGAATTTATTTTTAGAACTTTTACACTGGAGGCCTAATAACCATAAAGTCCCGTTTTCATACATAGCACACATYGGCGCTTCATCTCGCCTGCCAACTGGACGTTTCTGCATGTTTGCAATCCCTCAAAAGTTTTATGAAGGCAAAATGAACTTTGCCTGACTGCGCTCGCCACTCCTCGGGCCCGGCAGGTCCGTTCTGCCACGTCCCCAGCGCCCGCGCCGCCCTGCCTCGGCCCGGGGCTCGCTCACGTCCCCAGGATGAGGCCCTTAATCGCTACCAGCTCCCCTGGAAACTCTAGCAGAGATAAAAAGTACAAAGACGCTGTTGGTTCCAGTCTCCTTATTGAATTTTCATTGCTCCTTTTATTGTAGCTCTGAATGCAGTCCATAATGTCATGTGTTCTTTGTTCTCCAGCCTGACACACGTTTTAATACACGGCACAATATCTGCGCGGCGGCTAAGTGTGTTCATGTGCAGGAGAGTTAACACTTTGCTGCAAACATGGTTATAGTTATAGATTAAAAGCAACACTTCCAGCGAGCCTGCAGCTCAGTATTTCCAACTTGCATCTCCTCCTGAAGGTCCTCCTTCCCTCCGCTCCCCCCGCCCCAAAATCTCCGGGCAAGAAATGCTGAGCATACAAATTATGTCACTGACATCTGGAAAGAGACACGACTACCCGAGGAAAAAATAAACCCAGCGGAGGTCATGGCTTTAACAGACTGTCGCTCTATATTTAAACTGATTGATTCATACAAAGACGTAATTATAGCGAACACTGGAATCAGCAGCTCGCTGCAGCCAGAAGTGCAGGCACAATCGTGTTTACAGGAAATACCTTTTAAAAGGCGGCGTCTGGCATAAGCTAATTGATGCACTCTGTGTTACGATACACACAGCAATTTCAACTTAAATTGTGAATAATGCCTACTTATTTTCCTACCTAGATAAAACAACTTTCTTTCGACTCTACATGCTCGTGTATCATTTTCCAGGATGCTCTTTGCATAAAATCTATTGGTTATGCAAATAAAAGGCTTTGGAGAATAATGTACAGTAACTAATTTGTATAATCAGTTTCCCTCAATTCAGCGTGATAATGATATGTAAAGCACATCACTCCAGACTGTCTGTGAAATGAATTCTGTCTTAATATGCTAGTCAACTAGCCACTCGACCTTTGCTCAGGCTCACTGTAAGGGGAGCAGAAAAACCCACACACATTCTTTCAATTTCTAAAGGGAAATTCGACTCTAGCCGGAGAACAAAGGAAGAAGAAATAGAAGTAAAAGAAAATCAAAGAAAAAGTGATTTGGATTCAAGGGGATCAGATGTTTCATTTATTGCAGGTTGGAGACCTTCAATCAGTCAAATGAAAGACACATTTGTATTAAAATACCTACAAGGCAGAGAGAAAGCCTTGATCAGGTGTATTAGATTTAAGTTACAGCTCTCTTGCTGAGAGATGCGAACCTACCTTCCAGTCTATCTGTTCTCAATATTGAAGGTTTTCTGTGTTACAAACATGAGATGAAAGGTGGCTTGCTCGCCTTCCCACGTATCTGCTGGATAKTAACTGTACAGCTGAAGCATACAGTACACGGAGACGTGAACTCAGGGTGCACCACAAATAGTCACCCACGAAAAGGCACGCGGAAATGACGCGACGCACGCGACGCTGGCTCGGCAGCGGTGCGCTTAGCCGGCAGAGAGCCCGCGGCTCCGCTGCTCGCTACACGTATGGTGCTTCCAAAGGCAAACTCCTAATTTTTTATGCGGTAGCAGGAAATGTGTAATTTCTTCTGCGACAGGGCTGCGAGAGCCCAGCAAGGACACAGTCCTGTTGTGCCAGAGGGAAAAAACAGCGTGACAGAGCGCGCCCCTGCCCCGCTCCGGCGCGGGAGCGTGATGGGGTCTGGCTTAACTTCTCATTAGAAGTCGTGCAGATGGTAAAAAGCCAAGTCCTGACCTCATTCCTCAGTTTTCACACTGTCCCTTCCTCACAGAAACCTCTCAGATYGGTGGTACTTGCCTAGACACACGGACCAAAGTCAGGACCGATGGCAGCGGCCAAGTTCTCACCACTTGCAGTCCCAGGAGTATCGTTCCTTCCACCTCTCCGGAGGAGGCTCCCAAAGCGCTTTATACGTCAGTCATGAGAGTTGCATGTAACATACACAAGTAACATTAATCAAAAATGCTTACTAATGCAATCTGTTCAGAGTAAATACTGGTTTTGATTAAAATTTAGGGAAAATCAACTATGTCCAGAGCAGAACTTCTGCTGATAGATGCTCCGTACCTGCAGGTTACCGCACCAATCTTGATTCAGGAAACCAAGTCCAATTCTTGCTCTAACCCAAACCCAAGCAGGGATTGGAACCTGGACCCCCCACAGGAGCATCAGTAATTCCTGTCTCTGATCCGCTGCCTCTTCTGGCAGGAGCAGCGTGTGCTCTCTTTTCATTTTACAAAAAATAAATGGAATTTAGTACACCCCCACGCAGAATCAACTCAAACGCTGAGCGCCCGTTTGTTTGACGAAAAGGAGTTCTCCTGCCCCCGGCGAGGTCAGGGCGCAGAGCAGCTAAACGCGTGACCGAGAGGACGGCGTGGCAGCTGAGGAGCTCCACGAGTTTGCTCTCGCAGGTTTTATACGGCCCTTGTGCCCACGGAGCCAGGGCTCCACGGCAGGCCCTGAGCATGCTGAGACACCACTGACACAGGCAGCCGGGAAAGCACCACCTCCAAGAGGACGGGGTCACGAGTAGATATGCAGCCCTTAACAAAGCGAAGAAACTTTTATTTTGCTCTGTTTGCTCATGAGCATTTTGAGATGCTGTTTAGCAGTGCCCTGCAGCCCAGGCAGGACTTRTTTATTTATTCACACCCCCATTCGAGGGATTTAAACACCGCGCACACCGGGAAAACTCTCCATCAGCCCTCGTAAGCCAACGCGCCAGCGCTCAGGAGTTGCGGCTGGAGGGCAGCCGCCCACGAGCTCCACGCTCCAGGACTGGGCATCTCAGTCCTCGGACATAAGTTCTTTCTGCCATTATATAGATCATTTCAGTAATTTTATAATGAGATTAGTCCCACAGACAGTGAAACAGGGCCTGCTGGCAAGCAAAAGGCATTACAGAAAAACGCATTACAGCAATATTGCTTCCACTGCTGCAAAGTTCCCGATAGCGAGACGCCTTCACCGGGGAGCCTGGCTGCCTCGGCAAGCTTTCTCTAGCTCCACTGGGACATAAAACCTAGCACGGGCCAGGAAGTAAAATAGCTAAAATACAGTCTTAACTTTTTAACCAGTTTTTAAATATTAGCTTCCCCTACTCAACTGCCTTTTGTAAACAAGCCGCTATAACTCTGCTCTCTGCTTTCAAGCACACGCATCTGCTCAGAGTGCACAGTGGTATGAAAATTTTAAAACCATCCTGTTTGTTAAATAAAATCTCTGTCATTCTAAAGCTTGGCCGATCTTTTCATTTATATACCCATAAATTCTCCTTTGGGTCAGAAAAGGGGTTATTTTTCTTTTATTTCCTTATTTTTAATATTTTCTTTTGAAATAAAAATAAATATGCTCCCAATAACAGTTGAATAATGCAGCGTATCAGTGAAACGTACTCTCTGTTTTGCAGCTGGTCAAAAGGTGAACAGGCATAAATAGACGGGGACCGGAATAAAGTTTATTTTCCTTTTATTACAGCTATATTTTTTGGATTAAACAGAGGGGCTAGAACAGTACGACTTYCACAGATGAATGGGAGGAATCTAAACAGATATCGGTAGCCTCTTTACACGTGGTAACACTTCACAGACTTTGCACCAGTGGATTACAAAGCAGCAGCCTGTACACAGCAGTACAGCTGAGAGACTAAGATCAACTCTACRTCTCCGATCCAGTCTTTCACGTACGGTCAAAATCTGCCGAGAAGGGCGCTCTGATGCAAGTCCCCTTTTCAACAAAGTGGACAGAAGGGCCCGGGGCTGTGCACCGCATCCCACCCGCCCTCCGCTCTGTTCTAGCACARTCTCCTCCAGTACACGGACACTCGGTGGTTTAGCTCGATATGTCTTTTTTTTTTTCATTTACAGAAGATCAAAGCATGTATTTCTCTGTCTAAGGAACTTTGCATCTGAGGTTAAGGGGGACAACCAGGAGAGCAGAACAGCCGCGTCCTCCGCAGAGGGCGCGAGGACAGGGCCGCCCTCCCCAACCTCCTGCTGTAGCTGAACCGAAACACAAGATGGTAGCAAGGTTACTGCCTTACACTCCCCAACACGGTAGGCACACCGAAAGCAGGGCTCTTCACTCTGTTTTTCATTACATCCGTACATAGCATTTCCGTAGTGCCGAGCAGCTACTACCCAAAGCTGGGTTACAAAGAGCGAGAAGGCAGCTACTGCTGTCCCTCCCAAAGCAGTGACAGCCTACCCAGAGAGGAGGAAAGCRGACCACTGGATGCACATTTTCCCCAAGTGTCATACCAGGCACAACTATACTGTCTGCATATATCAGGTAACACTTTTCAAAGGTGTCTGACTGCCTTAGGAGGCTTCATCTGATTTCTCTAGGTCAACGGGACGTGGCTGCTCTTGAAAAGGTGATCCAGAAGCTGTTGCCCAAGAACACAAGTCTGCCTGTCAAACAACCCAGTGAGGCACCCACTTGTCAGCCCAGCACAACACGCTCTAAGAGACTCTAATAGTCACCTTTGCCTGTTTACTAATGATTGGATCCATGTCTTCAACCTTGACTAGTCAATCATCCTTCAGCAAAACAAACGCTAGACACCACCATTCTGATGCAGGACTCGGTTCAAATGGGGAACTTCACATGACATTCAAGGCACTTCAGGTGCACCCCAGCAAGCAAAATAACGACTTCCTTTCTGAGCTGACATCAGCTGAAGATTGGTAAGGGATCAGTTAATTCACCAAGTGGAAGAGCTCCTTCTGCAGTGTCTATGATGGGGTATAGATCAAGAGTAACCAATACTAGAAATTCCTAAGATAGCAGGACACACAAAAGTCCAGCTTCTGAGCGGTGGTGAACGCTGATTACCCGCAAGTAGCTCCTAAACCCAAGTGTCTGCCAGTTTAGCCATTGAAGGCTATAGGAACTATAGCCTTTTCTCACAGTTTGGAGAGTAGAAAACCAGGAAAATGTTTTCTGTTCTCCTTCTGGGTTAGAGCAAGATCATCTGGAATCTGTTTTAGGAGTTCACAGTCTTACCTGACTCCTATGTTTCCCACAGGGAATATGAAATCCTGACTCAGGCTCCACTTAGATAGAAAGCAAAGAAGAAAGGGAACCACAAGATTTTAATCCACATTTGGACTTCTTTCAATTCACATTGAAGTTTAGCAAGAACAAGACTGTTCTCAAAGGTTTTAGTGACATAACCTACATTATGATATTGGTTCTCTGAAGACACTTCACAAATGACAACACTGGCATCAAGAAATCAAGACACACTTGGCCAGTCAGAACGGAAAGCAGGGCTATGCGGGGTCGGATGGGTAGTGGTGGTACCAGTGTGCTTCCCGGCCCCATCTCAGGCCGGGAACGCTTAATCCCTTCCTCGCCCCCGGATGAGCGGAGCCAGGCTGTTCACAGCCTGCAGAAGCAGTAGTGTTTCAAAAGAAAGACTGTGTTTGGCAACTTTGCTTCGTTCTCATCTCGAGGGGGAAATCTGCTTCCATCCCACATGGGCCCTGATCGCTAGAAAGATGATCGCATAGACAAAATGCTGGAGGCCATGTAATCCTCAGCCTCCTCTTTCTCCCTGGCTCCCAGCAAACCCAACATGATGCATGAAACAGCAGGGATAGAAGCTGGCAAAATGTCCACAAGTGCAAGAGATGCATGAAAACATGTCATTTACAGCAACAGCAATTCTTACTAACCTGCCCGCAGTATTTCAGTGATGCAGTTCAACCTTAAGGATGGTATAATCACTTACTTACTAATCAGAGCCTGCCAAAACAGGGCAGAATGAAAAATCAGACAAAAAGATCTATCATCTAATCTAAAAGGAATCTACTTTTTTTTCTTTTTTTTTTTTTAATGAACATTTGAGACTTAGGACTGTAACCTGTCTTGATGTATGCCTCCTATTTTTGGTAAATAATCACAGTCATCCTTGCTTTGACTATATACAGACAGGTGATAAGCACAAAAATATTTTTCAATACTAGCTTGTTAAAGCAGAAGCCAAACTTTCATCTGTGCCAAGCTGATGAATCAGAAGACCAGCTCAGAACTATCTGGAAATTCTTATAATCTAAAGCTAGGCAAAGTCAGCATCTCACTTGTGGCCATTTCCAAAACAGAAGAAAATGGAAATGAAATAATCATATCAGGACCTCTGACATAAAGAGTTCTTAAGCCTAAGGGAATTAATTTATATCTTAGATAGAAATAAAGTTCTGTGGGTAAGTTCCAAGGGAACATTGCCATCCCACTCCACAACACAGCTAGCAGAAGCTGCATGTCATTGCCATTTCCATGTAGAATGTCACATTTCTTATACATCACAAATACATTGCATAATGTTACAGATGGCACAGCTCATAACAGTCAGGATTACATTTATTAAAATCAGCTGAGAGGCTTATTACTCAGATTCAACAATTTTCCATGCAAGGTGACCTGAGCTTTTCTTTTCTTTTTCTTTTTTGAGCAGCATCATGATAAGATCCTGATGTAGAAAATAGCTACAAGRTAGAGGATAGTTATTATCGTGCATCTATACCAATTACAGATATCTGCTATAAAATTATGTTCATGAGCATCTGAGCTTACAAACAAACTGGATTCTCAGTGTCAGTATTTTATTCATTTTCACCATAATTATTCACACAACTGCAGTTCTCTTCATGTGAGTGCTGGAGCAATGGCTGCCAGCTTTGAAAATTGTTATTCACATAGGAATTTTTGTGTATCAGCATCAGGGCAGCCATGCTTTCAAATAATCTCCAGTTAAAACATTTGGGGACATGATGGTCGGGGGGAACTACTTCTATTAGTGTGGACCTATACCCTCAACAAACCACATCTTTCAACAGCAAATCTCAATCCAGAATGTGTTTATACAATATCCAAATTGCTATACATAGTCTACAGGCATTTGTAAAAACAGCTCCCCTAGCTTCTTATTTGGTGAAAAGGATTGCACTGAACAGCCAATTTGCAATCAGTAATTACAACCCTGCAAGCATATACATATATGTAAAGTTCCAAATTCCTGTAGGAACAAAATATACACTAAATATAAAATTACACACACATATAAAATGCCTATTTTTTCAAAACAACAGTTTAGTCACAATAGAGCAAATGTTGCTTGGGCATACAGTTATATAGCCATGATTTTATACCAGGCCAGAGCACAAAAGTAGCAAATGTACATAAAACTGTGCAAAAAGCACGCATGATCGGGACCATAAGCATGCAATATTTGCAGAGTGCAGGATATTTGCCTCTGCAAACACTGCAATGCATACACGCACAGCCTATGTTCTGTGCATAATATCAATTAGTTCCAGCTGCTACTGAGTGGGAAACATGCCACAGCACACACAGTCTCTGCCCAAGCCCACCCTGGGCCCTGGGAGCTGCGCTGCAGTTAGACCTGTGGAAGCACCGGCTGCGAGCCCAGGCCCTCCCATCCACCCTGCCTGAATATTTCATATTTATTTCTCTCTCTCCTCCTCCATGGTGGTGGCTGTAAATCTACCTTTCTCAAAATTCAATAAAAAATTAATTGGAAAAAAAAAGTCATTTCATCTCTAACAACAAAAGACCAATTGACTTCTCAATTTTCTGGTGGGCAGGAGAAGAAATCAGGCATAGAGCAGGGAGAAACTCAATTCTCCAAAGCTCTCCCCATCAGGATTTCCACACGTGCAGTCTCAAGGGTGCTGTGTCCCCTACCGGTCGCTCACTTCCAGTCGGGGATTATTTTCGCGGTACTGAAGGAAGCACGAATTCGTTGTACATTATTGATGACTCAGTGCTCAGCTGTTCCCACTGCCTTTGGTCCAGCGCTTTCTGCTGTCACTCATCTTCTCCAAAAGCGCCCGTTACGCTGAGGCACACGGTTTTCTCCCCAAACCACTCTCCAGTTCCTTTTATAACCAATTAGAAGAAAGCAACTAAGACCAGAACCGGGGTTCCCTGGCTGATGGGGCAGCCCTTAGCAGACGGACAGTGCTCACCCGCGCTCCGGGCTCGAGGCAGCCCGGGCACCCAGGCCAAGGGCTCGCCGAGCTCGGGCTCGAGGCCGAGGCAGGTGGTCAACCCACATCTTGATGGCTCCCTCTTGCTAGAAAGCTAAACGCAAAGCTGCGGCCCAGCTCATGAAGCAGTCTGATCCGGACAGGAGTTTCTGAATTCTTCTGAAAGAAGGACCACGTCTGAGCACAGAACTGGTGAACGCCGCGACCGAGCACGGTTACCGCGGGACGGGTGGGGGAGGACCGAGGGTCCCAGCGCATCCCCCTCACAGCGCCGGGTTCATTTCTTCCTCGTTCTCTTCTTTGCCCCTTTCACTTCCAGGCATCCCTAGCTTTTTTCCTGGCTCCATTTGCTTTCTGTCTTCTTCATCCTAAATACTCATTTCTTTGTTTTAACTTCTCTTTTGGAAATTTTGGCACTTTGGTGCAAATAAAAATGCAGCTGTAGACCTCGAGTCTGCACTAAMTAAGCGTCAGTGTGTTTCAGGTAGGAAGCCTGGATGCCAGGAGCACTTCCCACTACTGAGCAAGCCCCACAGACCTGCTCATTACCAACGAGAATTCGCATCTATGCCCACAGACACTGAACACCACACATGCACAATTTTTGCAGAAATCACTCTGGTCCATCAAAGCAGAGCCGAGCTGCAATACAGCGGGACTCCAGGCCCTGCAATTGCACAGCTGGTCCCGAGCCCACTCGCCTCTGCGTGCTGAAGGGCACCACGCTTACGTGCTGCACTGGTGCCTTTGATCAAAGACTGCAGCTGTTGACACAAAGCAGGCAACTTCCCTTGGCTCCAGGAGAAACAAAACTCAGATTGTCAACACCTTTGAGGTAGGAACAGGTTCACAGCTCAAAAGCAACTGTAATAATATGCTTAAAATGAATTCTGTGAGAAACCTCAAGTTGATTTTATGATGTAGGTCTAGCATGAAACGTGGTTTCTTCTGTGTTTTTTTTATGCAGTCCTAGGAAATTGGGGGGGGGGGAATCTTTTAAAAAACTAGACATCTGATATTCAGGCAGAGTGCTAGATCTTAAGTTTCAAGCTACCAAAGGAAGGAAATGAAACATTTCTGTCCAGGTTCATACTTTTCTCCTCAGAGCTAGGGTGTTTAAATCACTCTCTCTGGTCCACTTGTAATAATACCAGAAAACGAATTTAAGAATTCTGTAATTATATCTTTATTTCTGTGAGTATAGTTGCATCAGCTAAAACAGCCTCTCTATTATTTACAACCATGAATGTAGAGCAGGATTAATAGTAGAAGCCCTTCTAGTCACCCAATTTGTGGTTGTTGTATATAATTGACTTTTAAACATTTGGCAGCCGACTAAGGCCGAGCGTATTTTCCTCCCAGCCCTGATACACTCTGTGTCCTCTACGCAACASCCGAACAGCTCGCGACCAGCCTCGGGACCCCTCTGCTCAACCGTCTGGCGCTACCGGCGTTAACTTGCCCTCACACCTGGACGCAAYGGAGGAGGCAGGCGCTATTTGAACTGTTCACCGAAAGACAGCAATTTAAAGGAACTTTACAGTGAAATTCTATCTGACTCCAACAGTTTCAGCGATTGTGAAAAAAACACCTAAAAACAACAAAAAAAAAGTTAAGCAATTTCACACAGTGGAAAACAGCCCAGGGCACAAGAAAACTAAAACCAAACAGTTTGCCGTCAGTGCTGTAGACTGTGTTCAGTAAAAACAAAAGATCAAACAAGTTCTGTAATCATTATATAAAGCACATTTGCTATGGCATGTGAAGAAAACATACTTCCTTCCTAATACTAATTAACATTAGAGAGTTGTGGGCTGAAATGCAGGATAAAAATAGCTGTTTAAACTAATCACTCAGCAAGATGTAAATGTTACATATAAAGTATACCTAATGGCTTGGAATATTTATCCCAGAAGTAAAGAAAGCTTTCATTACTTACGAATTATAGAAGTTTCTCTTCCTGCCTCAGTACAATATAGGGACCCTTGGCAAGTGTGTGACCACTTTCCATAGACTGTCTTTATTTTTAAGTGTTAAATTGTTTTTGGAGCAGTCAGTGCAGTGTGGAGTGAAGCGGTGCGAGCAGGGGGCACAACGCCAAACCGCCTTGTACTCCGCGCAGGGACGGCCTCGCGTAATAAACCACGCTGCCGTTACCAACTGATCAGGAGGCCGGAGAGTTGCAAACGATGCATAAAGCAAACACACGGCCAAAAATACCACCACCATCGGTTTCACCTGAAGAGCACCTGCTCGCGCCGACACAACGCACTACTAACGCGCACGTTGGATAACTGTGTGTAAGTGTAGATGGCACGCTCAGGTTTGCATTTTTGGGGAGAAGGTTATTTCTTCCTTCCATATGTGCTCGACCCTTCCACATACAAATATGGGCAGAAGTTTTGCTTCTTGTTACTCCTAGATATTCCGTCCCTTCTCCCCATCCTATGGTTTCCCMGGGACCATGAACACTACCATTACGTCACGACCCATCAGCAGGAGCCGATGTGGAGCAGAAGGCATTTGCCAGGCTGTCACAGCACCAACCAAYCCACCGGAGTCTCCAAACTATTCCCAAACATAAACTATATTACAAAAATCAAGATAACAACTGCTATTGAAGTAACAGTTCAATAGTTTCCTAGTAATAATGTTTCAGAAGTTTCTTAGCAATTTCCTCTAGCCAGAATTAGAGAAAGGGCACCGGCACACACAGCGCTTCCGCACGGTGTATTTGAAAGCTTACACACTCACGGTCTATTTAAAGAGATGCCATATTTCCATCCTCCAAGATTTTTAACCACCTGTTGAATGCTGTGTCTAATACCAGTATCGATAAAATATATTCTTCAGCAGCGACAGTGTTCTGCAGGACTCGGCTGAAATTCCTGAGCAGAACATCTGAGCGTGTYGCCTTGGGTCCTGCCTCTCTTGCTGCACAATCAGGTCCTTGGGGCTAGGTTCAAGCRAGCTTATTTGCACAGCACAAAACTTTTCACAAGAAACTCTTGACCCTTTCACAGGTTACACACAACCTGTACAAACCAAGCTATTAGGAATGCAAGACTGTCCTTTGGGTGCTACACTAAAGGCAAAGAAATRTGTTTTCCTCTTTCTCAGCCAGGGCAAAAAAAACTCTCTAAACTTCTGTAATCCCAGGTCAAAACAAGACCACAATCTCCAGCTACCTGGCACTCTGATCTCCTGCTCTAAGAGTCACATGAGTACAGCTGAAGCCTGTAAAGATTAAATCAAGGAAAATGCTTCTTAGGAAACAGACAATTTAATCCAGGACAGCAGTTCTTAWATCTTCCAGAACTTTGTCAGCAGATGCTTTAGAATGAGGAAGCAGATGAGCAGTAGCTCTGATGGCAAATCTTCAAGAGCAATGTCTGAACCAGATAGAAAGGAAAAACAATCTATGCAACAGCACCGTTTTAAAGTAATCTTAAAACTGCGAGGTAACTCTAAAACAAAGGTGGGTCCTGTCAGCTGAGTCAAGCCTCCTGGGCCAGCCATAAAAGAAAAAACAAAAAAAAAAAAAAGAGAGAGAGAGAGAGATTTAAAAAACAATTCAGCATGAGTCCAAAACATTCCCTAAGACAGACTCATTCCACTCAAAAGTGAACTGTTCAGGGCAACACAAACACCACTTCTTCTCCATCTTAAAACATGATTCATACCATTAAGTGCTTTGTTTCCCCCTTGTAGCATGTAATGTTTGGACTTCTTCAGGGTCATATTGAATTAGTAGGTTCACCTTGAAACTACGTACTGCAACAAAAAGCTGTGTGCCAAACTGCACTCTCGAGAGGAGCAGCTTGCAAGGATGCAATTTGCTCCTGCTTAGTAAGAAGAACAAGTGTCATGACAACCTTTAAATGTCCAGGACCAAGGCACAGAACTCCTCCCAGATCTCCTTCGGCTTGCCGTGAAGTATCCAAACCGTGTAGGCTGCGTTACGAGTACTAGACGAGAGAGCCCACGGGGAAGCGCTAGGGGAGCTGTATACCTAAYCACAGACACACCGCGAGGATCAGCTATCAGGCCCTGCCTTACATGGCTGTCACAGCTCATTGCATTTCTTTGTCTTTATCCGCTGTAAGCGTTTCAAAGACAGCCCTGTGTTCCTATGTCTAAAAGTATTCAGTAAAGCTCATATATCATTCAGCTTCTGGGAGGGGAGGGGTTGGGAAAAAAAAACCCAAGCCCCATCTTAAAATAGCATTAAATAGCAGTTTCTCTTCAGAGAAGCTGAGAAAAGGTTTTGGAGAGAGTGACAATGGTGCTAACATCTTAGAAGGATTTAGTTTACACATGTGACCTATTTGGTGCATTGTCTCAGTTATGTAGTGCATGGGTAGCTGGAAGCATAACAGCAGATAAAAGATATGGCTTACACTGCTAAAAAATGTTAGGCATTTCAGCCTGTCTCGTACGGCAATGAATAGCTCATTTGAATTGCAGAGGGAAAACTGTTCACCAAGAGGAATCTGATCCAGAATGTTGCTTTATGGAGGAATTCTTCCCAAAATATAATGCAAAGCATCGCTTAAGCAAAAAGTCCCTAAATAGATGTTTTGCAGACAAAAACACTTAGCTCTCTTCTACGGGTGTAGATAAATCTAATACACCTCAGTAATGATTCCTGAGACTGAAGTCAGACAGGCCCTTTGCAGTTTTCCACCTCCCATCAGGGAGCACTCAAGATTTCTGAGCTTCTTCTGAATTTTACAGGATAAAGAAATAAAGAATAAATTAGGAGAAATGCTTCAGGATGGTGTCAGCCTGATTCAGCTGCGGGCTGGCTGTTTATTGTGATGCAAAATGATATGCAGGATGAGTACTTCTGGGCTTTACTTTGTGTGTGTGTTTGTTCAAAATGTGTAGGTGCTTTAATGCAAACCTTCCTTCCCCAAGGTTCATYGGATTGATGACAGATGTCATGGAAAACTTTGAAAGTTTCATCCTGATCCCTGATTAAAAGAACAAATGGTGCAGTAAGTTTTTCACCCGTGGAGTCTGCTTCTAAACTCACCTTTCCATGTCCTGCAGCACTGCACTTCCCTGCGTTTTCCTCAGATTGAGGAAGAGTCACTGACTGAGACCATGTCTCAGCACCTCCATCTAGGATGTACCAGTGCACCCAACCAGCAAATGACCTCTGCTTCCAACCACAAGCTTGTCCAGAGCCACCCGCTCAGACCACAGCTGGTCATCTATGCAATGTGGAACGGGAGATGACTGCTCACTTAGGAAACTGGGATGAAGGCTCTCAGATTCTGCCTTTACTTCAGGGTAGAAAATAAGGCTACTGTCGTTATTTGCTKTACCACAGTAGCTAAGAAGTGAGATCTGTAGTGCAAGCAGCAGTACAGACATCTGTAGAACAGAGTCCTTGTCCATGATGGTTTACAATCCAAGAATAAACCAAGGGACAACAGCATGAGGCAGGGAAACAGGGAGCAGAAGCAAGCAGAGGCAAAGCTGGTCAGCATGCCAGGCACAGAACAGCGCCCCAGGGGCTGTCCATTGCCAAGATTATTCAAGAAAAAAAGGGAGCAWTTTTGAACATAGTAGGATGAAAGGGTTAAAGGAAGAAGAAAAGATACATTTGAAGGCTTTTTAGGGAAATCCTCCTTACTCCAGCTAGTCCTCACTCCATGACTRTTTTCTCCCTTTCTCCCTTCAACCTTATTTTGCCCTTAATCTCACTGTGCATTCTTCTTCCCAACTCAAAAAGCAAGCCCACACGGGAGCCAGATGTGCTGAATGTATGGATTTAAAGGCACAATCTGCATAACAACAAGAACCATGTGAAATAATTTCATTTCTCCATCCTGCTTTTTTTCCCCAGTGTCTATACATACATACATATATATATATATTACACACACACACACACTTCTACATCCCCAGCCACATCAGCGTTATTGTTTTGTAGCTATTCTGCTAAGTCTTTCTCTCCAAGTAATATTATCACAAGTGTAAGATAAGCATCCACCACGGAGAAGCAAACACCTTAYTGTTCAGATTGTAATTATGCTACGTAAATACAGAGTCCTGTTAGTCCTACCATGAGCCCAGTGTAATCCCAAGGAGCTCAGTAGCAAAATTCCCATGGTAGCAGCAGTAATTCAGTTCTAGGAGTTTTGAGAAGAGGGAATTAAGATGGGAGGAAACAAGAAAATTATRTATCTGTTAACTGTAAAATAAATGACTCTATTTTTGAATGATGGTAGTAGAAGCCCATGCGACATCCTGAGTACAGAGATATGGATTTAAGTCATGATACCCGGATATGCAAATACGAATACTAGGTTAACCTAGACCACGTATTCCTTTTAAAAACTCATATTTTCTCCCATTGTATACTAAATTTGATTCACTAGCCTTCTAACCTCCAAAAGCTGAACCTGSGAGCAAAGGGTATCTTCACAAAGGAGAATTTTACGTGTGGGCTAGCAATTTTCCTTGCTGTATGGGCAGTGAGGGAAATGGTTCAAGAGGCAGAATACAAAATAGAGCTTAAATTCAGGTGCTGCAGGYGGCCTATGGAGGAGCTTCTCTCTTTGTTGATTATAACGGAGGTTAGACTTTGCAAGCACCTTCCAAGTATTATCACGGACTGTTAAGCACTGGGCATTTACAAAAAGTTGGCCTCAGCCATGGGTGTTGAAGATCTACAAACGCAGCCAAAGAAAATCTGGTCTGCTGGATCTGATTGAAAGCCAATTGAATCAAGTTTTGGACTATCTATAAGAATTTTTGTTACAAGATGTAAGAAGTTGGACCTTCCTCCTGTGCTATGCACCATGCAAACAAAAAACTAATAGACAGTTGGCACTGGAGGGAGCCAACAGGCAAAGAAGATAYGGAAGAGAATGAGGTGCGGGAGCTTCGGTGACACTCATCACCACATGTTGGTTACAGGTCCACGGACGGGAGACAGTATTTACTTAAATCRCAATTAAGCAGTAGATTTTAATGCCTCTGCTCACTTCCCTCTTACCAACATRCTACTTCTACCTCCAACCTATTTGCCTCTGTTCATTGCTCAGAACAGACCACCACCGAAGTTGTCATTTCAAAATATTTTTCCACYGTGATTAAACAGCTGCCGGAGTCAAGTAGTTCTATCTTCTATCAAAGTTTGTAAATCACAGTATTTTAAAAAGATGCAAGAAGCAAATAATCTGGTATATAATAGTTATTTGATTTTTTACATATGTGCAGAGAAAATAAGCACATTAGATCTCTAGCCTTTAATTAAAAAATAGTTGGGGAGGAGGGAGTACTATCTTAATAAGTAACATCTGACAAAAAACTATTTAGTAAATCAAACCCTAAGTGTGGCCAAAAACTGTAAGATTTACCACAAGTAAATCATTACTGCTATCTGAGTCTGAATAGCTTCCATCTGATTCCTATATGGAAACACACTCCATGGAAGCCCAGCCTTGAACTTCAAAGGACAGGCAGGATGCTACTAATTTCTATATCTGACAGTGTGATGCAATGTTTGGATTTGCATCCCCGCACTTCAAAGTGTGGCACTCTCTAGAAAAGGTCTCCATTTATTTTGACAGGGATTTGCAGAGGTGAACAAGAAAGCAGCACCCAAAGCAGASAGTATTAAAAAAGAAAAAAGAAAAAAAGAGTAAACAAAAAACAAGCAACCCCACCCCTCTCAGTGCCCCCCGGAGCTCTGTTTGCATCTCTCTAAATTCAGTAATGCCCTGGAGAACGAGGATTACAGAAGAAGAGTACAAGTCATGGTTGTGGTACTTCAAGTAATCTCCAGTGTCCAAAACGCAGTGTCAACATATGGTGCTCAAATGCAAATTTAGAACATCTTTGAAGCAATATTGAATCTGACGAACGGGTAAACCGTAGACCTGGCTCTCTCTAACACACTTAGGTTGTCAAACTTTCAAGTAGGGCAGCCAGAGATTAGTGCACCTTTATTCTGTGAACTACACAGCATATTTTATCTAAAAATCGTCACCAAGATGAATTCTTATTGTCTGCTTTATTTTTTGCCTACCTGGCAATGCTGGCATCCTACATAATATCGATGCAAAAGCTTTTCCCCAAATGACACTGTAATGACGCTTGAAAATTCACACTGTGTTTGTGTAAGATTTCTATAAAGTTGCAGACCTACAGACGTTAACGATGGAACGTGATTAAATGATTGCAACACAAATCTTCTTCATTTCACCAAAATACATTAAAAAAAAATTCATGCAGTTACAGCTTCTAGAACTGTTCTCATTTCCCTTGTGTAAAACATCAAAGTATTTTTCAATATCAACAGCTGCTGACCAGGAGCATATATACAACTGTAATAATTATTTATTTATAATTAATTAAGCACTGATCATGTTCAGCAAAAACATTTGAGCTAAAAAGGTATCTTAAAAATCTGACAGAACAGAGGTGTTGAGGGGAAAAAGTCTAAAAATCTAAAATGAAAACTTAGGAAGAAATTATGGGAATTTAGAAGCACTAAATAATGCCAGTTAAAATAGCTACATCTAAAATTACAGTACATGAGATACTACATATCACTCAAGGTTTCTAATTGAAGAGTAATTATCAAGTATCCCATACCCTAGGTATATATTGTCCCTATAATTAAGTTTGCACAATATGCCACTACTTTAAAAGGACTGCTTTTGTATTTAATTATCTTTGACTTTTTTTCTCTTTTCTCAAAAAAAAAAAAAAAATCTATCAAAGCTAACAGGGCTCAGAAGATTTGTGTAATAAATATCATATGCAGATTTTTATTTCCCAATTCAGCTGGAGACCAATGTAGTATTTTAAAGTTTGATTAAGGCAGCTCAGTCCCTCAAAAGTTACTCTTTCAATGTTAAAAATAAGTGGCATGGTACTATACTATTAAGCTTTTTCTTTAAGGAATAGCAAGTTTCATTTGCTCAGTAAAAGACTAAAAATAAAATACTGCTCCAAGAAAGAAATCAAAATTAGGATCCCAGTTCTTGTTCATTATTATTAGTTATCATTTGCTTGGTGCAATATTTACTCATATAGTCAAATCCCTTAGTGCTTACTTAGGCGAAAAAGGTCAGTGGGAGTTTTGACTAAGTCCTTCAGGATTTGGGCCGTATTGAATTAGAAACCTATATAATTCCAAACATTTTCTCTATTATATAGAATTCTTGCATACTTAAGCAACTTTGTATTTAGAACGAAGCTCAGAGCTTAAATGCCTCTCGCATCTGGATCGTAGATTGTGCTTTATATTATACAATCTGCAGTTACTGGAAATGTTTGTATCCTTTACTGAGAAAGAATGATTCATTTCATAGAAATTTTCATCTGCTATTAATCTTCCAGGATATAGTTAGTGTTCTGATATTTTCAGATATTGTTTTATGGAGGGATTTAAAGTAGCTCTCCCTTGGCAGCCTGCAAGATTACTCAGTGATTATAAGCAACTCAATACTGTATGACAGCATTTCCATGCAAGGGACTTACAATCATGTTTCATTAATTCGGCTTGAATGAAGCCTCATTTCAGGCCTTGAGGAGCTTAAGATTTATGTGAAATTAATAACATAACAGATGTCTTCACAATTTGGTTCCTCTGAAAAAAACTGATTACTTTGAAAACTTCAATGCTTTAAAATGCAGACTGAGGGAGTTTTTACTCTAGGGTAAAGAGTTATTCGTTTATATCAACCGTATCTCAGAACTAAGTGGAATTTAAATGTCAGATTTATATTAAATAGTCATATTCACCATTATTACATGTAATAAACAAAAGCCTATTACTTTCATTAATAAGCCGTGTTGGACATTTAAACTAAAGCTTAGAGAGAGAGAGTCAGCACCTTTGCTAAGCAGTAGGAATATGTGAGACACAAGGGAGGTAAAAGAAGAATATCCAGGAAGCTCGTTCTTTTTTTTAATCTTTGTTTCTGATAATTTAATCATCTTTTCCTCATAGGAAAACAAAATGCATCTGTGCTCACACAAAACTCTCCACTTTATAAGAGTTGAAGCTGTCTCTGGTGGATGCACACGCCTAAGGCCAAATGCCTTCTTTCTTTCACAGGACACTTTAAACACTGGCTTCTCTGCTTTTTTTTTTTTTTTTTTTTTTTTTTTTTTTCTTTTCATTTTTTTCAAAAATGCAATTCTTTTATCTAGGCTTCTGCCACACTAGGTGCCTTGCAAGCTGAATTTTAACACATGCATGAGCAAGGAGTTTATCTTTAAGGAAACCGGCTGCACGATTACTTCTCCGAGTCCAAAAAAAATGATGGCAATTGAAATAAAAATTCTCTCTTGGCTTTGCTCTCTGAAGGGCAGGGCGAGCAGCGCAGCTGCGACTCCCGGACGCGAGCACAGCTGGCGGGAGAGCCGCTGCGGTGGCTCCGTGCGGCGGCCGCCCGGGTGCCGTGCGCGCGGGCCCCTCCGTCGGCCCCGCGTCCACGCCGGGCGGCGTTTCGCCAAGGGACAAGGGCGCCGAGATGAAGAGCGGATACCAAAAGCATTAGGGTGAACTGCAGTCGCACGTTATTACCTATTTAATTGCACGAGATACCGGCGCGGAGCTGGCTGACCCCACGGCCGCGTTCCTCGCTGCCAGGGCAGCATTCCTCCCCTGCAGGACGGCCCGAGGATTACTGCCAGCACGCGCGGAGGCAGGCAAAGCCGCCGTCCTCGCCGCGCGCCCTCCCTGCCGCTCSCTAGCCTCGGTCCCCAGGAATCCCTTAGGCGCAGGAAAGAAAGCCCATGCCCGGCACGGCGCGGGAGCCAGGAGATCTGCACGGGGAGATACGCTCGACGTCGGCAACACTGCCCCTTATCYGAGGACAGGGGGAGGCAGGAGGACGAAGGAGGGCACAAGGGTGGAGAAAGAAGGATTAATGAGGGTGAAGAAAAAGGGGGGGACCCAACTCTATGCAAGTGTTCTTGCAGGCAGAGGCCTGACCAGCAACACTGATTCACCTGCCAATAGCTTCTTCAGACGTACAAAGGTGTTTAAGATAGTGCCTAAACATACACGTAACGGTACTAGAGGCAGAAGGAAACAAGACTTGGAGATTTGGTGTCTTACATCTTTCTAAAGGAGGGAAAAGRGCATTTTACATTAAAAATCTCATTGCATAGAGTTTATAATCTAATTGCATCTTACATTCAAATCTAAACCCTCATTTCTATGAGGACATCGAACAGATGCTGAAGCTGCTCATGCAAGCTTGCCCACCCAGCTCCCCACGTGGCCGTGCCACCAGTGCCACTGCCGAGCATGGCGGGAGCCTCTGGGGCAGCCGCCTCGGCACCGCTGCCTGGGAAAGGCTGGAGCCCAGCACAGGGCACTCAGCTCTCTCTGGTCTTCTGCCTGAGGTCTCCATGGAGTTTGGTTAACAAGGACAGACACTGATAGATGTGCCATGGCAGAAACCTCTCTGCTCAGAGAAGACAGTTTTAAAACCAAATAAGCAATATAAATTGAACCAAATTTTGACTCACAGCTAGCCAAGATGGCAAGGGCTTTCTTTAGCCCATGCTACTACAGTAGCCTCACCCATGAYGTATGTGCCCTTTGCCAGCACAAGTATGCTGAAGGTCACCTAGGAAGGGAYCATTTCATCCACCACCAAACAGCAGACAGATGGACCAGGTCGCTTAGTTCTCATTTACCCTCATCTGCTCCAGCCGTCATTTGTCAGGATAGGTTTGCTCTTCTAGGTTTTTGGAAGGTTCATATAGAACCAGGCTGGAAAGTGAAAGTAATGTTAAATTTATGATTTATTATGTTTAACATAGGAATGATATGGCCTCAGGTAACAGCTCCCTCGTTAGTGACAAGGAAAGATCCACAGGTTTGAAGCTGTCGCGGGGATCAAGCTGGCACCAAAAAGGTTTGGATGATCTTTACGAAAAGCTTTTGCCTATACAGCAGGGCTGTAAAAGGTAAGAACACTTCTTCCTCTGCAGGAAGCCCATCTGCAAAGCCCTTGGGTGGAAAGGGAGCAAAGCACTGCACTACCCCCTTTGCTGTTCTCCATCACTGCTGTTAAAAAAAAATGCATTGCCTCGATCAGACCATTTGTGCCAAGACTGTTCCAGTCTCCCTAACATTACGTAGACCCAGTATGCCCCAGGGTATGGGTTACCTGTCAGAAAACTAGTGCTGTCTTTTAAAGTAGTTTCTCATGATTCACTGCCTCTGAAAACATTCAACTTTTATTGAGAAAACCTGAAAAAGTCTGGAGGTAGCTGAATTTCCAACACAATCTCATGCAATAGTTCCCGTTAATTTTCTATGGATTCTTCACCTAATACCTAGAATTTAAACGGTCTGATTCTAAAAGGTTTTTTGCTATACCCTCAAGTRTTTCCATTCACTCACTCCCAGTTAAAACAGAAGCGGTTAGATGCATTGAGCAGCTGACTTCTGCTTTTAGTATTGCTCTGCTAGAGTTGAACCAGCATAGAGCAGACATAGCTGACACTGACTGCATTCAGTCCAAACATCATACAAAGCAAATTTTTTCTCATTGCATAGGGTTTATAATAGCAGCAGTGTTATGGATAAACAGGATAAGTTGCTTAAAGAAGGAAGAAATAAATACCTTTTCTTGTTGTTAGACTTTCTGGTACTGTTGCATACCTTTTTCACGCAGCTTGTCCCAGGAAATTAGGAAAAGCTTCTTAAAAGACAGGAATATATTTCTAGCTGCATCTTGTACAGTTCTTAGAAATGCCCAGAATGCAGCAGTTTCTCACTTTTGATGTCACTGTAATGTCTAAATAGAAGGTAAAGAAATCTGTCCCTGCTTTGCATTAAAATGGTCTAATCTCAGGACGCCCCTTTTGATTTACCCCTGTTTCAGAGCATGTCCCTAGGTAGCTACCATGAGCGTGTCTCGATCCTCTGCTCCAGTCTCCTTTCTTTCATCTACAGATTTCAAACCAGCTTGGTTTGATGGTATTGGTACTCTTGCTGGTACCAAATATAACGATTCCTCATTGCTTCTCTGAAATTGCCAACCTTCTCCAACATCATTTATCACAAACAGTGCTTCTTTCAAGGAAAGCCAGAGCAGCACAATACCTAGGAACTAAGGTAATTCAGGAGCAAGTCAGTTTTCTGGAAGCAGCAAAAACATTTTACCTTGGAGAYTATAAGAAAGAGCTTGTTGCCCACCTCCTGCAATACAGTCCTCGAATGTGAGAGCTACCCAGGAACCGTTGCTATTCTTGCCCCAGGACCGCTTAGAGGACTCCAGATGGGCCCAAATGGGGCCTTTTCTGGGCCAGTAAAAGTTAAAATCTGGAAACGTTGCACGGACTGATGATCTAGGACTCCATGTACAATTGGAACATTTTATTTATGCCCTAAGAATTATGTTTGAATGTTGACATGTTTTTCCCCATCTTTGGCATAAACTCAAATCTTAGCACTAAAATCTTACTAGCACAAACGAAAATCCCCCGGACGCTAACACTTTCCCCACAAAGCTCTGGGCTCGGTGACCCTGCATTTCGGAGAGCCCCCTTTCCCGCAGAGCTCCCCCGCTGCCACGCAGCTCTGTCCGGAGGTTGAAGATTGCTTTCGAGATACGGCAGGTAACGGCTTTCACCGAGCGTCTCCCGAGGGGGAGCGTTCGCGTCTGGAACTTTCTGGGYTCGACGTGGCCTGAGATGCAGAAACAGCCCCTCAGAACAGACCAGGGGAGYCGTAAAACACCAGCAACAAAGCCCRACGGTTTGCACCGCACTGCGGYGCGGCGCCGCGGCCAGCGCCCTTCCCCTCCGGGCTAGGGGAGGCGGCTGCTTTCGGTGCGGTGTTAAGGTACGGATCTGAACTGCCCTAATTTTGCCCTGGATAGCGCTACGCTCCTCCTCACGCTGAGCGAACGCTAACCGGCTTTACAACCCGGGGCTGCCCAGAGCCGCCTTCAAAACTCTCGCGTCAGTAAGTGCCGCTAAACCGCATTTGTCAGCCCTTCAACGCGCAGTCCCTTCCGCGGTCCGAAGAGGGCCAGCGGATCTCCTCCGGCTTGGCTTGCTGGACTCCCCAGGTACTATTATATGCCAACTTGTCTATTTAAAAAGAAAAATATTCATAGCTATTTCAGCAGTGCAGTTAAATGGATATTCATGGATCATTCAGATCAATATTATCAGGGGAACAACATCTTTTCAGCTCCAACAATTTTTATTAAAAAAAAAAGAATCAGTCCAGCCCACTGTAAATGGAGCCAAGTGTTTTCTTCTCATAATGCTTGTTATAGTCACTTTAAGGGGAAACTAAATGAAGAATATAATAAGAAAAACAAAACAGGCAGATCTAACTGTACAATAAATACAGAACGTGCCCTATTTAATCTGCTTACAGTAAAATCCACTGAGCAAAATTATAATTTGATATGGCTCAGCTTAGCCAATAGAAACTCATAAAATGTCTTAACATCATAATACATTGTACAAAAGAATCACTAAGTACCATAAAACATATGGGAATATGGGTCTGTATTCATCCATTACTCTTTGCCAGTGTAGCATATTAAAATGGTTTCTATTTAAGTGCAGAGATCCCTCAAGTATACTACAGTCTTAATTAAAATGTCAATAAAATGCAAAAGTGCATTGGGGACCTTATCAGATTTTTTTTTTCTGGTTAACTCTTTCAGAGAGTTATTTCTTAATGGCTTCACTACACTACCGAGGTTTGGAGCAATTAAAAATAAACATAAGCAAGCCATTTTTAATAATTGGCTGCAGTGAAGTAGGGAGATGCGAGCGCGATCTGTACCCTTTCTCTCCAGCACAGCGGAGTCACCGGCAGGTTAAGTCAGAGACCACAAAACAAGGCATTTGGTTTTTGATACATTTTTGTTTTGATATTTAATTTCCTTTGAGTAAATATATATATATATATATATAAAAAAAGCGCATGAGCTTCTGTGACCCTTTCTTCTGTCTTTTCATACCCTACCCCGGTAAGCAGGCTGCCCCTTTTTTGCTGTTTGAAGTAGGGAGCTCTTACTAGGTGGGAGACACTGGCCCAGGAAGCAGGTGGTCTCACTAAATCCATGCCCCTGCCTTTCCACAGGATCTCAAACCAAACATCATAAATAGGAATTAAAAACTAGAGCTGGTCAAAAGTGATTATCTACTACTTTTTTTCTTCCTTTTTCTTTCAACAAAATTGAGATTCCCTTAGGAAAATTCTTCCCTTTTTAGAAACAAAACAAGATGCAAAACTGGTTTCCCAAAACTTGAAACAAAGCTCAGGTTAGGAGAGAAGAGGAAAAGACCCTTGCCTAGCTTTATTTTTCATATCAGAAGGATGACAACATAATATATAAGCATTTCTCTCTCCTCCCTTGCCAGTCTCCCAACTTCTTGTAGTAGAATAAGCATCTTCAAAGAGAAATTACTTTCCCACATTTCCTAAAATGCTGAAGTATTTCTTTAAAATTTGCACTCCCCTCTGAAGGAAAATATGTCTTTGGGATGGAGTTTGCCTGTTCTGCACTGAGGACTGTGACAGCGAGCACAAACTCGCCCGATGGTGATGGTGCCCCAGTCGTCGGCTCAGCGCCGGGACTGCTAAATTGGTGCRGCAGGCTGTTCCCACAGGCTTGGGCTGGGATGGGTCTGATTCTGCTTAGAGACCAAATGGATCTCTGAAGTCAGTGGCAGCATGTAATCCACCCTAAAAAAAATAAATTGCAGGATCAGAGCCTGCTCTGCAATCTCATAGCACTTGATGGCTGCACATGGACTTGGCCACAGCTGCTAACACCTTAGAGCAGGAATTACCATCCCCCTACCAGGACAGCATGGAAAACAAAGCATCTCACTGCCTTTGAAACCTCTGCTTAGGACCTACGTACATAACATGTCTATTTTTTAATAGGCAGAAGAGACAAAGAAACAACAACAAAGAAATAAAAGGGGAAAAAAAACAGATAAACTCGCCTTCAAATTGCACTGTGATCTGTTTCCCTTTCTCCTTCATCCCTCTCTAAATCCACTTTATGTTAAGTGACAAGCAGTTGGCAGCTTTTGCAGATATATTGACAACAGTAGACATATGATACAGCTGTGAAGATTTGTCTTACCAGGGTTTCAGCTGGTTTCTACTAGCTAACAGCCAACAGCCAGATTTTGGGGGTTATGACCTCTAGTTATTTGAAAGAAAGTAGGGGGGGAGGCAGGCAACACATTTTATGCACTACTTTGCCATTTTTATAATATTTTTAGGACATAATCACATAAAGCTGACTCCATTTAACGGTTCTTCTTAAAACAATAAATGACTGAAAGGACATATCTGGTGAACAGAATTAGGAAACTTTAACAGTCCCGAGGCCGTCTTGCATGGCGCTGAGCAAGCGTTCCTGCAGAACGCTCCCTCTTCTCAACTCCCAGAGCGTTACGGGGAAGATGAAGGTATTTAGCTTAGTATGCTGTATTCCCTTTGGTGGGGTTAGTCAACATTATTTATTAGTTCTAGCAGCTCTTTGATTTTCTTTTCTTTTTTTTTTYTTTTTTTTCTTTTTTTTTTTTTGGGCGAAACAATCGAGGATTTGGACTCCCAACTGCAGAGATTCTCAGCTCTTTTTCCTGTCAACCTYATATACAGTACCTGGATTCCTTACAGGCATACTCCTTTCTGTAACCCTAAAGATCCYGTTTTACAGGACTACAGGCATCTCTTCCATAGGATGTCACTGTAACATTTTTGGGGGGAGAGGGAGGACTGCAGTTCTAGGAAAGACCAGTGGCAGCAATCAAACTCTGAACCCACTTGAATGATAAAACAAAACCCATGAATGATAAATTGTCAAACACAGGTACGCTCTCCCGCAAAGGATGTGCACCTTGCATCATCACTTGACTAAGTTACTACTGTAAAACGTAAAAGCAATAGAAAACTTGAAAATATATTAACTGCCTGAATAGTAATTTGATGTTAAAATATTTGTTTAATTAAAACCTTGAGTTAGGCTCAGTGGAGGCCACCAACCGACTTGACCTTCTAGTGAAATGGGTGATGACCAGAGAAGCCCCTCCACTGGCTGTTGTAACCCTAAGGACAGAGTAATCTTTCTAACAGTTGTGGCTCATATTCTCTGATGAATTGTGTGTTCACGTAAATGCAGATTACACCGTATTCCACCACTGGACCCACTACGGAGGGGCTGGTTGTTCTCTGTTACTTTTCCAATGCAGCAATGTGCAGGCACCCTCCTTGCAGTGGAGGTGACCACACTGCTCCGGCAATGAAGGGCTGAATGCTGGGAGCTGTAGTTGGTTTGGGCTTGAGCAAACCTGAGATGGGTGGAAATTATCTGCATGAAGTGAATGATGTCAGGAAATCCCTCCCTGGCTACGAACTTCTGGAGAAAAGGCGTTTGGAGGCCTTCGTGGTGGCTGCTTGGAGAGGGGAGCTGGCAACCTGYAGAGTTGGCCACAGTTTTGTGTGATTGTAATAATAAAATATAAATATATGCTATAGGAAGAATTTCTCTGGGACCTATTTGGCTTTTGGAAGGCCAGGGAGAAAATAAAACTTGATGAATACAGAAAGAGAAAGAATCTCCTTGTTGTTCTCTAAACCAGTCAACTCCTCGTTCATCACTAGTGCCAAGAATGTTGTTATTACTAGAGGACAGACATACCAAAACAATTACAAATTTTCAACTGAATTAGACTAAAGGAGACTAGTCTATAGTAACAGATTTACATGATTGGTTTCTAATGTTGTAGTTAATTATAAAAGTACCTTGCCTGCAGCTAGCATATACACATATATATTTAAATAAATCTTTTTTGGYTTATCAAGAAGCAGGTTAGCAAAGACAAAATTGCTGTTATTTAATATTTATTAATAAACTATTAAACTAAAACCAATGTGCAAATCTGTTCTTTCATCTTTACTCTAAATACACTGCAGTCAAAAGCATTACAGCTAGTATGTACAAACCAATCCTCAGGAGTAACTTGTGTCCTGTTCCTGTTTGAGTTAACATCCCAAAGCAGACCAGCAAATTAGAGACCWGTGCTGAATTCATACAATGCCTTCTGCCAAATCACAAAACTGGGATAGTCCAGACACAGAAGAACTTGCCATTAACATAACACTGTTTCATRCAAATCCTGGCTTGAATAAGCTTCACAATAAACACCCAAAAGTATTTATTTGCTGCATGAAACTGTCAACATTCAGATCTTTCAAAAATTAGCAGGATGCTGGGGAAACTGCAGGTGGTACTGAAGGAAAAAAAAAAAAAAAAAAGTCTTCGAGCCTTCATTCCCCCTCCAAACACACACAGATTCAAAGCAGCAAACCCTGAATGTGCAATTTCCTCACCTGTCTTCATGATTCAGCCTTTCTGTGCAGTGCAGCCAGCATTTCTGCCCAGAAGGACACACATACCCCAGAACAGGCTTCCAGTCCTCGCCCCTCGAGGGGGRACCTCCTCCCCTAATGCCTTCATGGTGGTACTGAATTATCTTTCTTGCATCAAGGTAGTACTTGAGCTCTGGAAACTGCTGGCAGTGACATYTGGATGACTAGAAGGATAGCATCTTCTCCTGCAAGGTTCTTTCCTAACTGTAGCAACAATTTCTTCCTTTGTATCTTAACAGCAGAGTTTAAAAACTGATAAATCTGAGGAAGGGATATTTGGACTGACGAGCACTTKCCAAGACACACAGCATGGCTGTGGAAAATGTTCTCACTCATTAACTGGAAAATGTATGACATTCTCTGACCAAGTCAGATTTTCAACAAGCTCTGATTTGAAAGGCCRCATCTGTAAGTCAAATACTTCCATTTTGTTAAGAAAACAGATGCATTCGTTCCCCAGTAAAATTAAGGAAAACATTGTCAAGTTCTGAGGAAAAAAAAATTGACAACATTTCACTAGAATGAAATTCTAACATTTTAGACTGCATCAAAAAGTACAAATTGCCTTGATGTGCCCTTGATTGTGCTTCAGGACTCAAATAAATAATTGACAARTTTCCCAGCAGAGTATGTGATGCTCAGGAAAAATATATCTGAATTTCAGATTAAAAACACAAATATTTCTTTATCAGTAGGAYCTGGTTCAGAAAGATAACTAAATTCTTTGGCTGGCAGAGCCTTCATGATGCCGGTAAGGGTGATAATTACCCAGGTCTCTGAGGTTCTGAGGTGGGAGCATCAAAGTCTTCTGCAGTCAACCGGACGGAACTCTGGTACCCAGTCTAACTGCATCATGAAAGAAGTCATGAGAGAAACAATATGACTAATTATTCTTTACTTCAAATGATTTGCGTGTTATAGGCTCTGTTCTATTGCAGACAAGCAAGAATCTTGGTTTCTATCAGAACTTTTAGCAAAAGAGTTTTCAAGTCCTTTTGACTGGAAAATCTCAGCCTCAGGCTTTCAAAGACAAGAGTTTATATATTGCATAACTGAATGGCTAAATACCTTAATAGGCCAGAAACAGTCACATATGATGAAACTGATGTAGACAGAGAGGAAGCAAAAAATAATGTACAGAAACATGGAAAAGTGCCTGATGTCAGGAACATGCTCCTGCAAGATGTTGAAGATACTGTGAATGTTGCTGAGATTTCTGTCCATCCCCTGAAGCTGGACAGCAGTCATCTGCTTTCACAAGGAATTCAAATGCCTCCCTATTGCTCATCCAAGAGCGGTTTAGGTGAGAATTGCATTTCAAGCTATGCACCTTGCTTACAGCCCTTCAGCGTTGAGAGAGGACTTTTTAGCTTTTGAATGAGAATTGCAAAGGTAAAGAAAAAAAAGAGAAAAAACAAAACACACAGTCACTGCCCAGGTCCACAGGCTTGTCTTTACCCTGGCAACTTTTCTCGCCATGTGCATGTGGAACCATTTCTAATACATATGTCAAACTGCTAACATAACTAATTTTCTCTGCCACAGTATCCTGTACACTCGAGCAGGGAAACTGTCCAGTTCTATACATGGGAGTCTCTTGTAATAAATATTTGTGTTTAAATGCTATTGTGTTACTATATATCTTTAAGCGGACTGGCAAATTTTAAAATATTTACATATATTTGAGACACCATCAAATGCATTTGGGGTGGTGGGTGGGGAAGGCACATCTGCAATTCATTTTCTAAAGTATGAACACTTACACTAGGAAAAATGCATTTTTGTTGTTGTTGGGGAAAAAAGACTGCTTCACCAGATACAGCTATCTCCTCCATCCTCAGGCATTGCTAATGTATATCAATTGCCCAGCTCCTGGGATGTGCATGAGTTATTCGTTCTGTACACTCTGAAAAACGCTGCTCTTCAATGATACTCTTTTTTTTTCTTTTTCTTTGTAAAACTAGATTAAGCAGCACAAAGCAAGCCATTAAAACAATATTTTGAACACGCTTCTCATATGAGAAAGATTCTCTCAATACATTTTCCAGAAACCAAAGCAAATTTCCCAAATTTGGCAGGAAAAAAAAAGGGGGGGGGGAGAGAAGAGAAAAGCAGGCTTTATAATGAATGTAGTGCTACGATGTGATACATTATAAGCCTGGAGGAAAAGAAAACAAGAAAAGTACGATGAAAAAGGAAGTAAAGGAATACAGCACTATCACAGGCAAGACATAAATAAGGATGGATTTGATCCCATCTCTATAAATATGGTACTTACTATTCAAAGCTCACTGTATATTTGTAAGGCAAGAGCCAAACGCTGATTCACCTGTCAATCACCCTGCATTTGCACAGACTGGAGTAAGCCAGCGCACATAAGCAGATAAAATATATAGCTGTATCCTTCACAAGCCTCTGCTGATACACACTAATTCCCAATGGTTCCTACCCTCATGCACTTTTTAGACACCTGATCCTGCAGTCATCACTTATTCTTCAACGTCATCCGTTTCAATGGGAATAACTACGGGAGTGTACAACTCAACTCAGAAGACAGCAGGGGCAGCAGGTCGTGGGTCTGGGCTGTACCCAGAGCCATCCAGAGCCTGCACTGAACACATGCTGGCATCTCTGAGACATGACCATCAAGTTTACAAGACACAGTGTGCTCTAGGAAGAGAGCCTAATTCTGTCAAAACCTAATATCCTCTGCCAGATATTTTTAATTATAAAAATTAAGAACAATCTTATAACTTAAATAATATTTCACTTTCAAAACCGGAGGAGTGGACATGGGTCATTAGTACTCTTCCATCCACTTATGTTCTCCTGCAGCTTGAAAATAAAGAGTCAGCCCAATGCAACAAGTATCTCCCTCCCTAAAGGCTAAGCTACTGAACTCCTACAGTTGGTAGACCTGTACCATGTGTGAGATGGAAAGGTAGTGGTTTCCATCTGCTTGTCCCAGATCCAGGTAACTGAGTAAGATACGGTTTCTCCAGACAGCATCAGATTATACATTTTAATAATTGCTTCTTAACTAATTCCAAAAAGTATTGTTAATAACACTATTTTTAGTAATGTAACTTTTAGTGGCACTTTTCAGCCTCCAAATTAAGCGAACAGACTAATGTCCCCTAGTCTGGATGGATAAATATCTTTGAGAGAGCTAATTAAGAACTTATCATCAGCTATGATTTACATACTTCTCCAGCTACGTATTTTCCCAAAGCGCAGCCACAAGTGGGCCAGCTCACTCAAGGAGCACCCAAGCCCCCATTCTGCATTACAGATGTTCAACAGAAAAGGCGACCCTTCGCACGACTCCGCTCCGACACAACGTCCTCCGGAATTTCYAGCTCTAACCACGTGGCTTGCCAAGAAAGTCCTAGGCTGACAGGAGGGATTGCCCTTCAACATGACGCAAGGAGAGCTCCTGCGACATACTGCCCAGGCTGACAAAAAATACTCTTTCAACATTTGATCAAATACAGGTAAATACTCCAGCATTTCCTACTGTTTACTCTGCTACCAATTACTCCCAGGTTATTAGCTAACCATATAACTGATTTTACTTTTAGCTGCACAGTACAGGGCAAGCGTTATTAACACATGCCATTAGGATACCAACTAAGGACTGGAGAGTGAACACATGAACCTGCTGTCCCTACATGACCTTGGTCCTCACTCATATAATTTTGCTTGCAGGTCAGCCTGCATGAATTTGGGATGGTCCATCGATCATTACAAACAGCCACTGAAATATTTATTTACTGCACTTGACTGCTGTCTATTTTCTCTCAGACCTTGAGGAAAGAGCAACATGTGATAAGGGCTGGACAGTTCAATACACCAGGCTAGAGGACAGGAGGCCACGGTTATAAAGTCAGCATAATAGCTAATTTGCTTGTCACTTCACAGAAGTCACTTGACTTCTCCAAGCTGTAGTCTTGCCTTCCAGCTTTGGTTGATTTTTCTGTGCAGATTATAAATTCCTTAAGGCAGGGGCTGGTTATTTTGGAGATACCTCTTAGAGCCCCAGCTCTGGACCTCATTTCCAGTTGACTCATTGGACTGCTGGATATTTCTACTGCTGTGCCAAAATAAGCCAAGACTGTGCTCARTAAAATGAGCCATATAACTCACAGTCTTCTCCCCTCCCAGACTGCGGGTGTACTATATGGGCCTCAGACACAGCCTGGCAGCTTATTCCACCTTGCCCTCTTAAGGGAAGAGGCCGACACAGAATGGCCATTTTGGTCAAGTGCTGGAGGCATTTCACCATGAGTGAGAAGGGAAGGACTTGCAGGAGTCAGGACTGAGCAATGCTCAATTCCTAGGAAGGGAACAAGGACATGGGCTCTCCCCTGCTGCTCCTTGCCCATGAACAAACCCATATGCACATGCTGTGCCCCACAGTCAGCAATGCAGCCTGCTCAGGTCAAAAAAGTGGACATAACTGCTGCAAGTCCTCAGAGGAAGGGAATTCAGAGGTCCCAAAAGCAACAACCACCCTGGGTCAACTAGAGATGAGGTCCACAGCCTTGGAGCCCGGTCTCCAAGTAGTATCTCAAACCAACCAGCCATTTGATCCTCTGCTAGTCTGAGCTGATCCAACTACAAGGAGGAGAGAGGTGCTTATTTTGCCTTCACTCCTCACGCGTGGTCTCAGCAGCAGAAACCTTTATAATTACTCAGCGCACATAAAACTGAAGCGTTAGACTGGTCACCTACCACTGGTCTACTGAGGTAGAACCAGAACCAGAAGGAGGTCATACTGGGAGGGACTCCTGTTTGGGGAGCATCCTTCCAGCTCCTGTAACGGAACAAAGAGGAGGTGACCTGCTGGATTTTAAAGCTGAAATGTTAAAGCCACTCTTCCTATTCTGCTTTAGTGAAATGATACTGCTGCTGTGATAATAACAGGGCAAGAAATACATCAGGTTCTTAGGTATCTTATTAATGAGAAACATTAAGCTGAATAAGTGATACACTTTGGCTTTTATTGAACCAACATCAACAAATAAATATACTTGTTCCCACGAATAGGGATTCATTCTTCAGTTGAATAAGTCTATAATTTAATCTATTGTTACATCCTTACCAGAGCCACTATTTAACATCTTTTCTAATCGAGCTATAATTTAATACTTTTTAATTTCTTTTAAATTAGTTGAAATCCTTTCATTTTTTCTTTTATGGAGGAAAGTTCTCCTTTTTCCCTATGATTGAGTTTGATCTGGCTTTGTTAAAGCCCTCTTAAGATATACAGTACACATTTTTGTTCTTCTTATCTAAGTTTCCAGGACTTGATCAATAGCAGAGCATATTTTTCTATCCAAGAACTAACCAAATTTATTCAACAGATTATACATTAATTTTACCATTAGAACATAATATGAACAGATAATCCACAAAATGCTTCAGATTTTTTGAAAGTGAATTTAATTATAACTAGTAATGTGCATTTGAGAATTATAATTATGAAAAGTCATGTTCTATAAATCTGAAATGACAGATTATATTTCAAAGCCTTATTGCAGAGGAATTAGAGTACCGATTTATTAGTTGTAAATGTCTGATTATTGCAGCTTTGCTAAAAAACATGATCACAGCATATTCTAGCTGGATTTAACATGTTTAATCCTTCCGACAAGAATCATATTTTGAACAGAAAGCAGCACTGTGTTAATTTGTTTATGAGACAGATTTAGACAACTAATCTTTGTCTTATGATCCCCGAACAGTAATAATTTAAAAACACTTTACATTCTCGTATTTTTCTAGCTGCAGACTACAGCTCATTACAAAACCTGCATTAATCTATAAGCACCACAATTACCATTTGGCAGGAGGAACGGTGCTTCATGCTGTTTGCCGTGTCTCCACTAGTGAGGGATGCCCTGTACGCGCACAGCCTGGATCACCCCTGCTAAATAGGTATCTGCTCATAACAGAGAAAGATACGGAAAATTAACCAAGCATAACAGGGTATGGCATAGGATGGGTTTCCCTCAAACTCGCTGTCATTACAGTTCCTAACAATGTTCTCTCAAGGGAAAGATGGGCTATGTTTTATAATGAAAACTGTCATTTCTGCATCTGTCAACCATTAAAGCTTTAAATGAAGATAGTCACTGATCTAGAATGACTTACTACTAAAATTATTTGATGTATATTTAAAAAATCACCTTCCTACTAGATTTGATTTTGATATCATGTGCTGCTGTAAAGCCTAATTCTTCTCATCACATGCCTGAGTTGAGGACTAGCTTAACACAGAGGGAACCAGTCWTTACTCCAGATGCCCGTTACCTGCATTGTTACTAGAAATCACAATTTATCTCAAGAGGAATTTGTTTAAACCTTGGTGCACTTGGGAACTGTCTGGTGGTTACTTCCTGACATTTCAGTTTGGGTGCAACCTCTTGAATTTGAGGGAGCCAGATACTTTAGACGATTCAGCAAAAGCCAATAGAACCAGCTGGTTCCTGTGTTTCTCCAGTGCAGAAACTGGAAATCGAAYGGGGCTGACCTCCGCCAGCCCCGAGCGATCCCCCAGCGCACACCCTCGCATGCGGGCGGCTGYGAGAAGCAGGTGGTGGCTCCAGCCCAGCGTAGTTCTACATCTCGGGCTGTTTCCAAATCCCCCCTCCCAAGCAATGGTCACAGAACTGCTGCGCAAGTTCACACAGGTATCAAATCCTGCTGTTTCTGAAAAGGGAAAACAAATTTCTGCTGTGAAGATGCCAGGCTCCTGGAAGAAGCTTAAAACATGCCTTGCTGGTACACAGGTATGAAAAGGAGAACAGATTTTATTCAGTAAGAACTGAGAGGCTCCACTGCAGCCTGGCCGGTCAGTCATCTACCAACCTGTGCTGCTAGGAGCGTATTCATTTAACGTAACACGGTTYCTAAAAATAGGTGAATAAATACAAAATCTAATAAGGAAACAGCTTGAACTTGAAAAACTCACTTTAAGAAAGATCTGGTAGCGTTTAGCAATCATTAACTTTGTTCATTTATTACAGGTGCTGCAAACTGCACTGCCAATGTTGTAAAGCTGCTAGCTATCAGCAATCCAGCATGGCTTTTAAAATAATATTAGAATATTTCATCAATCAGCTGTTTCCAGTGAAAAATCAGAAGCAACAGGCCACTTTCTCAAGAATAAAACACATGACTGTTCCTGGAAGCCTTTTCTATAGCATCCTTCCCAGCTTGTACAGCTTATCACTAGTAGAAATAAGATACGTAAGATATGGAAGTTACCTGAACCGGGTTGCAGTATTTAAAGCTTGCCATCAACATACAACRTACCATTCTCCTAACAGCTTTATAGATCATTGTACCTAATGTAAAATGAAGAAAATCCCCTCATTTATCAAAAAAACAAAACAAAACCTCCACCTCTCAAAAGGACAGAGCTCGACAACTTCAACACCTCTCACTTGTACGCTCCTCCTGAAGACGGGGCATTTGATTAGGGCTGTAAACAGGCCGGCTCCACCCTTGAGGGTTAACAAAGGTGTTTTCAGCAGCCCGGGTTGTCTCCCAAACTGACTGAACATGGAGAGAAGCAGCTTAAAGCAACTTACGCTCCGACAGCACCACCGAGCCCAGCAAGGCCGCTCGAGGAGAAAGGTGCCCATGAGAGTGGCTGGCAGACTCCGATCCACCTCACCTGGTGCCCAGTGAGCTAGATTCTCCTGAAGAAAAAATGCACTGTACCCTTCTCCGAAAGATATACAATTGAGATTAATGAAAAACAAGTTAATGTTTCTTTAATTTCCTTGATACTTTTATTCCTATATAATCAGCTAGAGCRTGAACTAGAAAAGTCATCGCTTAGAGAACAGTATAAATCACTGTTCTCTCACCTGACATCATTTGGAGGAGAACCTGAAAAGGCTAATACAGACTCAGTCTGAGAGTCAGACCTTTTTTACATTCTTAGAGTTCCTTCGATGCCCTTGTACCAAAGGCAAAGGATATACCTAAGCCAGCATAACGCAGCAAAATCTACCTGAGAAACAGGGYAAATTGGTCCATGCTAAACCCCACGAGACTGTTTACACAGCTAATTTAGAGCTGGCTCAGGTGCATCCACATGAGCCGGAGTCTGGCATGACTGCACAACAGCTATATCTAAAGCAGCAGGCCAAATYGTCTGTGCGTGTCAGTGCAGAGTTGCAGCTTGCTAAGGGGTTCACCAGCAAAAAAGGAACTTCAGAAAATCTTACAGATTTGGCTTTCTGGCAAGTTTAAGGGAAGTATTCACCTACCCTYCACTCAGAACATGACCTTTTCTCACACTGAGAGCTTTTAAACAATTGATATGTTTYGAAGCTAATAAAAATGTAGTAAGTTGATTTTAACAAGGATTGTCAATGATCCATATATTATACTCAGCATCTGTCAGAGCAAAAAATAGAATGGTAAAGCTGTTACAGTTTTCTAAGTCCATGCAATTGGGTTACTCTGTTTCTCTTCAGAGAGAGTCCAAATGTATGGATAGGAGGCCAAATTGCTCCCTCGGGTTGTTTTACTTGCTTCAAGGGACAAACTTGGCCAGGAATATCTTATGACAGCCTCCAAGTGCTCTAATTCTGCTTGCATTATGTTTCATTTGCTCATTTCTGTGTTTCCAGTATTTATTTCATCCTTCTCCAGCTTCTTCTTCCAACCCAGCAGTTCTTACACTGAGCTGCTCRGCATTCGCTGCGGTGAAGATATCTGTCCCCAGATACCTTTATACAAGTCAATGCCTGAAAGAAGCAYTGATGTTACAGCTTCATCCCCTCCACAAAGGAATTCAAATGACTAAAGCCTGTTTCACGCAGGGAAAAACAGCAACTAAGGGGGAAAGGATCCTATGGGTGCTCTTTCCAGCCTTCTCATTTTGCCAAATAACCACCGATACAGTCCAAATTCTGAGTCCTCCCTTGTTATTCTGCCCTTCTCAGACACTCAGATCATCCAGGCACCAGGCTGCACAAATGTTTGTGGCAGAATTGTCACAACTATGCTGTCCACAGCTCCTGAGCAGACCGAGTTGGAACATATTTATTATTTTATTGTTTTCTCCAGGTAAGTTCACCATCTCCCCTGTGCRCACACCAAAGGCTTGTGGCATACACCAGCCCTGGTCCTAGTTGCAGTCAGGGTGTAATGAAGGCATCATCTGGATATGGGAACGAGCAAGTCTGTACATAGGTACTGTAGTCCTGGCTTTGATAAGTTTAAGAGGAATCATCTAATTAGGCTTATCAGGACTCCCAAAGGCCTCTGAGAATCTAGGGATCACTGATGACTGGAGGAAGCAATACAATGAGGAAAAAATTGTCCTCTCTATGAATTGTTTAATAAAAAAAGGTGCCATGTTACTGGCCATCTTGCCTGCAGGCCCCAGAATGCCTCCCCTCTTTCCCCAATATTTTTGAGCAAAAGAGGGSCTGTTAGGATGGCTAAATCCAAAGAGCACCTTTACATGCTTTGAGCATCCTTGTTCAGGAGTGGCTTTGATTACTTGATACATAATAAATTATCCAAAAGCAACCTTTGAAGACATACAACTCCTAACACTTTAAAATTCAGACTAAATTCATTTTAGAAAAATTGTAAGACAGTTTCCCTGAAATTAATCTTAAATGAAGTTTCTTGCTTGGCCTCTCGCTCACTGCAGATAATCAATCTCGACGCGGCTGYGTGAGAAACAGAGGCTACTGAAAGGGAAGTGAAATTAAAGAGAGAAGCTGGGCCAGCAACAYGAAAAGAGATATCTAATTATCAGCATTTTATTAGAAACAATTAACTAATATTCAATTAGTTGCCAGCCCTGAAGCAAAGTGACAGTTAGGAAAACAAAGAATGACCCTTGACAGGGTGCTCATATTCTAATAAATGGGAGATGATGGGAATCATTTATTGGTGTTTTACCCCTGGTCAGAGCCTTGGGGCAACTCACCCAGCAAGAGGCAATGGGACTGGCTGCTTGCCAACATTAACTGTAGTTATTACATTCATCCCATGCAGAACACATCCATCTCCTGCTCTGCCTTGACATCCCATTTATTCCGAGATTCATTTGTCATGTCCCCAATCACCAAAATGAATAGAAACTTTCCAGCATGATGGATTGTGGTTCTAATTAGCACTAAAGAAAAGATCTACACTCAAGTAGAGCCCTTTCTCTTTTTCTTCTTCTTCTAATAAAATAGTATTCCTAGCCAACTTGGTGACTAATGTCCTTTTGTGGTGGTTGTCCACTGTAGGTCAACCAGTCATAAGAAACAGTAGTCCTTCCAGAATGGGTTTTTCCTCCCCTAACAACTACACAAATTACTGTAGAAAGAAGTCCAGACGCCCTGAAGATCACACGCACGCAGTTTGCTGATGTGTGGCAGATGTTTAGAATACCAAACTTCAAACAACATTTGTCCCTCGTTTGTCCCAGAATTTCCTTTAACAAAATACAGATGAATAGATTTCAAGAATAGCCACTGTTACCAGAATGAGGAAAAGGCTGTAACTTGCTTGACAACCATTAAAATTGTGGACTAAAAAAAAAAAAAAAATCTCATTTTTATTCCCCAAGTTAAATTTGATATCAACATTTTAAAGTAATGGACTAACATAGCACCATTCTTCCAGACTCTAAACACAATAATTAGTTGTGTTGCCTCTACTGTTCTGTCCTGAGGTAACAGCTAAGAGGTTTTTTAAATATGCCCTCTGAAATTTCTCTCATTTCTCATGTATCAGTTTATGGTTTAAATTTTTGTGATGTTAAAATTACTGTCCTTAATATGATAAAAAGCTGATTCCTTCTCCAGTCAGTCCTTCACTTATTTTCTGTTCATTTTTATGTGTCTCTGCTGTAGACAAATGCTAAACCATGACACTACAAATCACTGGGAGTCAGTGGAGCTCACCAAGCGCAGCACTAACAAGCAATAATTTTGTTTGAAATGCTTTAAGTTAGGAGTAACACCTTAACTAGTGGTTAGTAAAGCAAAAACTGTAATGCCACAAGCAGAGGAACTTAACCAGCAATCAGATTTACATCCATCAAAAAAGCATCCATTCTAATTTGCATTTAAAAGTCAGAAGAAAGTAGAGTAAAACAGTGTTCAGGAATTTGCAGACACATGAAGAATATCCAACATCATTAAAATACCCTAATGACTACTTAAAGGGAGGGAAAAGAAATACACGTGTTCGTACAGAGTCACTGACTACAGTGCCAACAAATATTAAGTACCAACAACCTGCTAAAAAAATTCCTCATATTTAAGAAGCTGAGTATTCCTTCTGATTTATTTTACTATTCATACTACTTTGACAGAGCAGAACGTAACACTTTCATTAGAAACAATGGAGAAAGGTCATTTTAATATGTAATATTTAAAGAATATATATTTTTGGATAGGAAAAAGAACAATTTATTTTTGAACTTTCCTAAAACAAAACATCTCAGTTTACCCTGAAATTTAACTTAGCTTTCTTTGTACAGTTGAAATAAGACTACACACCGAAAGAAATTTCAGTGCAGAAAAAGCATGTCCTAGCATATGAATTGGAAGAAGGCTTGACAGCAGAGACCAATTTCTTTTGGCAGGACTCATTGTGGAAGTATTATGACCCATAACAGACCAAATTTCTCATGGCCTCATCCAGAAGTTCTGTGCCTCTGCAAATACGTATAGCCACATAAACGCAGAACATACAGCAACCCCTACATCATCACTGCAGCAACTGCTATACAACTGGTATTTGTAAAAATGGTCTTTATTTGATTGAGATCAAAGCTCTAGTTCCCTGACCTTTACTGTGACCAAAATATTGATCTGTACTTTTCCTCCTGAATCTTATCCTTTAGCTAGAAGAAAATATGATTAACTTGATTTGTTGGATATATTCTACTTTTTTCAACCATAAAAAAAAAAATCTGTCTGTAGGAATACAAAGGGATTTTCCTTTCTAAGTACTAGCTAGGAGATACACAGCAAGGATGTCTGTATGCAAACACAGCCATAGAGTTGGTTATGAAAAAAATTCATCTAGTGGGAATGGAAACAGGTAACTGTTATTGTTTAATTTTATTTTGATTTACAGCAAAGCTACCTATGAATGTGGCTAGGTGTTTTAAAAACATCTACTCTAAATGCACAGGAAATAACAAGGTTATTAGGTCTTATTAAAAACCTGCTAATTTAAGTAACATATTCAACAAGACTTGGATTTTGTTTCCACACTTGCTTGAGTGCATACTGGTACTTAGACTTTCTTTTTCCCATGAAGTGGGGAAAAAGATTTCTTGAATCAGGATTTTTTTTTCCTTCTGATTTAGCTGGCTTGTGTAACTTCATGAACTGGGTCTATGGCAATAACCCAGGTAGTAGCTCATTGCTGGATCACTTCTTACAGCCCTAAAGTATTCCCAGAGACAACAAAACAGTGACTTCAAACACTTATCAAATATAAAACATTAAAAAATGCATCCAAATAGAACAAAAAAATATGTGTATAGGTCATTGATCTGAATCTTCCCAGGTTGCAGTTTTCTCCCTGGGATGTGACATATTCCGACTTGCCAGGCCAAGCAAGAAAAAGAAATTAAATCTATACACAGTCTATTTGCTCAAAAAAGAGTTCAAGGGGTTCTGGAAATAATATAAAAATGTCTCTCAGTTGCTAAAGGCACTGGGACCCTGATGGAGTCTACCAGCAAATTTCCAAAAATCTACTCTTCAGTACATTCAGAAAATACCTGCATAACTTAAACGAGTGCTACAAATTGTCATTTAAACTGCACGACCATCTGAGATAAGGTTGGCAGAAGATCCAGAAAGAGCCCTCAAGTGTCAGATTAACACAGCGTGCATGAGACAAACAGGCRCTTCCTTTCGTTTTTGACTAAAAATCCTTCAGAAAAAGCCTCAAAGCTTCCCTAATTCCTGACCTTTCATTCCAATGAAGAACAAGCAATCTGCAGTCTCCTGCTGTAATTGATCAGTGTTTAAAAACGAATGAATTGTAGATTAATATAATATACTGAGGCTGGAAAAGCAAGATCTTGAAGAGCACTCTTTGAAGCAGATCCCTCGCTTCCGCAACGATGGATAATTTCATCTTTGTCATTGGCCTGTCTCTGTCAGAGAGAACAATGGATAGTCCATTCGCAATTGATGACTCCATAGAAATTAATATTAGTAAAAGGTGTCCATTTAGTGTCCCACCTTCTGCGCTAAAGGTGACATCCATGATGGATGTGTCCCAGGACAATGGATTTATCTTTAAAATGGAGTAATTACACAGTGGATGCATGGGTGACATAATGACATTGTGGTTTTATATTAATAAAAGAAAGAAATATTCTTTCTAAAGGAGGAAAAAAAATATGGCCAACATGGTCATTTATGAGGTTTTGGCAGTTACTCTGTAACTGCAATAAGGACTTCTGAATTGTTTAGTTTACATTAGAGTCCTGTATAATTTACGTAACTTATGATTAGCGTTCACATGACAAGCCCCAGTGAGGAAAATCCGAGGTACTGATGCACTCCCAAGYCTCCCACCTTTGCCCTGCAGCCTTCCAAATAGGTGGCTCCACGCTACAGAAATAACCGGGGAAGCAGACGGGGTTCAAGCTGCGAATACGTGGCTTGGGCTCTACTTCCCGCTCTCCCCCTGTGCGCCAGTTTAGCAAGTGGACACGTCGGTGCTCCCTCTGCTCTCCCCAAAACCCAGCCTTSGTAGAAACGCCTTGGAGGAGTATCGGCCAAACGACCGACACTGCCCAAAATCCTACGGGACCAAGCTGGGGTCGACGTTCTCAGAAAGCCGCTCCCGAGCCCCCGTGCAGCGCGCCGCTGGTAACGACAGCGACTGCTCCCGCGGGATCCACCGCTGCGCCCTGCGAACGCCCGGGAGCACGACAGCCACAGGCGGGTGCAGCTGAGCTTAGCAAAGTCGGAGACCGATTTCCTCCCCCCATCGCTAAAAAATCTTTCTGTCCTGTAGMGGATGTTCAGGGTGCTCCACACCAGCATTTTTTAAAAGTCAAAACGGTGTTCCAATATTCAAAATAAAGTATCTCATATAGAAAACTCCAAATTATCTTGTTTCAAAGCTTCCTCTAAAACAGAGAGCTGAATTTTGAACTAAAACCAGTCCATTTTTACATTGGTCCTATAAAATATATAATTTGACCTAAATAAAAAAAAAACTTTTAATTTGCTTTGCTTTATCCCTAAGAATAAGCAGCACATTGAACAAAACAAAAAAATCAGTTATTTTTACAGATTAAAGGGAGCATCCAGCCCCCAGCAACCTCTGGCACTTCAGGAAGTGCAAAATGCCATTTTGGCAGCAGACCCACTCAGCACTGGAATCATTCGGATTCAGGGGGTGGAGGGCAGTGTGATATAAAAGCATTCTCAATTTCAGTGTTTTAAAACCTCAAATAATCAAAAGCAAACAAGAATTTATGTTCCTGCTARGACTGATTAAAATTTTGTTCAAATTCAGTATTTAAGAAACTACAAAAAGTTCCCRTTATATTAACAGGACTCTCTGTAACTTTGCTAGGATTTCAGTGAGAATTAATAGCAAACTTTTTAGTGTATGTATGCTTCACATGTTAATTTTCATTTATATGTTGATCTGCAAAAATTAAAGAATAGATAGTATTATACATGCAAGCAGTAAATTAAATTATCATTATAAGATACAGCAGAAAGAAGTCGCATCTCTTATCTCACAAAAATCACACATTTTAGGCTTGCCAGTCTGCAACTGCTTGACAGAGCTTAATGAAACGGCCGTCGGACAAGGCCAGTTTACATAAAGCGGCAGTTTTTACAACGATGCTCTGAATCTGTTTTCTCTGGAGAGYTCCCATTCCCAGCGTCTAAACTCTAAAGGCAGCTAAAAATATTAAATGCTTTCCAACTTCTACTTTTCTATATAATCCACAGCTGTAACTGCCTCAGGGATTTTATGAGTTAGGCAACGAGCTGGGAGTGGAYCATGAAAGACTAAATTAAGATGTGGCCCATAGTTTGAAGGCATTTGAAGTTTCAATCTGAGAAAAGAACAAATACTGGCTTTGAATTTAAAGCAAAGACTCAAAACCATTTCTMTTCTTAATTTGAATTAATTTGCTGATCCATGCTTCATATACTTTCCTTTCAAGGCTGACTGTTAATTTAGTAAAGGACACATCTCCAACTGCTCTAAGAGGAAATGCTGCCAGCACGAGTCAGCTATTCGGCCACCTCTCCCCAGGTCGCCAGGCTGCCAGCTAATGACTAAACCCATCAGCTTACTCTAGTCTTCTGACTCAACAGGCACCACAGTTTTCTCACAGGTTGTTTCCAAAACACTACTCAGTAAGAAAAATATGTAACTACAGACCAGGAGGAGCAACCCAATGTTTCTCCAAACAAACTTCCGCTTTCTTCATGCAAATAAATATTTAAGTAAAATTTGAAATATCACTTACAGATGTCTCTCTTACTTTCAGTACATTAGTAATTATATTAATGCCAGTCATTTAACTGCTAAGAAAGTGGTTCAGGTTTTTAAAGATGACGCTCAGAAATAGCAATTACAGAAGCAACAAGAGACACTTTTGCTAAAATTATGAAGATTATGAACTACAAACTGCATCCAAATGAGATGGATTGTACAGCTGCAAGCAATAACCAGAAAGACCATACCAAAGGTATACAACAGGCATCAAGTTATTTGAGGGAACAGATAAACAGCTTATGAATTCTGGTTCAAATTATCCAGTTGTTATTATGAAAGTGGTGCATCATGGCCTAATGGTTCAGCAAATACAGGAAAAACTGTGATTAAGCCAGAAGAGAAGAACAAAGCTCTACAGTAGGGAGAAAGCAACTTGTCTGAAGGATCAGCCAGTATCAGAGCTAGTACAATTGCATGAAAACTAAGAGATGAAATCCAGAAATGGATTATTAGTATTTTCAGATTCTTCTCCCTCTCCAAGGTTGTCCCYACCCAGAAAATGAAGAATTTTGCTCCCAAGCCCCAAACGTACGTAGCCTCAGAAGAAGTCTCCTTTTTAAAGGGATYCCAGAACTTGGAGAGGTAACTAGTGACTTCATACAACCGTTTCTTGTATAGGAAGTTTTGTACGTCCAGTGCCAAAGGCAAGATTTCAGCATTCAGAAAGCGAAACCAAGGCCAAGGTCAGGATTTTGAGGCACCTGCAGGGCTTGAACGTTAAATTTTACTGAACCCGAACAGGAGTTGGATGATAATGACACGGTTAAAAGAATCCACTGCAGAAAATCCACTCCCTTTGAGATCTCTACTGCAAACTTATTTTGTCTCCTTTAAACCTTCCAACCAGAAGCACCATTGCTGTATCAGTATTTCAGATATTGCACTCTTTTGCACCACACATTTATCCAATGATCCAATTCAGTAGCTTTTTTGTCCCCAAATTTGTAAATTTTGTGTTTACTGGGATTGCTGTTTGTTTGCAGGAAAATATGGAAACTGAAGAAAGATTTTTTCAATTTAAATGAAATATTCTGGATTTTAATAAATTAGCCTGTTTATTTACATGTCCTATTTAAATGATGAGTTTCTGCAGATGTTTCTGGTACAGCTGGCAGGAAGCAAAGGGCCTAGCAGACCTTGCCTTTTGCACACAGTTGGTCTATAAAATTTATGACTTTTCCGCAATCCAAACCAGCTTTGGTTTATTTGCAAAATAAATCCATCAAAAAAGACTGGTCTTGAGCCCATCCTTTTTCCCTCTGTAGTGGGAAAATTGGTACTGGAGCACACTTTAAAAGTGGAATCAAGACGACGGCGTTGACTGTCCTCTCTGAAGGTGTGCTACAGAGCCTAGCATAGCACTGCGATGCACATCCCACGGAAGAGGGAAGAAGTTCGTCTCAGTGTCGGCACCCTGAGGCCACTGCAGAGCAGGTTTACCGCGAAGGGTGTAATGCTCTGAGGCATCTTCCTGCCGACTGTACACGGACAAACCACAGTCTCCRAACTGCCAGTCACTGGTCCTACTTTCTTCGGCTCAAACTCCTTGCCCGGAGCTAACGGGCTTCCTCCGACACTGCGCGTGCCACCTCCCCCCAGCCATCCGCCAGGCTCCGCTCGCCCCGGCCGGAGCCCAGGTCTGCCTCGCGGGCATTTGCTGCCGATTCCTCGAGGTCTAAAGCACRTGGGCAGCTGCGCCAGAAAACTCGCTACCTCCACCACACAACCTGGCCCAGCCACCCCAAGATGTTCAAGCAACTAGGGACTGCACACACCGTGGCTTTGTAGCACATTTCGTCCCTCATAATAGTGCAAAGACTAAATCAAAATGGGAATGATCTACACTCACTTTACTCTAGTGTAATCAGCGAAATGAGGTTTAACACCCTGGAAAACCCGAGCCTGGCTCTTTTTTCAGTTCCATTTTCAGCCCCAAACCAGCAACTGGGAATAAACGACACTCACTGATAAAGTTCTCYAGTCTTACTTAACCCCCTCCCTTCAAAAGTTTTAATAAAGTTGTAGTTATTACAAACATTTGCCCCACAGGAACTTTCCCCCTTGGGGAGGGGGGGAAGGAGTAGTGCTCCCAGGCTGACTCTTATCCTAATACTTCATATAAACATACAAAGTGCAATCTATGACACAGCACCWAGGGTCATTTAGAGGTCTTGTGCTATGTTGAACTAATTATATATATATAAAAAAAAAAACACAGCAAGAAAGCAACACATGACAGATTTATGTTTCAGAAATGTCTTCTGCAGAACACTGAGGAGTCCAAACAAACAAAAAATGTAACATACATATAACCTATTAAAAAAATCTGTTTTATTTATTTCTTAAGTGTTCATAACAATTACATTTTCACTCTTATGAACATTACATACTCTTGGGCAGCCTCTGATGTAAGTGGCTTAAAGCCTATTGCCATTGCACAGTAGGATGCTATCCCCAATGTACCACCAAGTACAACTTTGCTATGGTTCCAGATGCAGAATTACCCTGGGCATAACTCCCATCAGGTTCACCTTAGCAAAGGTAAGGGTAGAAAGAAGAATATAGTCCTTAGCTCGTTCCCAACCGCCTCTCCTCCCTCCAGCTCCATWGTCAGAAGTCTGGCACCTTTGCTGTCTCTAACTCATTGCACTATACCATTAGTTTTGGTTACTTCCTCCAAAACTAAGTATTTGGAAAATTCAGAGTCACRCAAGACAAAACCTTTTGGTCAAAATACATGCTTTTGGCTACTTTCTTTGCTTAACTCACTTTAAAAAAGCAGGTTTTTTTAAAGGAAGTACCATACCAAAAGCTCGGGTCTAAATAAACGTAGTTCTGCGCTGGGTGAAACGCACCCAGCTGCAAACCTGCCACAGACTTTGTCGGGCGAGCGGCCTGGCCCTGGGGCATGGTTTGGACGTTAACAGCGTCCTCTGAGGAAGGCCTTCAGGAGCAGGGAAAGCTYGGGGCTCCATTTGGCCTTTTGCTGCCCGATCCGAAGCACCCGCTCGCTTCCAGGACGCCCTCCCGGAGTTTGGGGCAGCCTCCCCAAGGCTGGGTGCTCCTCGCATTTGGTGCGTCACTGGGGGACAAACGGTGCTTGGGTAACGGTCGTGGACACAGGCTTTTTCTAAGCAATTCCAAGCAGATCAGTTTAATGGTCTTCAATATACTAATCTGCAAATCTCAATATATTTTTCGACAGAGAGCCGGAAAAATTAAGCTTCAAATTTGYTTTTTCCACTCTTTTGTGAGCACTCTAGAATGACCATACCGGACTGCAAGCTACCAGCTAGATGCTATRTATACTCATGCAAGCAAATATTTTCAGAGACTAGAAGCTTGGACTGAGAACAAGGCTTCGAGCCCATCTTAGAAGAACTAATCAGGAATGAACTCTGCCTGTAGAGACAACCCTAAAAAACAGTGTAAACTGAAAAGAACTCTATGAAACTAACGGTCCACAGGTAGCTGAAAAGAGCCAGTGCTGCTTCTGCATTCTGCTCTAAGAATTACGATCATTGCTTCTCCTAGCCAAGATCCACACGCTGACGCAAGGCAATTCTGCACAGGGCGAAATCATATAAAATTGCCTGTTTAACAATGAACAGGCAGATGCTAACCTTAGTGATACTTAGCATGGCCTAAACATCAGCATTTAAGATTTTAATTCCTGAGAATAAAAACATTCCTGTTTCTCAGGTGGAAAAAAAAAAAAAAAAAAAAAAAACTCCCATGCCAGTTTCAG
>NW_028185839.1:92679-129250 GCF_003343005.1 Rhea americana
GTTAAGCTGGGCACATAGATCTCTTAAAATATGTTCAAGCTTTTCAACACAGGTCGCCATGAAACTGTAAATGCTCTAGCAGCTTTGCAGTTACACACTCTAAACCCAGAAAGTGAACATCGTATGATAGAAGAAAAAATAAGGTATTTTATATGGGACAGATGTTAAAACATTGCTTTTTGGCAGTCTTTCCGCCTGTGATCATGTTTGCTTTTATATCAAGAGTCAGGCAAGCTAGTTGTTCTGAACATTGCACAAAGCCCCTTCTAGGTCTACAGATACATCTGCCATCCAGAGCAGCCAGCACCTCGGCAACTATCCATCCTAGTCATAAAAATTCACATATTTCACGTTTTCAATCTTACCACAATGTACAAGTTACAYACAGATGGTTAGAAGAACCTAAGAAATGAGACACTCGGGTCAATAAAGCAGAAAGCAAACAAACCCCCAGAGAGGAACGTTTCTTTTCACCACTTTCATGATCTCCCTTTTCTTGAATGCGATTATGTGCATTATGTAAAGCCATATGTAGATAAGAGCAGTAATAGTTGTAGAAAAATAATACCAGGATAGCTGATAGACACGAAGAAAACGGACAGTCTTTTGGACTCCCATTTACCTCCCAGTGTTGAGTTACCATTACAGATAAACCAGGAAAGAGTGCATCAAACTCCCAGGGAAACAGGGTAGGAACTTCGTATTCRTTACGACAGCAAGGATCTGGAACTGCCCTTCTCAGACTTTCCGTATTTAGATCCGATCATTGTCAGGATACAGAACACAAAATGGATTTAATCACCACTGAAACACAAACATGATTTACAGAAAGATGAATCATATCTGTATTAATTTCACTGACAAATACTGCGAGTAGTGGTTGATCAAAAGGAGTGATTATATATGCACAGATATATGTATATACATTACAACCAAATTCCAACCATGTATTTGACAGCTGAACTATCAGGGCMGTATTTTTCAGCACTGTGTGCCCAGCAGGAGCAGAAACTGTTAGGAAGCCTGTTCAGAGCCTGCCTTCCTGCTCCGAGAAGGCTGGAAGACCACAAAATTTCTGGCTGCTTGCTCAAACTACATCTAAATCGCTGGGGGTGGGGGGCAAYGTTCATACTAAAGCAGTAGCTGTGCAGCCCACAGACCTTACAGCTCTGCCACGAGTCTAATTATGAAAGATGCTACAATAATTCAAATTGACCTTGTAGATTTTATCCATGTCCAAACTGTTACTAAAGCCTCCTGGTTTGCCTGATGAAGACTGCTTGATATAGCGTTTGCATAGCTCAGAGGCCATGTGAAACAGYGCTTTCATGAAATCTGGAAAAATTCTCCTAATAACGGGAAAGAAAAGGAGCAATTGTTTCACCTGAGACCTGCAACTTGCCATTCACAATTTCACCTTTTCTTAGCACATAAAACAGATATTGCAGTCAGACGGTAAAGAAAAATGCCTTGATCTTGTGGAAATGCAACAGGTACGAGCAGACTGACGGCATTTGACATTAAGATTTATAGAAACTGCCATTAGACTTTACTAGCTCTTCCCAGCTAGCCTGCCGGTACCGACAGCGAGCGAGGCACCTTCAGAAGAGACACAGACTCCAGCAGTCAAGGTTTAGTAGCAACTCAGATAAAAATAAAAGCTATGTGCAAATATTCATTCTAAAGTTGCACTGGGAAAATGAGATTTCTTTTCCAGATGATCCCATAAGAAACCGAAAGGTTTCCTCTGAGGACAAGGTGTTCAACCTTAAATTTACTTGTTAATAAAAARTACTATAGGCTAAATATTACTATCGGTTGGAGGCAAACTGATGCAGCTAACATTGCAAATACATGCATGAGACATGACCTGAATGTTATCACAGTCAAATCACCTGAACAGTATCACAGTCAAATCTTATTTTTCTGCCTTTCATTTAACTGATAAAAAATAGAAGTCAGAGCACACAAATACAGAAATGTATTATTAAATTCATAAGATATTCCACTGATTTTCAGCTGAGTAAAATCATGTGCAAAGCTATAAAAATTGAATTAAGACAAATTTGAAGTGCTCTTTGTTTTCTGTTGTTTTAATTTCCATTCTTCATGTTTTTTCCRGAGGCTGGTTTTAGCCTATTACATACAATATCTCTCCAAGTCTTGCCCTGTCAATCATTTGGCCACATATTTTACTGTTCATTGATGCTTGCAGATCTTAAGTCTTTGTATTCTGAAGGAAGCAATAGGAAATACGCGTGTTGGGCTTAAAAAAAAAATAAGTCTTTCATAGACATGTGCTCTAGTTAAATCAGCGATGTAAGTATTAAAATTTCTACTGGCATTGTTCGGCAGGGTACAGCCCGGGAGTTTTTCAGATGCTAATGGGAAGCTGGTGGCAAGCCCTGCAACCATTATCCACTGCAGATCGAGATTTTTAAACACTTCACTTCTTTTCAGTCATTAGTGTCTTCTTAAAACAACATCATGCTTTGTTTTCTTGATCAAAGCCACAGACTTCGGAGYCTGAAAATAAATTTCGCTTTGGTGTTCTCCCTTCAAAACGTGTCAGTCTCATAAGCAGGCTAATCTTTGGTGATGTATTATGATGGATTGCACTTATCCATGCAAATTGCCCAGATAGACAGCTTGCCACTCATTAAAAGAATTACTCTCCCTCACACACACTAGCCCCGCACGCACACTCACAGACGAGCGAGGGCTAAATGGACCTAAGTGCTCACATATGTCTCGAGGAAACGCTGCTTTTCCTGGATCCATCACAGAGCTGCTAGTGGTGGCTAGGACCAGTGCTTAGGAGACGGACACCCTTTTCAAAGCACCCTACACCCAGGAGGTCACCCAAGGCTGCAAAGTGTGTTATCCCGAGCTACCTGGAAACGCCGAACCATCCTAGGACAGCAAATGGTGGCTCCAAAGGACAATCTCGGCAATTCGCTGCCTCCTAACAGCCTTCCAGTTGGTGATCTGCCACCCCACTAGTTACATTTATGGGATCTTTACACACAGATTGCAATCCACAAGCTTATCAAAGAGCTTCTCGTCATTTTAGGGCATGAACATCTCACACCTCTGAACTTTGGTGAGAATATTGCTCAAGTAAAGGCAAAGTAGCATCCCATGACTACTTCAACAGATAAGGTATTTCCCTTCAAACATATTACAGCACTGGCTTAGCTCAAAAAAACGTGGGAAGATTTAAGTTATCCATATATTTACATAACTTTAAAATTTTTCACTTCCTACATGCTTTCCCTCTCCTATCTTATAGAAAAAATGTCTGTGTATTATGTAAATCGGAGCAGAGTTTGATATTTCAGAAAACGGTAAAATACTCCAGCTTTTTTCCTTCTTAAGCTATCAGTGAAATTACTAAACACAGCTGATCTCCTGTTAAATCCCTATGCGGTCATATTAGAACAAATACCCGATTAATTATATTCTTGTGCGCTGTGATCCAGAATACTTTATTTATCACCTTAAAACGCATCTACTGCTAGACATCTAATGAGCAGTAGCTTTTCCTGGTAATACAGATAATCTCTTTGCAGAGAATTAGTTCTTGGAAAGTAGAAATGCACCTTTCCTCAAATTCCATTTTATACTTTCAATTCCTGAGGGAACATGGAGCAGCTCACACGGAAGCAAAGGGAAGAGRGAAAGACAGATTAAGGATGTTACAGTAATATTCTTTTGTTCAACATCTGCATGCTAGAGAGATTACACAATCTTCAACAGATCAACAAAAGAAGATTTGAAGTGACTAGCGTTAAACCTTCTGAGCAACCAAAATGCTCCACCTCGCTGCCCACGCTAACCTCCCCAAGTCCACGGCACAGAAACACTCCAAATCCCACCGAGCTATTCACATTTTTTTCCATCCATCTTTTAAAAACCACTGAAGGCCATACCCCGACAGGCTTGGAGGAAGGCGTCGATGAGCAGTGCAGGCTCTTAGGAAGGTCTAGGCTTGCTGGGAGAAGGCAAGACTTCCTTTCTCGCCACCCCCACCCCCAACATCGCACTTAAAATTCTAGGAAGAATTTTAAAAGCCAAACAGCACAGCTAGCATCTTGCCTTTGCATCATACAAGGGCAGCACTCAGCATAGAAACACACGTCTCTGCAATTCTCACCAGAGCGYTTAGCTGACGCATTGAAGACGGCAAGTGGCTGTAGACGCTGCCAGACCGCAGTCCGGCGACGTGCTCCACCAYGAGGACGGAGAAACAGCCGAGCTCRGGAAATCCCTGGCCATGCCTGCGCTCTGCTGTGAGGYGAACGTGGAGACGGGAARCATCTCACAGCAGCTAGCGCAGGGGAGGTATAGCAGATACCGCGCAAACGTTATGGGGTAACACTGACCAGCAAAAATTGACGCTGTCAAAACCAACTTTCTATCAGTTTAGGATGAAATGGATCAGTTGGTCACTAAAAGGGGACCACGAGGAACTTCATTTCTTGTTCGCTCGACACTTAAAACTGCGCAGGAGACCTAAGGACGCGTACACATCCCGAGAGGCGCGTTAATACAGGAGTCTCTTCTCCCTGCCGCATCTAACATAAAGGAGCTTTTCAGTCCCGTGCTCCGGGTTTACAACAGCAGCAGCGGGGCCCAGAGRCCTCCCCTCCTCCGCGGGCCGAGGCCGCCGCAGCGCCCGGCGCCGGAACGAGCCTCCYGCCGAAATGGCGGGGGAACGGCCAGAGGGAACCTCTGCTCCGGCACCGCGGCAGCCTGCCAGGCCGCACTGCGCCAGCGTAGCCACTCGAGTCTCCTCACTGCAAGCAAAGCCTCGAGCCTCCTGAAAACCACGTCAAGCTCACGCCAACGAGATACAAGACTGATTTTACTACTCACCTCAGARCCCACTGATTACATTCTTGAACTGTACTAATAAAGTATTGTTAAACTGCAGAGAAATTCCCTAAGATCAACCTCAGGAAGAGCTCTCTTGCTAAATCTCTTCCGATTTTCATATTTGCCACCTAATACCTCGCATCTGAGAGGAAAAAAAAAAAAAAGAGGTACTACTTTGACCTGATGCATAGTAATGCGGTGTGAAGCAACGAGAGTCAATTTGCTGGGCATCAGCGAAACATAACGCGCTGGCACACTACGTCGATTTGCAGAGTGAATCAAAACGCTGAAGCTTTTTCTTTTGTGATATCCACAAATCGCTGAATAATGTGGTTCACTGACCAAGTGAATTATTTTCAAGGAGTTCGGCACTTCTTTAATTACAAGATGCGTAAAAATGAAATGGAAACACGCTGTGCATATTTCTTTACGGCTGCTGAATTTTTCTTATGGAAAAGCASCTGTTTTTATTAAACTGTCTCTAGAAGGCATAAAATATACAAGGTATAGGTTGACAATATATTTCTAAATGCATATAAATTAGCAGCTGAACAATCTTAAAAGCATGGATCACCCATGTATTCATATTGTACATATGCAATGTTATACCCATAAWAATACAAATATGCAAATATATTTCCCCCAATTATAGGTATCTTTAAATTTAGGTAGCATATCAATAATATTATTTCTATTGTAACTCAGAAAGACTTAAAAAAAAATCATACTGGGCCCTATTTACTAAGCATTTACATGCCCTTTATGCTTCAAAAATCAGGAATTTGCATGCTGACAACGCTACATAAATGCCCTGTTTTGAGAATCAGGTCCCAGAGGACTCCACAGCTGAAAGCAATTCTGCTTTAAAGGTTTCATCATGGTCCAGATCAGTGGTTCTTAAGACACCGTTTTTTAGTAACACAATAAATACACTATTAGTTCTTTGCTGTTTGCTTCCCTCTCAGGCAGCGAGCCTAGCTGGCCTTGCAAGAGCAGCCTCCAAGGAAGGTTCTCTTTGTTTGATATTTTTGCAGGATTGTGGCAAGTGATCTGCATGTTTTAAACCTTCACTCTGGGCAAAACTTGCAGCCTTGACTCAAGGAACCAAAATTCATAGCTGACCCTGCTTTGAGCAGCAGCAGGGATGAGGTGACCTCCAAAGGTCCCTTTCAACCTGAATTATTCCCTGATCCAACGATCCTCTACAGGCCAGCTCTCCAGGCTGAGGCAGGCAAACTACAAAAACAGATACTTGATCAAATTCTGGCCTCACCCTGGACAGCTGGACCATTTTGGTCATTAAGTCAAGACTGTACGTTTCACCTAGACCAAAGGCTTAAAACATGCATGCCAAAAATGTTTCTCAATCRTGTCTTTAATTCAACAACAAGAACTGACAATGAATATGATCTCATGTTTCCTCCTAAGTTAGGCTAGTTTTGTTAGGGCTCATGTGCTAGGAAATGCTAAAAATGTTCCATCAAAGCTTTTTCATAATTTGGATATCAACAGCAGGGCTAGATGAAGATTCAAAATACTGCTGAATTCAGTGTCACTTTTGGCAAATTGCTAAAATTTGCATCCTAAGAGAAATAAGCTTTATACCAAAAGGCAATACAACAATCATTTTTTCACACTAACAGCACCTAATATGAAAATAAACCTCCAAAAGTTGCCCTACCTCAACAAAAAAAAAAATAAAATAAAACAAAACTTAAGCGACACTGGAAAGCATTATGAAACCAGAAACTATTTACATATTTTGACTGAAATATTACTAAATTTCTTTGTTTGGGTTGCCAGTACTCTTAAGGGAAGGACAGCACAAGCCCATTTCAATTCCAGAGACTGACTCCCCTCTCCATCTGGCTTTAAACACTTGGAACCTGTATTCAGCAGAGACGGGCTGGTGCAGACCACTTGCAAGCAAAGGGGAGGAAACAGTTCAGGTCACTATATAGTACCTAGACAATCTTTCTGTACTTCAGACCTCTGTGCCTCAAAGCATACCTCCAACTAAACCACATCAAAACCATCCTCATCAGGAACAAAGCAAAACCAAGGTAGTAACACCAGACAGGTCACCATGGCAAACACCAGCTAGTTTTAGTATTGCATGCAACTGCACTAGCAAAAATCTTGGCGCGAGAGTATACAGGAGCAACTAAACTACACCAAGAGATACATTACAGTGATAACAGTCTAGTGAGGTTCATGCTAGGCTTGACTATGCCTGGAGCAGATGCAGTGGATTACAGCATGTGTCACGTGGAGAACAAGCTCTCTAGGGCCACCGCAGATGTGGATGCTGGGCACCTTTCAGGAACACTCATCTTGTCCATTGAGAAACCTTCAGGCTTGAAAACTTAACTGGATTGACAAGGTGAGTGTGTTAAAGCAGAAAGAAAAAACAGACTGGATGTTTTATTTGTTAAGCATATTACGCCGTCTCTAAATAAGGATGTTCAAACCTACCTTCCAGTCAAAAACTATGGAGGTCAGAGAGCAGCAGGCCAGCAGAGGGGCAGTTTAGGGGGGTCCGAGAGTGTGCAGCTACGCTCAGTAGGCAGCCTGCTGGGCTGGGGTGCAACACTGCCTCAGCCTGGGACATAAATGCCAGTGTGCCACCTCCACTCGTGCTTCAATTGCTTTAGGAAAGCAACTAAGGTGGAAAGCAGCAGGAAACCCTAGCACATTTGCAGAGGAGCTGCAGCCTGGATGGGCAGGATGACCAAGGTCATTGGCTTGCCAGCTAGCGCGCCCTGCTCTCAGCACAGGTAGGGCCACGTGCACGTGGTGCTACTTCAAGGGACCCTTTAATTGCACCAGCTGCTGCTCCTGTGAAAGGGAGACCCAGCCTGGGATCTCACAGATGAGCGCAAAGCTCACAAGCTCTCATGTCTTAACGGACGAGAAAAGCACTATTTCGTTGTGCCAGAATAAACGAAGAGCAAAGGTAGCCTGGATGGCTCGCAAAGCTGTTCAGTGCTGGCGGGCAATCTGAATCACGCAAAAGCAAAGCTTAGGACCTCTTAGGGAGAGTCCTATGCCTCGATGCCTTCAGACTGTTTTTGTGTTTCTGTGATCCTGGGCAGCTCTGCATTGCGAGCACGCAGCCCAGACCCAGGTTTTCTCAGGTTGTTTTCTGTGTGTCAGCCAGAGGCTCCTTCCTAAGTGACTGTAGGGCTTTTTGCTACAGTCTATGCACAGCTGGGAGCAGGGGCCAAGGTCTCACCCATGGCACGTGCTGGCAGCTTTTCCAAGGGCTGCCTGGAAACGTCATTCAGACTGTGCTACCGCCGTGTTCAAGTCAGGGGGAGTCAGTGGCAGTGTGGGACAGTGACCAAGTTTTCAGACTGATTTATATTTTATCATTTAAGAAAAAATTTTCAGAAGTATTGCAACATTATCTGCTAGGAAACAACAACAGGTCTGTAGAACATGCTGGCCTATTTTAAAGTTTGCATTTAAAACAAAACCAAGCCCTGATACAAGCTTGTGGCTCCTCATCTAAGAGATCAATCAAGGCTTTTTTTTTTTTTTTTTTTCCCTCCAAATTCATCCACATAAAACCTCCAGGTTTGAGTCCTACCAGTTACACTCTAGACTCAGTGAGACAGGAGCACAAAGACTTCAAAAAAGTATTAGTAACCACAGAACGAAAGGTAACTGAAATCCTGTCCCTCTCCATGCTCGAGTCCCCAGGCACTGCAGCAATTTCTGTAGGATATGGCTGAAAAGCAATTTCATATAGGAGAAAAATACAAAACATTGTATCTCAGCTTCCAGGGTCAGCACCAATAACAATATGTATCCTTCCACCCTTCCAAATGAATGAAGAGCAATTACAGAGTAAAATAAGTTCTTTCATCAGTAAAAATCCATCAGACATGCTTCTTTCTTTATGTAACTTATTTGTAACATTAACACCACCACATACATAGCTCTCTAGAAAAATAATTGATCCCACTGCCCTGGATATGAGCCACCTTCTTGGATGCTGGCAACAATTAGCATTTCACGCATATTATTTCTATTTGTAGAAGGCTGACGCCAACACACACACGCAGGCTTATGTGCAAAGTTCTCGTGAAAAGAAGTGGGGAGGAAAACGACAAAAAAGCTACCATACGATGTAAGAGTTGGCGATTTCCCTGCCACTTTTTGTGCTAAGAAAAATAAACCATCTACTCAGTCAACATGTGCTACCAATAAGCTGGTCTAATTAATAGCAGACTGCAGAGAAACCGAGAAGTGTTCTTTATCAGCAGAGCAAAGAAGCACAAGTTGGCTCCTGATGTTTAAGGTTACTTGTAGGATACTATCTAGCCAGGGAGAGCTGCAAACCCTGCTTGTCTTTCAGAGGGCAAAAAAAGAGAAAAAGAAACATTCCCCCTCCCCCCCAAACTGGTTTTACTTCAGCTGATGCCAGGGCGCGCGGAAGTGTTAGGAGCACTTGTACGAAAGCAGCACGACACTTCCACTTGGGTTTTCTTTCCAATGCTGGTGGCTAATACAAAGCATGGTAAAAGTTAATCCAAAGGTTCACTCAGGAAGTTGAAAGTATACACAGATAATGGCATGTTTCAGTTTTTAATTATTCTGTCAATCAGCACAACCGCCCAGTAGCATCAATCTTCCCTAAAACCTCTATTTGCAGATGGCTCGCAGAGAACAGCATCTGGTACGATAACCTGGAAGTTGCACAAACAGGTTATGTACAGGTAGGCTAATCCCACCTTTATTAACTATGCAAAGCTCTTGCCAAAAAATGAAGTACAAGTCATTTAATTAAAATGGTTGTGTCCTATCATCCTGAATCTCAGATTTATAAAGTAAAGATTAAAATCAAATTAATGGAGTCTTACAGCTGATTTGCCTCCACACAGTTTGTGAGCACAGCTAACAGATCTTCTCTCCCCATAAGAAAATGCATTTTTCCCAGTTCCTGATTCTAAATCTTTAGTACAGAAAACCACATCATCAGCCCTACTCTGAAGAGATTCACTATGGTACCAAGATGTTGCAGAGGTTTAAGAATTTGTTTGGAACAACTTTTTTAAAGAGTGATGCAACCATTTCAGAAGAAACTATTAACATAGATTAAGCACCATCAAGTCACCAAGCACCAGAGATTCTGGTTTCCTCTGGCTTTCAGTGAAAAGCAAGCATAAGCCCCCAGCTTTGCCTTTCTGCGTCTCCTAAAATAGCCGTCTAACAGAACTGGAACTGTCATTCTGCTGTGCAGGGAAGTAAAGTAATATTAAAACCAGCTTGCTCTCCACAAGGTAATGCATATGACTTCTTTCAGGGGAAGATTAACTTCATGTGCAAAGAAAACTAGGGCAAGCAAAACTACAAGCATGGAAATCTAAAAATATTCTCTTTAGTCCACAGAAAAGTAATTCTATATAGAATCTGTGGAATGAGAAGTAGGACTTCTCCAGAAGAAACTTTCAGGCATAGAAGACATGAGAAGAAATATTTATTTAACATTGAAGTGTGTCTTGAAACCCATAGCTACATTATATGAAAAAAAAAGTTATGACTGAGTACAATATTATTCTGGAAGACCCTATTTAGCTTTTCACAGTCTACACACAAAGAGGCACTAGCTGTCAAGGAACATGTCCAAAACTGAACTGAGGACTTGCAGAAATTTTAAGCCATAATCGTCAGCATTTAAAGTGGAAGAAGGGCTGGTAGGCTCTTTTTTTCCAAAAGTAGAAGAAAAAGAAGGGACACGAAATGACAGAAGACTTTAAATTGAACTCCAGGTGGAAATGCAGAGACAAAGTTCGAAACATTCAAAGAAACAAATATATATCATTTTAGACAAGGCCTGGAAAAGAAACAACAAACAGATAATAGATTTCTACCTCTCCTGCAGATGTATTGGGGAAAATAAACTGTTCAAGAAAGAATGGAGCCAGATTGAATTTCTCATTAGAACTGATATCTCGCCATGTTAAAAAACTCACTTTGCACTAGATGTACTTTGCTATGAACAGACAGAGCGATGCAGGGCAAAGTGTGCTGGAAATGATGGGTTTTGCTATGTGCAAAGGGGGAAAGAACAGTTCCGATTAACTTGGAGTTTTATGCAACTTCAATCTGAGTTTCGTCACAAAGGAAAACAATATTCTGGTTTTAATATCTGTCTAATTTCTAGTTGAATAGTTTTCCCCTTGAAATAACTTTTCACCAGATTCCTGAGGCAGGTGTTATCTTTCCTCCATAAACCTTTAGATAATGTAACTATAATGATTTTCCAAATAAAAAGTGAAAGGCTATCAGGACAAATATCTCCATTTTTAGTCCACTGAGATATTATGGTGATGGTAATAATTCCACAGAGGAATTACAGAGAATACACACTCAGCTCTGACCTGACCCAGCTCTAACTCAGATGATACCTTGCCTAAGTTGGAAGAATTTATTTTCATTTTCAGCTGAGCTCATCTAATCAAAATACTTCATAGTGACAAAGAGTTCATTGTTCCTGTGCAAATTGCAGTTACCACTAAAGCCCTGCTATTAAGAACCAGACATTGCTATAGTAAATTAAACCAACAGAGAACTCAAGTTGGGAAGAGAATTTTCAGATGAAAAAAACCAAATAGTTCACTATATTTTGGTATTAGCAACTGCCACATCCTTGGCGTAATGCCACAGCAGCGTATACATTTAAAATACCTTTCTGGTAATTGCCTATATTAAAATCAATGCTAATATAAGCTGTGGACACAGAATTTAAGAGTGAAAGATGATCTCCGCCTAAACTCTACCTGCTGTAGGCTCGTAGCCTCAGTGGTGAAGGGATACGGCAAGGCTGGTGCAAAAAGGTAACGTTTCATGAGACCATTTTTCAGGAAGACGACTTTCTCCTCGAGGTCAGGCATTCAAACTGGAAGTTTTTGGCCTCTCTGAGATCTTGACTGTATCCCTCCAACAACATCAGCAGATTTAACACAAGACCTTTCCTTAAACCCTGCTTTATTTCGCTTGTTCCCATACAGGTACTTAGAAGCAAAGATCATCAGGTCTCAGCACTTGCCTTGCTCTGTCACCTCAGCTGAGGCTTTTAATTCTACCTGGGTATCAACGGCCTGTCAGTACAGGACAAGGTATTTTCTCCAGGAAATACTGCCTAGGAAACCAGCAGCTGCTATTCAAATTAGTCTTACAGTGAAGAGCCATTAGGATCCCGCAGTGGCAAGAGCAATGCCAGCAACACCCAAGATCAGAAAAAGAATAGCTAGAAGAAAAAGCATGTAATTTTTTCCTACTCCACCAGTCACTGATGTCACCAGTATATCTGAACCATAATTTTGTACTACAGAAATTTATGCATACAATTTTAAAGCAGCTAAGTTTATGACTTAAGCTAAACATATTTCATTCAACAACCAAGCCTAGCTCTCTGTAAGAGTTTCATGCAATTAGAGACTTGCAACTTGTCTTTCTCTCCCCGCTCTGGAAAATAGGGCTGCTAACAATTGCACAGTGCAAAATAATAACCAACAATAACACAAGGAAAAAAGGTGAAGCGATAAGTCCCAAAACTGCAAAATAAGTTAACAGCACGGAGTGTGCTTTGCATTCTCTGCTTATTCAATTATTGGTATTTTAATTGCTAGTTGGGCTGGTCAGAGCTGCCTTATCCTCATTCCAGAAGAAACAAGACTGTTACTGGATGGAGATCATTTTGACAAGGTGACTCACTCCTCCTTTAGATCAGATCAGTCCAAGGAGACTCATTCAAACAGTAAGAATCAATTTAAAACTCTCGGGGCAATTCCTCATCACACACTCTCAAAACAAGGTGCCAGGCCAAAGAAGGTATTGGAAACAGTGCATCTCAGCTTTGCACACTTTGTCAAATGTCATTTTATATATTAAAAAAGGCAATACACATTTTTAGTATCCCTTCAAATTCAGCAAAAAATGTTTAGTCTTCCAGTRTACTGGCCCGGAGAACGGCCAGGGCTGGCCATCAGCACTATAGCTCTTCTGATTTCAGCTCCCAATCACAACATCCTTCCTCACGCAGTTACTGCTCAGCCTGCTGTCACTTACACCTTGCAGAGAGCTTGGAGAGGAGCTAGATCAGAGCCAGAGGAACAGCGATTGTACCCACTGTGATTTACGTTCTTGCAATTGCTGCCTATCAAATGCAAGCTGCGAAGAGCCCATTGGAGCCGAAAGCTCTCATCGAAGTCAGTCTGGTTACACTCAGTACCATCGCCACAGTTCCTGCCGCGTGGGATTTCTCATTCATGTACGACCTGCTGCATCAGAGCGCTGCCGCTGTGCCAGGATCAGAAAGTGGTCCCAGCTTTTGGGTGGTGTTCCTAGGAGGACAGAAGAGTCTCCAGCCCAAAATCTAGCTCATTTTTCAGCCTCTGCTCCAGCAGATACATTTCTAAACGAATACTGCTGTATTTGCTGATCCTTTTATAGCTTGCTTACTTCTTAAGTATGTAATATTGTTGGGGTAATGTTTTTAATTAGTTGGAAGAACTATTGTTTCAGAAGGCTGAATTCTTTTGCTAGCAAGGGGTCTATAAATACGATGGATATTACTGGTTATGCCTACACAGATGGGTACTGACAGCTGCCAGCAACCTCTGCCCATGCTCAGAGTCGAACTGGACCCAATCTATCTCCAGTTCAGAAGCCACATTAGTTGCAATACCACAGTGTTGGGCCCAAAATACCAAAAAGACCTACCAAAAGCCTCTTGGAAAAAAATAATTGGGAAATGGAAATGTTTCTTTAAAAAGTCTCATTTGGTATAAATTATTCAATAAATGTGCCCCACATTTTCATTATTTCAATGGTACAAAACAGAGAACCCAGCAAGCAATCAGTAAGTCATCAGAAAGGAAGAATTAAGACTGCCTACAGATGGAGACATGCTATAGGTAGAGACAGGAGGCATGATCCCACGTATACAGGTAAATTACGTGCTTGTGCACATCACTTTACATAAATATGCATACATCCAGCTCTGACTCCTTTTCTATACCTGTCTGCAGAAAGATATTATCAGGCCAACATGAAGGAGCAGCTGGGCTTCTCCCGTATCAGTAGGTGAGACAGACAAGCCTGGCACATTAGCACCTTACTCGCACATTTCAGTCTGATACTGGGACTCTCTTAGTCATCAATTGACTGAATCTAGATATAACCCAAGGATTTAATATACGACAAGAGGTTCCCTCAGGCACCTGCCTACGATGACTGCACAAGAGCTGTCCCCCCCAATCATCCTTTCCAGCCATTTCAGGGGGTACCTCCTGATACAGCCTATTGCAGTGAAAAGGAAAGGGTAACAAGGAAATCAGCAACTGAATTAACATGAACTGGCATTTCCTATTACCCAGGCCCATTCTGCACTGGAAAACCTACCCTTGGCAAGCTTGCACAGCTTGTCACTAGACAGGAGAGACCTTGGATAAGCACGTCCAGCAAGCCCAACAGGTCAGACAGGGCTGATCCAGGACCAAAAGGCCACCCCAAGGGCAACTCTGGCCTCCCAGATCCTCTGGCAGCACCAGGTTACCCTCATTTTCCCAGAGGCAGAAGAAGGAAACTCAGCGCAGTTCATATTCCCTCCTCTCAGGTCCATCTTGCAGGTTTGCCTATAAAAACCATTTTTGACCTGGCTCTCAGGGCAGCTGATCTGAATCCCAGTGCCGGGTGTAGTTTGCAATGAGAAACTAAGTGGCAAGAGACTGGTGCACACATGTTTTCTTCAGCTCTRAGAGTTGTAACCTCTCCTTGTTTTCCTCCAGAGTACTTTATATCTACAGAAGTACAGATTATTGTGACTAAAAAAAACTATCCCATGCTTGTGTCTACTCATTTCTTCCTCAGCAAGGAAATAACCCACTGCTGGAGTCCAGACCTTCCTGGCAGCTTGGAAGCCATGATAATGCAAATTCTGTCTAAAGGCAAACATCTGGTACCCTCATTACACAGAGCTCACACTTTTCTACAAAGAGCAGGGAGGCAGAAATATGTCTCCATCTGGGAAGAAACAGCGACTAGGCACCAACTCGCTCTTTGTAGGTCACCGTACAGGTACTTCATGCCAGCACTGATTCTGCAAGAACACACGTTACTCCGTAAGGGAGAGCAAGCATCCAGAGCAGAGCGATTGCCGTAAGAGACCCTTGATTTGGGGGAAAAAAAGAAAGTAGGAGGAACCCCATCCCTAAAAACACTATTACCCTGAATAAAATACACATCAAGAGGATTAACGTGGCCAGCTCAGTTCTCTTCTTCCTCCATCTCAAGAATAAATTACAAGGGCACCCTGCATTTCTGAAAAACAGTTGCTGTCGTTAGGTATCCGGTTCCTGGTGCTTATGTCACTTTTGCTTGCCTGGGAAACATTACTGTGGGCAGTTGTCTGGAACATGTTTTCCCCCTTTTCCTCTGCTGGAATACTAGTATTGTTATTAAATTTGTGTTGTAATATTTTCACAAATCGGAAAGATAAGCAGAGATAACACAAAGGCAAGTTTCACAAACACATTCTTTAAGAAAAGCAGTGTCCTACAAATCCCACAACAAGCACTTACTGGCACTTCCACTAATGTAAATAAAATCTATTGGGTTCTCGGAAAAACAATCGCTTCAGTCTCGTTATCAGAGGACAGAATCTGGGTCAACAGATGCATTTTGGATATGCACCAATTCTTAAATGATTTAGTACTCTGATCTGTGGATACAGAAAGCAATTTCCTACATCAGCAGTACCCTTTGCACTACGTGCAATTTCATCCTACCACCTACACTGTTGTAATCATTAAATGTTATAAAACATCTCCGATAGAAAGAAAAAAAGATTCTGATATATGACTATAATGTAAATCAGTGCTTTGGATTATGGTGTGATACTAGTTCAGTTATTTATATGTGTTTCAACTAAAAACATCCAACTGGATTTCGACTATCACAAGATTAATCTCACTAATACTTTATATATACAGATGGTCAGACAAGAAAAATTAGACAAATATGAAAAATTAATATATTCTTCTTGTATAATATAAAATATGATTTGTCTCCCAGAAGATTATAGCTGGAGCTTCTAGTACCAAGAATAACTAGACTAACCAACATGTGCCCTCTGCTTTATGGGAAGTTTTCCTTTCTGCCCCAGCCCAAAAGTTATCTGAAGACACTAGAGATTTAAAAAAAAGCACCCAAAACAAAAAACATCAGTTTGCTCTTGCCTAGATATATCTTTGTAACTAAGGTGAATTATTTATAGCTAGAGTCTTATTCACCCAACAAGTCCCAAAGAAGGCAGCAGGACACTTCCATGAATTATAGATTTTAGCTTTGTTGTCTGATAATCTGCAAAGACATTGTGTCCACATACCCTGGTCACTGAATTTAATTAACACTGTACACGCAATAATCTTTGCAATGCCAAATGGAGTCTCATCACTGAGCAAAGGTAGAGCACCTGAGTTTGGATTCCACTTGGGACAAGGACTGCTAGGGTTTAAGAATTGATCTGCGCATTTAAAAATGCGCGGAGGTCTGGTCAGAAACAGGTGTCTAACAGATGTATGCTCTAAAGTTCATCAAATTAAAGATTTTGGTTCCCACAACCTATGGCAAAAATATTTGATGTGCTAGAAAGAAGGAATACAATCAGAGCAACATTTCTGGCAGCATGAGGATCAAAGAGGTCTCAGATAGGCAGAGAAAAAGAATGCTGACATCAAAATATTGGCAGCTTTCATTATTACTTTTCTTTCCAAATAAAATGGGCAGAGGACTGGCTTTCCCATTCAAGCTCAATTCTCCAGCAAGCAGCATTCTGTAGCTGTAATTATAATCTTGTATTTGTGTACACACTAGCTAATTTCCTGAGCAGGTTACATTTCAGCTTGAACATGCCGGCATGTAGAGACCAACCTCAATAACAAAAATAGCTGTTGAGTTCAGCAACCTGCAGCTTTTTACAGTTGACCTTGCAGCTCTGCAAGATAGTGGCCCTGGGCCACTTTGTCATTTTAAAGAAGGACGTGTGGCTCAGTGAGTCTCATGGGGACAAGACCCAAAAGATAACTAGTTTCCTAGCTAAGATCATTGTTTGTTTTACCCCAGCCATGCTCGTTTTAGAAGTATTCTGGTCCCCTTAATATTCAATATCCTGCCTCCAATTGGCAGAGTTAATGTTACCTGTGTATTTTAATTTACTCCTTGGACTTTTCCTTTGCTTGTGTAGTGGATTATGCAGTTGGCGGTATTTGAACTGTGCGCTCCAGCCACAGTAAGCAATCATCAGTGCAACTCACGACACTTCAGTTTGACTTTAATCTCCAACACTACAGAAATAAAATTACACAGACTGAGACCAATGAATACATGTTAACCAGTTTTATGCCGGTCTGATTCTGTAAATCTATCTACTCAGCTGTACGATTTCTTGTAATTTACTCATTCCCACCCTCTTTCTCTGCATCATTACAGAAAACTTCAGCACAACCGCAGCACTAAAGAAAGGTTTACAGGTCTATTGATGGCAAAGGAAAACCACGTCCTGCCACATAAATGGAGATGCTAGTTGCTCATATGTAACATTCAGACCATAGTACGCTCACAAAAAACCTTGTTTGGCCTGGCCACACAAGAACAAACACATCATAAAGAAACCAAAGAGGGAAAGGGAGAGCATCCTCGTTTCCTTTGGCAATTAGAGGCACTGTAAACCGCTGCCGAGCCCGACTTCAGGCTTGTCGGTGAGATCAGCTATGGACACAACGTACGATGCACGCAGGAGGTTAACCTTGTCAGAAGAAAAAACACACACACACTCCAACCCACACATGCCCGTGTCCTCTTTGAGGATTATCATTGCAAGAGTCACAGTTCRGACTAATGTTTATCGAGCGTGCTCTCTGACTCCCGAAGAGCAGACCGCAGCTGACGGGCGCCCACGAAGGCGCGCTCCCTTCGTCCGGCCCCACAACGTCTTGTTTGTCTAATGCTGAATCCCAACTTAATTAAACAGCTCCGGAGAGCAGGCGAGTGTCAATATCCACAGGCAAGCGGACGGACAGCCCTATTTACATGTGTGTCACAGCTCGCTGGGTATCGCTCCGAAAAGCGTCTGGTCTCAACAGTCTCATCTGATTCTTACAAACAAGCTCCGCTTTGCATTTTTGAATTTAACAAAGATCACACAGCTGCCAACACGCTATCAAAGCCTAAAGACCAAATAAACGTTTGGCTTCCCTCCAACCATCCTTGCTGCGGTATTACTACTGACAATGGAGCCAGAGCAGCGAATGCAGTGAGATGGCAAATTTACACATGTGCTATGTTTTCATACATTGTCTACATTTGCTGCTACATGACTGTAGGCAGAACACGGGTGAGCATCTTCTGGTTGCAAAATCTGACCTAGTCTGAGGCTTTATGAAATCTGTATATTATTAGCATATAAAGAAAACCTGCAGATGGGAAAAGGGATCCAAGAAAAAAAACAGTTCAAAGGTGTTTTGTTTATTTTCCCATGTGGTTATTAGAAATAGATCAGAACTCTATTTCTCAGGGCTGCCTTTGCACTTTTTGAAGAAAAAGTTTACTGTCCCTAAAGACCGGAGAGCTGACAGTTGAGGTTGCCCTTGGCATACACTCATTCTGCTCCAGTACCTGCCTTCCCTAGGCCCAGCAATAGCAGCAGCATGTACGTAGCCAGCAGTAGAATTTGTATTTGACTGCATTAGGCAGCTCTGCTGCATTTTTCAGCCCAGTTAATATCCCAACCACCCTCTCATCAAAAGCCAACTGCATCTGCAGATAAGAAGGTCTTCCCATGAGATAGTAAAATAACTTTTTGATCTGTATCAGATGATTAGGACAGTGACTGAAGACAACTTCTCCTTTACTGCATCTCCTGTTTGGTAAATTTCCATGGGGGGGGGGTGGTGGGAAAGGCTGCAGGAAACTCATGAGATGAACCGCAACGGCGCCCAGCACCCTGCCTTGGTGGGAAAGACGTGGTGGGAAAGCCTGACCACTCGCAAGCCTCCTGACCGGGAGGAACACGGAGCATGCAGCATCTTACTGCTCTGCCCCATGCTATCCTGAGCAGCTGTGCCTTCCTGTACTTCCCCTCATTTAAATTCAGCCTGTACGCAGAGAGCAGGTTAAGATGGCACAACCACCACCTGAGAAGGGAGCAATGTGCTGGCATTCCCACTTACAGTCTCCTGTCGCCAAGGCGCAGCAAAGCAGCGAACTGCCCTTGCAAATATTCAGCCCTTGGGTCACCGAGCAAGTCGCTTGGCGGTACCCTTCCGCGTTGCCTCGCTCTCATTCCTGCAGTACATGACACACGTTATCTTTCCTATATCCTATTCCCTCAAACCAAACCATGACTGGCACGCATCCCCTCGGGCTCCAGGACATAGTAATGTATTGTTTGCTGCCGCTCTGATTTCCAGCCCGGTCCTCCCTTCTCCCTGCCTTCCTCACTTTTAAATTCCCCATCAATTTAAGTGTGCCCTATGCTTGCAAAGCATCCCCCTCCCCATCACCTCTCCCCAAAAGAAGAAAAAGGAAACAAGGAGGCCGCAAGCCCCTGTTCCCAAGGCAGGGTTCCCGCATGCTGTAAAGTTATTTTTCCTGCACTCTGCAAGACGCGGTTCTTGCAAAGGGCAAAGAGCAAAAACATTCAGGTGTTTTCAAAAATGTTTGCTTCTGACACCCTCACACCCCTAAAAAATTTTCAAGCTTGGGATTTTTTTCCTCTTCCCTCAAGGCTTCTTTTAATGTATTCTTTCTTCAAAGTTTGTGGTATCTGTGTAATTTTTCAATCAGGGATTAGAGAGGATTAAGTCCTTGCTAGACCACTTCTCCCAGAGAGCATAGGCTTTACATGCATGCTTTACACATTTCCAGTGCAAGAGAAGTGCTCACACTAGTCTTGGAGATGAATAGTGGCTTATTTTACTATAAGATAAAGCCAGAACCTGCCCAATTGCAAGTGTAGCTTATCTCTGGTCCATCCTTCGTTCACCTCACCTTTGTTTTTATGTTAAAAAAAAAAAAAAAAAAAAAAAAAAAAAAAAAAAGAGCTTCAGGAAGCAATTGCTTTCTTACATGTGGTATTCACCTCAGATGCAACGAATGATTTATAAGCGATACTAAACTCCAGCTACATGATACAATAAGGTCTCCAGGGTCCATAACATACCTATGCCAGAAGGAACTTCCACATCGTTTCTATGTTTGTGGGTCTAGCAAATCTACTTACTCCTGCTTGTTTCAGGCCAACCTCCCCCTCGCATTGCCTTGAAAATGAACATCAAGCATCATTTTGCTTTATTTCTTTGCATTTCATCTACTAAACTGCTGCAAATTTAACTTGACTCTCTTGTTAAACAATGAGAAATAGCCAGCAAAGAAAATTTACAAAGAGGAAATTTAACTTTACTTGTATTCTGTGCCACACTTCGGATAAGCATGTAACCCTGCTGGGGACATTCAGACTGACTTTTGGTGGCTAAAGCTAAAATACGTAATCCAGGCCCAACAGAACTGCTGGAGGCATCCTCTAGCTGCTAGTCTACCTGGAAGCCTACCCTGATTACATTGCTGTGGTTAACCATGACATCAAGACTAATCTCTTGTATGCTCATCTGTAGACATGGTCATGTTCTCTGCCATATCCAACTTCCATGAGGACATTCCATATTTCACATCCACTACCGTCACAGTCTTGGTGGGAATTTATTAATTAGGTGTAGCTGGTAAAATAAAACAGCATTTGCATATTATATTTATCTAGGCAGGATTGGACAGACAATTTATGGAGAGCACAAGTTTGCTTCACAATTAGGTTCATATGGAAACTCGTATCAGCAAATTAAACAAAACGTTTGCTGAAAATGACCATAAATAATACTAGACTAGCCAAAATTAATTCCTTAAAACAGTTAGGTATTCTTTAGAAGGTTTGCAGTCATTCATTTGTAGTAGAAACAGTACCCACATGGCTAGAAGAGAGCAGCTTCCTGGGAAACAGGAACTTAATGAGAGCAACAGCTCTAGAAGGATTTCACGATTGTGCATCTCTTCCAAGCTTCTCTAGAAATTATCATGAATATTAATCCAAGAACATGATGGCTTTTAATAGCGTAGGAAGAAAAAAAACCTAGATCATAAGTCTAAAAAAAGTTGTTCCAATTCTGGTTATGTTGCCCAGACTTGAATGCCATTATCATTTGAGATCCTTATTAAGTCACTTGCATGGTATAGATTATAGTTCAATCCTAAAATTCCTCTACATTTATGTTTCTTATGTTTTTTACTTTGATATCCTGCCTGTTTTAATGAAGAACAGGATGTGCAATAGCTTGTTACTTACGGCAGTACTTTGACAAGGAACCTGGATCTTAATAAAAAACAGGAAATAAAATCCTTCATATTAAATCAATTTTTTAAAAAATAAGCATGTGAATGTCATATTTAAGATTAAAGGTATTTCTCTTTCCAGGAAAGGATCATAATAAGGTGGGCATGTGGCTATTTCAGAAACTGCACACATTTGGTAAAGAGCTTATAGAAAACAGTGTCAAATCCCATATTGAACCCAGCTGCTGGTACTTACTTTTTGATGTAAGGCTTACTTCCTGCAGATATACATCAAATTAAATTCTTTACTAAGCTCACAATGGTATTTTCCCTTTAAGCAGAAAGGCAATACTCACCTGAATGAAATATTATCTCTTTTTAATGGGTTTCTACAGTGAAGCCACATTTTACATTTAAAAGGTGCAGTGACAGTAGGAACAAAGAGGGACACTTGCTGTCTATTAAATCATATTCTTTCCTCAAAAATTTTTCTCATTTGTTAATGAAGCAAATTTGTGGTTTGTACCACTGATGGTATAGCTGGTCTCCTAAGAGAAATTCTGAGTTCAATTGTGTCACTTGGCCATTAGTCCATAGCAAGTACCACTGCAGATTTTTAGCCTACTCCTCTGAAGAGGAATGTGGACTGTTGTAATGGCAGATGCACCTCAAAAGTAAAGGTAATGCGTAACAGCATCTAGGCAAAGGAAAGGGACAGATTTATACAGGTTACATAGCCTTCCACGCTCCGAATGTTCCAATCCTAGACACAATGTTTTTGATAGCAAGAAAAAATTCCCGTTAGATAAAAACCAGCAAGATCTAGATTCCAATTTTGATTCAGTAACATCTGGAAATGTCTGTTTGCACTGATAATGCAGCATCTCTTATCAAGCAAACAAACAAGAGAGGCATAACGGGGCAGAGTGAACAGAGAGGTGCAGTATGTTGGTGTATTAGGCTCCCTTATATTCTGTCAGTCTCCTTTACCTTTTAGATGTATTATGAGTAGATATAAAAATCTAAATAGATGTCAAAGAGTTATAAGACTATTTAAGTGCAAGTTAAAATACAGAGCAGCACTCCTTGATCGTCACTCTTCTCGATACACTCTCTTCCTGCAGTCCTTGAATGAGGAGACAGCCTATCTGAGGCTCCACGTGTGCAACTAGAAAGGCCTCGTGGTGACGCGCGAGGACGTAGGTAGGCACATACCTGCACAGGGGGAAGAACTCAGTTCAAGCCAGTCTAAGACAATTTTCTAAAATTCCAAGTGCAGACTCTGAGGCTAAGGGTGTGGAGGGCACTGGACAGAGGTCCAAGTAACGCCATTTCACAGCAGTGCTGCACTTGTCTGAACTTCTTTTCAGATGTGGTAATTCTGAAAGAAGATGGCTCACTAGTACCAAGAGCCTTCAATATTACCGTGCAACTGCATTAAAAAGAAAAAAGAAAAAAGGAAAAYGCGAAGCAGCATTCCCACTGAGGGCCTCCCACACACTGAAATACTTTTGAAATTTAAAAGGCATGTCCATTCTTAAAATACAGTTGATAATCTATAAAAAGTAAACAAAATCCTTTGGTAGATCTCTGCCTAGTAGTTGCTGGGCATTGCTGTTCCTAACAGCTAGTGTGTTAAGTGGGCTGTTCCTAAACTGAAGCCTGTCCTTGAAATTCTTGAAAACTATTTTGGGGTACTGAATTAACCTTTCTGGAAGAAAAATTATCTCACTGTAAAAATGCCTATTCCTGACATTAAGTCCTCATATCTCAACATTACATCAACCCATATTAAAGCCACACATGCAGGAACATTCATTCACAACTGATGTTGTCATTCTGTTAATCCTGCCCTTCAGACAGGGGACGGATTGCCAAGTATCAAGTTCCTCCTGAAAATATTGGCTCAAATTCCAACACAACTTCAGCTGATGGGAGTGTCCTACATTTTACAAACCCCCTAGGGGTTGCCCATTTCCATGCCTGAAGTCAGCTCTCCACTTTTAGTGCAGCATCTTTTGAACAAGCACCGATTCCCTAAGTAACCTTCCCAAACCATTTGGGCCAAGATTCAGGCAATGCTATCAGCAGAAGTTGCTCATCAGTTGTTTGGTCATTTCTATCCACCGTTGATAAAAAGTCCAATGAGATCAGACCAAAGCCTTAACAAGTATCTTACAAGTTTCTAGTTGCTAGCGTTGCTGACAAGCCAAAACAAAGTATAACACAGTAATGATGGTAAGTGCTGTCTCTGATTTACAATAAAACTTTGCTAGACAAACTGGATGGGCAAATTAGGAAAACTCCAACTAACCAAAATATATTCCTAAGAACTTTCTTCTTCTGCATCCAGCGGCGTCTCCACAGCATTGGAACCCCACAGTCTGACTGACAGGCAGTCTCCAAGTCTGAAAAATCATCCTCAAAACTACTTGTATTTGGAAATTACCAGAGTTGAGTGCTGGCCACTCTCGCTGGAGCCACCCATGGGAGAACCAAGGGCAGACAGTCATCCCTCTTCATGCTTTACTTAACTTGACCGTTCCAACAGCTAACTTTCCAGTGCTTCCAGCTGCAGCAGAGACAAATGCTAGGTTGGCATAAGTCTGCACACGGATCCAGGCAGATTTATAAAAGCCTGGGGTCTTTTTGTGGATGAGCAGCTCTTAGTGTAACCCAGCATCTCTTCCTCCCCTCCCTGAACAAACTGCTTTGCTTAGCCCATGGTATGCAATTGTATTTCTATACAATATGCAGCTGAGGAGAAGGCTGAGATCTGGCAAAACTGAATATTGGCTGCACTGCACTACTTTCTTGTGTTAGTTTGATTGACAAAGCAGACTTCTCCTGGCCCTGTGGGTGTTTGGCTGCTTTTCCTAGAGGATTTCTGATAAGACTTCTCCAGTCCGCTACTTATCTGCTACAGCCAGCCATATCCCATCCTACCAGCTACTTGCTCTTATATTACTTTCAGTGGGATACCATGGCTTCTACAATGCCAAAAGGTGTTTGAGTATTTTATGTATAAAATATAGAATATATATATTTGGAGGGACCAATGCTAGAACAGCAGCCAACACCTTCCCAAGATGGCACACATGCAGATCCCAGTCTTCTGCCTGACTTGGAGTGCTCTCTTCCAAGCAAGACCCACTTGATGGGAGCTAATCTCCTTTCATGGCTTCCAGATAGGCTGCTTGCCATGCTCATGCCTGGGCAAGGGCATAACTTGAGGCTCCTTGGTGCTCGCAGGGGTGTAGACAAAACCCTAAGCTGGAGTGCCACAGGGCAGTATTAGGCACCATTTCCTAGCAGGAGCATGATTAGCACAAGGAAGCCAAGAGAAGCAAGCCCTGGGGAGGATCTGGTGCAAAATTCACCCACTTGTCCCCCCAAAACAGAGAGCAATTCAGGAAAGGATAGAGCCAAAGCAAGCACAGAGTGGGAGTCCATGCTAAGCCACAGACACACTTCAAAAGAGTGGAGGAGATTAAGAAAAATTAAGGCTTGACTTGACCAGAGCAGTATCAACCAGCTCTGGCAAATCTTACTCCTGTGGCGTTTCTGTATCGCTGTCGTTTCAGCTGTGCGCTTGCAGCCTCGGCACACTGCCGCGCCAGGCGGGCTGGCAGTGCCTCGCGGAGGGCCCGAGCACAGCGGCACAGCCGCACCGGCCGGGGCGCAAAGCTGGCACCAACAGCGACCCCGCCGAGCACTCGCAGGGCCCCGGCGCTCTCCCGGAGCGAGAGGTTTACCAGGGTCACCGGCAGGGCCGGGGCAGCTCCCAGCAAACTGGCCACTCCCCCCACCCCCCGAGCCCTGCAAAACTGGGTAACCCCATCGACAACCGCTCCACGCGTGCTCCGTGGCACCGAAAACTCAATTACCCATTTCAACGGACCTCTCGCACAGCGCAGAAGAGGGAGTTTTACTGCAGTCCTCCTCCACAGCAGCCGCACAGCCTCGCGGCGGCCCGGCCACGTCCGTCCCACCCCACGGTTCCTGCTGGGGCCCCACAGGCGAAGCTGCTGGGCCCGGTGCAGACCTGCATGTGAGCCTCCAGGCTCCTGCATCACAGGGCTTCGCAGAGATGCTTTCCTTCAGTCGCAATGCATTCTACATGGGCTTGACATCCTGACGTTTCATGCTGAAATACATCTAGACGCCTGAAGAGGAACTTGGACAGAAGAGCTCAGCGCAGAGCCACGTGCAGCGGGGACAGGCACGTAACTGGCAGACATAAAACGTAGCATGTTGTTTCAAAGTACAAAACCTGCAGGCCAGGTAGGACTACTTCAGAGATCACTGGACGGTGCTCTGTACGTGGGCGCTCAGGCACCAGCAGAAGCCATTTGACAAACTCTGGGAGAACCTGGAACCCTGGGACAGCAGAAGAGCGGAGCCAGCACCTGCCTGACCCAGCACGCCCAYCGACCGTGCTGCCGCACTGCTCAGCAGCCACCACAGGAACCAAGAACAGGACGGGGCCCTGCAGGAACCACGCAAATGCTCTATATGCAACCAAAACAAGAAACACTGCTGTGAAGGCAAAGCCTAAGGAAAGGGGGCACATCCTTTGGCCACCTCTTGCAGCTGCTTCGAGACCCCTGGAGCCACCATGAGCAGGTGAGCCTGCTCGCTGGGTAGCAAGAGCTGCTGTTGTCTGGCCTGATGGGCCTGCCCCATCCGGGACAGTTTGTCCTCAGAGCATTAAGGTGAGAGAGAGGGTTTGTTAGGATGAGATGTCGATGGACTGTTTTCTTCTCCCCACAAAATCATATGCAACTAAAAACCAAAACCCAAAACAAAATTCCCCATCCTTACTGAGGACATGGGAGAGAAGACTTGAAGGTCCTCATAAAACAAAAATGAAGAACAAAACAAAATATAGGTCAGATCAACTGGAACACTTCTCTTGTAATGTTTTAATAAATTGAATTTCTAGCTGAAAAGTTACTGCAAACCCACAGGAGGATTTTCCTACATCAGCTGTTTTAGAACAAAGTTAAACTTGCTCAAAACTTTATTCTACCTCTTGAAAATAGGAAATTCATTAAGCAAATGCCCCAAAGACTTTTATTTTGAGTTATACTATCTTTTGGGGGAAAACACATTCCATGAAACTTTTTCCAGACAACGCTAATTATATTTTTCTCCACAATGGCAGAATCACTCCCTTCACAGAAGGTTTCTAGAACAGACATGTGCGAAAGAGCAAAAGATAAAGACAATTATTTTGCCTTCTTTACCAGGAAGCAAAGCACCCCTCTCTTTGGCTGACCAGAAAATTAGATGAATCAGTGATTTAAAACATAAAAGTACTCCTACCTGTATTACAGCATCAACAGACACCTCTCAGGGTGCTTTTTAACTGCAACAAAAGCAACTTCTAATCTATCAATATCCCCCTCTTTCCCCCCCCCCCCAGAAACTAAGAGTGCAAAGCACATGCTTTTAAATGCCTCAGACTCCTCCCATTCCCAGGATGCTTTACAAAAAAGTTTGCTAAGCTGGACTTCTTTGTACCATTCTGTGGAAAAAAGGATTATTTTATACCATGACTGATATCTTTTTTTCAAAATAAAGATCATTTTAGAATCTTTTTTCCTCTTTCTGCAAGAGGCCAGATACAGTATATGTATTTCTGCTTAAAAGATCTTTTTAGCAGAGATAAGGACTTCAAATGATCCTGAGTGATGTCCTGTGTCTTATGATGACCAATTTGTGATTGCACAATTTGATGAAGATAGAAGTAATGTTAATTGGAGGAAACCTTTTTCCTCTGAAGGACTTTTTGAAATACACACACATTCCCCTAAAAATGATCATTCAAAGGAAAGTGCTGAAAAGAATAGAGCATAGTGTTTGTGAAACACGGGCTGAAGAATTAGTGCACTAACTTAAATCCAATCTCTGGATTTCCTGAAGAGGACTAAATCCTTTCATATGATCCAACTTCCACTGTAACCATACAATCATTACCCAAGTCTGGCCCTGACATATTCCGAACTATGCTAACAGAAATACTCTACATTACTTGTTATCATAGTAACATGCAAAATACTCAGGCTTCTTTCAAACACAATTCAAACAATCCTAAATCAAATATTTTTTTTTGTTTTTTTAAAAAAAACTAAAAGCTAAATTGCATTTTGAATGCCATCTTAACTACTATCTGTATCCTTTTTCTTGCAAAGAGAATACAGAAGAATTACAAAACATTATCTGCTTCATTTGTAAAGCATTTCAAGCTCTGCAGATGAAGAGTATTTACTATACTATATTATACAAGTCATAGCAGGGAACAATGGTTACAGACCCCCAGTGAATGTATAGGAAACCTTGTCTTTGTAAAGAAGTTACTTTCCTGGCCTGCAGTTTCCCCACGATCTCTATTTTCACCATACAGCAAGCACACGAGTTACTGACTGCCCTAACCTCACTCGATTTCAGTGTGTTCGCCACGTTAGCTAACGGGAGCAATCTTTTCCACCAAAGCCCTAGGTGATTACACTAACTGCTCTTCCTATCTGTCAGCACTTCAGCAGAAGTTTTTATTAATAGATGTTCGCAATTACTGTGTTGCGCCCGCAACCCAGCTATCATCCTAAACAGGCAGACATTATTAAGACGTTTTTCCACTAGCAAATCTCATGCAGTATCCCATTCAGAGGGAGAACACCGTCAGCATACTACAAGATGCCCCCACTTGGTGTCGCAAAGCGCACAGTCCTCATACCAATTTTTTGTGGAAGATACTGTGCCGTGCCTATGTGACCTTCTCCAGGCTCCTGGCGTACAGARGAGGAATGCTTGGCGCACACACACACGCACGCTGCAGTAAGTCATACAGACGGCTTGGTATGATGGCACTTCTCTCGGGCAGTTCAAGCACATGGATGTATTTCCCCACTAGATGGTGCAATGAAATAAAATAAGGGCTTGAGGCTTGAAACTCCACTGCTCAGCGTCTGGGATCACAGAAAAATCAGTCCCAAGTATTCTTAGCTCTTATTTTAGCTGATGATTATACAATATTTATGATGTTTGTCTTCCATAATGTAATTATTAGGTTATTTTGAAAATCTTGTAATAAATGAAATTCCACTACCCCTTTAATTTGAACATCGTAAAGACTTCTGCTTGTTTTCCTTTGAGGACCCTGCACAGCAAACGCTTCAGGCCTAAGCTTTCAGCWTTAAAAGGTGGTTTTCTTCACAAAAACTATACAAGATGTTCTTGAAGCAGGCACTGCATTAACACGGCTAGCCGTACACCTAGGAAGGGTTTCCACAGCCAAAACCTGACACACATTGCCAGGTATTTCTCACACCTGACAAAGTGCAGAGGTGACTCAAGGCAGAAATACCGGGGACGGGTGAAATCTCTGCAGCTGTTACTGGCTCATTACTCGCAGCTTTGGCGTCTGCCCCCTCCGGCGCACACACAAATGCTCACTCCTGGGCTGCCCTAGATACAACGTTGCCACGTACAACTATATACGTGGATGTGTATTTGCTTTATAGCGTATCCCAGACAGCATCACTGCTTATTAATTGCATTGATAGCTATAAAAAGAGGAAGAACAGGCCCTTTGGTATCCCTTTGGTGAGAAGCAAGGAGGCAGGTTATCCCCTGCTCCCTGCTGCAGCTTTATAACGCTTTCCCCAGCTGCTAGCAGCCCGGCCACACACGAGCACAGAGCCCCGGAGAGCTGCACCCCTGCAAGTCACCCGGAGTGCAGCAGAGCTTGCCGGGGAACAACCTGGTGCCCCGGCCCGCAGCAAGCACCGCTTCGCCCCCGAAGCCCACCCGCTCCGCTGACGGCATTCCTCGAGCGCAGTCCGCCCGTTAAGCAGCTGTGAACCCACGCTCCTCGTAAAGCCAGGCAATAACGCAGCCTGACGTGGCATCCTCACCATCAGTTACCTGCCATCCTTACGCTACCTCTCGGTGCTGCTGGGGCGCTAATTAACACACCAGGGCCCTAATTACCTTGGGCACTTCCAAAGGGCAGTGGGGCCTCCTTTGAGGCTTACTTTCCTGCTGGCTGATGTTGTTTCAGAGGCCTCAGCCAAAATCTCATTTGCCACTAGAGGGCAGTTCAAACCAAGTTGTCATTTCAAATTTACTACAGCATATAAATGGGCAGATTTACACAAGCCTAGAAAAAGTTTCTCTGGCTCCTAAGTGTTTACTGTATATCACAGAATGGTTGAGGTTGGAAGGGATCTCTGGGATCATCCAGTCCAACTCCTCTGGTCAAGCAAGAGTATGTTGCACAGGATCACATCCAAGCAGGTTTTAAACATCTCCAGGGATGGAGACTCCACAACCCCCTGGGCAATCTGCTCCAGTGCTCAGTAATGCCCAAAGGCTGGGACCGAGGGTGGGATCTAATATAACTTTTCTAATATAAGGTACAAATGAGCTTAATTTAAAAATTGCTTATATTTGGAGAGCCAAGCCATGTCCAGATCATGTCTTGTAAGCATAGAGCAAGGCTGCAGTATAAGACTGCCTGTAAATTATTTTAAACAAAACAAAGCAAACAATAACCAAACTGTTCTAATCACTAACTGTTGCTCAACAGATTCAGGCTTACTGCCAGGGATAAGCAGTCTTTTGTTTCTCTGCTTTTGATTTCTGAATCAGAGAGATTAAAAAGCATGAATCTGGACTGAAAACTTGGAAATAAGTCTCGTGGAAAGAAAAGCCTGGAACTACAGTGATCAAGTATTATATGGAGCAAGATTAATTAGTTCATGCTTAGATATGTAATTCACCAAATACTAATTCACCAAACACTACTTGCTCAGAGCTGCCTTACTTCTGAAGAACTGCAGGTGAACCAGCTTCCCTCTGCCTTGTATTTGATGCCATATTTGCCACATTCTTTAAAAGCTTCAAGGAGAAGGCATAAAAGTCCTGCCCAAGGAGCAACACAGTCAAAAGCTAAGGCTTAGCCTTAGGAAAGATTCCCCTCAAAGCCTGACCTTTGACTTCCGACTGTTTTGTCCACCTTTTATGTCTGACACGACATTTGACTCCTTCTCCATACATAAAGATGCAGTTTGTCGGGAAGACAGTGTGGTAGCTAGACTACTCGCCAGCCCTAATGAAATGGGAGTGACTGGCTCCCTGTCACTTAGCAACATCAACAGCAGTTGCCCAGTAGGATAAAAACATTAAGTTGGCTGCCTCTTACTTAAAAGAGGCTCCAAAAGAGGTTTCCCTCAAACTGCCTTTCTTAAGAGGCTTTTTAAAAGCTCCAGAACCCACCTTAGGGGAACACACTGAAATGAAAATACTGTGAGCCCAGCTGAGCAGCTGGCAGCCAGTAACAGCATCACCCCGATGGGCTTTCTCGTTGTTTATATTTTGTAGGGGACCCGCTACTTTATCTACAATCTATGCATAGCACTGTGAAATGTTCAGGCATTGCTGCCTTTTAACACTGCACCTTTATACTAAACATTGTGGCAGAAAAATAAACCACTGAAAATGCAGAGAGGATTTGTCTGCACTGGATTATGATGCCATAGAACAATTCAAAATAAATCTTACTTTCAGCTTACCTTAGGAGAACACTTGTTTCAGTGGCATATCATTCAGGTGTCAGTGCTGATCAAAATGCTGGTAGACAACAAAACTGGTGCACGACTGCGCTTCCAGGAGTAAAACAGAGAATCCTGTTCCCTAGCAAGGAAAACAACAAGCTGTTAGATTTACAAATATACATAACATGTCATAGTTTTACAGTAACACATGGATGGTTTTGTCTACATAACTACCTTATACGTTCTGTGAATCTGCTTTAAATATGTGTAAATATTTACCAAATCAAGTACATTTCATTTTTAAAGGCTCAGTCAACATAAAACATGCAAAAATTCCTATCATTTCAGGTTATTAAAATGTAAATAACTTCTTAAAATTCAGTTTGTGTTTTGCCATGTGCTTTGTAGATGTAATTTGGAATTCCAAAATGAACCTGGTCATTTCTACTTGCTGGCCTTCAACCCCAGCAAAACTGGGCTGAGCAAATAACAGTCAATTAGAAATGAAAATTGATTCATATTTTTCATGGCTTAGCTTATTTGGCTTGTCATTTGAAGGAAATCTGCTCATTGTATCTCCAAGGCACAAATTGGTTGTCACTATGGTAATATTCACTTTCTGGGAAGACCACGCTTCAATAGCTGTACGACTACACAAGGTTCTATTTTCAGTTGTTGCTGTTTTAAAAAGCAGTTAAACATCAATATTTGTAGAGAAAAGCTTGAAAACATGGCCAAAGTAGCTCAGCTGGGAGAGCATTAGACTGAAGATCTAAAGGTCCCTGGTTCAAGCCTGGGCTTCATCAATTCAGTATCAAACTTATAGTGTATATGCTTCTGAATACTACTTAAAATAATCACATTCAGGAGTGGATTTATATTCACATTAGGTTCTACAAAACCTGCTGCCTACCCACATGCCTTTTGTCAAAGTCAAAAAGAGTTTTGAGTCTACCTTTTCTGCCAGCTCACCTTTAAGTAAGTGGGGTCTGATCACAAGTAAGGAGTAGTGAAAGAACTACAGGTAAGGAGATCAAAGTGAGCTTAATTTGATAAGGCTTCATTGTAATAGGTAGCTGCATTTTGTAGCAGAAAAAAATCTAAATCCAATTCCAAAGTCCAAGTTTTCAGTGTAATAGCAAGGAAATTAATCTTGCATGATTTTAAGCTAATTTGCAACTTCAAGGCTATTGAAAAGTGACAACAAAGAACAGAATGCCCAGTTTTAACATCACTTTTTCTAGAAAAAGCCCTCATGCAAAAAACATTAACCATCTTCCCTAAAATTTCAAGAGCACTTTAACTTCAAAACCTATGAAAACTGACAGGAGTTTCTCCACCAACTTCCCTTCTTTCCTTCCTATTTGTCCACAGTAGAGAGTTGAGAATGGAGCCAGGGAGAATTTGGGACTTTTCAGGCAGTTCTCAACTGCTGCCTTTCCTGGTCAGAAGTGCTGGGCACAGGAAAGCAGCACACACATGATCAGGGAAGCCAGAAAGGAAGCAACTCCTTATGAAAAAGCATGTGAAACCCCTGCAGAAAACACCTCTACCATCTATAGACAACCAGGGGATTCATATTTCTTCTCCATGCAAAGAAGACTCCGTGATCAGGAGGGCTGTTCATTAACAAGGTTGTAGTTACAAAATTCAACACACTACAAGTTTTGCATTTCAACTCTGGGCGTTTTGGGTGTGAGCAGAGGCAGGTATCCTCACATCAACAAGTTGTGAGCTTCTAGACTGGATCCGAGCTAGGAGAGGTGCTGTGGCTACCTGACAGTACCGGTATGTACACAACAGGTCTTGCTTCAGCTTCATCCCATGCAGTCTCTACCAAACATACTAAAAACGCGTTATGCAGTCCTCTGGAGACTGAGTGAGCCTTATAAAAATTTTGATGACAGTAAAAGACACTTAGGACTAACAAAAATTACATTGTACGCATTTTAAGACTTTCTAGCACACTGGTTTCTTGGCCAAAGGCCACAAACCAGTTGTCAAGCATGTAGGAAATTGTAGTTCTAGAGGAGACAACAAGCATATGAAATCAGAATAGCAAGCGACAGAATTTGGGTCTAAACATTTGTATTGCCTTTTTGAACATGGTATTTAAAGAAGGTTTCTGGAGAGGGCCAGTTCCCACCCTTTGTTCTTTTACTTCTGCAACGCTAACATATGCTGGGGACTTGTTTTATTCCCAAATCTATCTTGGAGCCCAGAGTAGTATGATGGTAGTTAACTGCTGTATGTTTTCAAACCCTACATAGAGTGATTGCAAAGTGATATGCTTTTGCTTTCTTCAGTTTAGAAGGATGTGCTTCTGAAGAGTTCGTAAACTGTATACAGGCATTCCTTTAAAACTGTGCAGGCTGCAATTTTACTTCTGGGAGTGAGAAGAAAGCAATACATTTGGGAAGTTTGATGCAGCTCACTAACTGTTTCTTGCTTTGGGCTGTACCTAAGGGCACAGTCTTGCCTGAATAAACAGTAGGGTGATTCCCATTCCCAGGAGATCCACAGCACTGGGTACACATGCCCAAATCACAGCAGAATTTTAGTGAAGCCTTATAAAGAAGTTCTGAACTCAACCTGGATAAAGCTCCAAGGTTCTTACCAAACCATGCACATTAGCTTTCTGCCAGGAATCAGTTTGTCCATGCATGAGTTTCTTCCCTACTTACCGTAATTATACTACACCATTTGGATGGATTAGTGCAATATTTAGATGCTTTAATTCAGGAAAATATTGTATCAGACACTGTATAAACAACTGGTCAATTTATTGAATGTGCAAAGACATCCAGATGTCACTGATTTACTTGGTCAGTGACCTACCTAACTATGACACACATTCCTGTGATTCATCTGTAAGTATAACCACCTGCATTTTCTACTATTAAGTCTAATCCATTTCTATTATTTCATATCTTGGGGTCAGCCAAGAAGAACTAGATAACATTCTTGTCTCATCCACAATACTCTAAGTTTTTGCTTGTTATTACATATACATACCCTCCCACCCCATAAACATACACAGTCAGGCTGATACTTGAGGAATCCTAGCCATGTTTCCAACTRTACACACGGGTGGCCATGATCTTCCTCTAAGACCTTTAGGATACCTTAATCCCTATTCAGTTAAACTTACTGCCTTCAAAGGAAGCAGGTTTTTGAAGCTAACCATATCCTATAACCTCAAAAGAAAGACTAAGCAGGGATGGACAATCTAAAATTTTTATCCAAGTTTAAACCAGACTTTATTTATAGTTCAAAATTGCCAACTATTGTCTTTTATTTCTATTGGTTGCGGTTGATTCTGAGATACACAATATCAGGGCTTTCTCCAGAAAATTACCAGATCAGTTTGGAAGATCTATAATCATGGAAGGGGCCTATGGAGATCATCTGGTCCAAGCCCCAGTTTTGGTGCACAGAAAAAAATCCCAAATGGTCAGGAGGATTAGGTCTCCAAATTTGTTACTCATCCATTATTAGAAGAGATACAATGTACCATTGGCTGAACATTTTGCAAAGAATACAACTGTTTTAGCTGATTTAAAAAAAAAAAGAGAGAGCGAGCGAGCGAGAGCGAGCGCTCTTCTTGTCATGGTTGTTTAAGCTGACCATATAAGCCACTACTTTAACTTTCAGATAGAAATAATAGAAGGAATAATAAAATTGATTTAGTGGTATAAATACTGGAAGTAATAACATGCAGTGTTTAACCCCCTGATATATTGTGCTGCTTTACAATTCCTAGTCTCAGAGCAGTGGCTGCATGGTGTGCTACGCGAGGGCTTACTTCTCTGTAGAAACTATGGGTGAAATCAGTCATTTGCTGCACGCAGCCAAAACCAGATCTGTGGGAGGGGAGCTGGGGACCAAATGGGATGCATCTAATACATTCTTTCATCTGCCTACATCCACTCCAACACAGGATGTGGTGATTCCTCTGATGTGCCTCAACTACGCAAGCTGTCAAGTCTGTTGGTTTTATTCCTTGAAAAGCTATCTCCATAAAATCCCTACAGTCACCAGCCTTATTACAACACTCCCATCTTAGTCATAGTGGTGGAATAAAGGAGGATACCAGGCTTCTTGACTACACCATGGAGTAAGATGTTAGAATTTCCTTGATGATCAGCCTGCCCTGGAGCACAACCACCATATATGTAGGTATGGCGCCTTCTGACAGCAGGAATTTCTAGACATAAAATACCCTGCAAGCCAATGAGAGAAGCACTGAGGCCAAGCTTTCTCCTTGTTTCCAGATTGTTTTCATTTCTACCTATTTCATCATTTTCTGCACAGGGCCACTTCCCACTCATGCCACTTTCTCCAGCTGCATTTATGAGCCACATACCTATTGATTTCAACAGGGATTCCCAAAATAAAATGCAAACTATTCCCAAAAGCAGCAGTAGAAACAATCCCCCAAATACCCCTTAAAGAATCACAAATATTTTTTCTTTTCTGAAAGTCAAATAATACAACCATGTGCAGTATGGACTTGGTCTCATTAAAGCTCTTCTCCATTAAATCAATCAGATTTGTCAGTTTGAGACTCTTTATTTGGAGGTTGGTTAAGTACTTTTAAAACATCTTGTTAGTGAAAGCCCTAGGGGACTTGCAAAGAAGAAAACTGGCTACAAAAAAAAGAAAAAAAATGAAACATGCAGTTAACCTTTGATCAAAGACTGGAAAAGCTCAGTTTCATGATGATGTTTGAGGAATCACAGCACTTGACATGTGCACACAGCAAACCTTATTCCTCAAGTTGAATGACTTTAGTATCGAATTTTACAAATGTTGCGAGGACAAAGTTCTGCCATGCTTTGATGTCTCTCTTTATTATAAGAAATTCCCTGAATTCACATACATGACCTCAATTTCTTTACAGAGGGCAAAGCCCCCCTGCCTTTTCTGTTAGCCCTGGCACGTTCACTTTTACACAACATCATTTCAGCCACGAATCCTCAAAGTACCAAAACCAGCATTAACTCCCTCCAAGACGCCCTGACCAATTGCTCCCTTACGGTATGATTTTATTAGGCCATATACCAYAGGAAGACCAACTGGTGAAATATTTTAAACCAATGTTTTCTCCTATTTTCTTCATAATGTCTTTCCCATCTGGACATAAACATTTTTAATACTGACTGGAAGCCTCCTGCTCCTCCTTCAGTTACTTCCATTCAAGATAAAGCAGACATATCAAATTGTAATGAAGCCTTCAGCATAACTCAGGTAACTAAGGATAAGGCATGGGCTTGCTAGAGGGAGGGAAATGAAGATCAGCACCCTGCCCGGGCACGTCCCGCTCCCACGGGGATCACAGCTCCCAGGCTGCCCGCGAGTGGCATCCCCGGCCTCGGAGCCCAGAACCACCATCGGGACAAGGGCACAGACAAAACTGCTGCATTTCAAGCATGTCTTACTTCGCAATTTTCTACTTCTAAACAGAAAAATAAATACACACAGAGGCTCTTTGAAGCACTCAGGGAAATATCCAAACAGAAAACAGCTTCAGATAATAAATATTTACTAAAACAACTCTGTGGCTCTGTAATGTCTTTCATCCTGGGATTCCAGAGCGCTAACCCTGGTGGCACACATCACACCCTGCCTTTTACGTGCTCAACAGCATCACTTTCCGAGGGGCCCAGCTTAGGCAATAAAGTAGGTTACACTAAAATGTTCTTTTATGTCAATTTTAATAGTTTTTTTGTTGTTGTGCG
>NW_028185839.1:129285-219883 GCF_003343005.1 Rhea americana
TGAAACAGAGGCAAAGAAGTTAAGCTGACTAGTCTAAGTAACCAGGGCCCTGAAGGTACCGAGCCCCCTAAGCTCCCACTGCCATTGCAACTATTACGCCAAATACTTTCCTCTGCACCACGGTTTAAAGGCCATTTAAAGATGGCCTGTGTTAAAAATCAAGGAAAAGTAATTTATGAAATAGTTCCACAGATAAACTAGTTTGACATAGAAGGATTTAGTGTGACACCAGATAAAGTCCCACCTGACTCGAACCGCCCGATGGGCTGAAATGACAGACTCCAGAAGCCCGAGGACAGGCCGAAATCAGAGAGCTCGACGTGATGTTAACCAGGCCCGAGCTTCAGGGTGCCTGTGAGGGAGCCCTGGACTGCGAGGCACTGACCGAAGCCTCGGCAGAGCGCAGTGCTCGTACTGGCCGGTCACGAACAACACGCAGGTATTATACCACAACTCAGCCCCTCCCTCCTGCATCTCCTTCACAGGCAGCCGCGAAAAAATGCCATTTAATTTCCCTCATGGCTTTTTGGTGCTGTTGATAACACAGGTTTTAACATTTTCCCAGCTTCACGGAGGTGCATTAAATCGCTGTGCAGTTTTGGCCAGCGTACGGCAAGTTCGCTAGCTAGGTGCTTGCCGCTCGCGGCGCGCAGAGCGTGGCGCCGGGCATTCGTCTGCCGGGAAGCCCCCTCTTTGGCCCCGCCACGGGGGGCTGAGCACAAGTGCCGGGGAGCAGCGCTGTCGCCCCCGCACCGCGGCTGTGACAAGGCCAGAACCCGCCTGGCAACGCGCTGGGCCGCAGCCTACGCCAGCCGGAGCCTGCGGCGCCTCTGCCCGCCCCGAGCTCGGAGAGGCTTTCGTTTCTGGGGAGCTGCTGGGTCAAACGTATTTCTTGCCTTCCCCTCCTCTGACCATGTTTGTGAGCAGCTGTAACCTAGAGTTTCACTCACAATGAAGTGCTTAGACTTTCTAAATGGATTGTATTACTGCTACTTGACAAATTGACCTTTTCTTTTTTTCCCACCTCTTATTTTAAAATAAGGATCTTCCATGTCTTGACCTCCTCTAACATGCAGACCTGTAGTAAAGCTCCACTATAATGTGCAACAGCAGAATTATTCATGTGCCAGTGAAATGGAGTCACACGGAGAGGCAGTAAGCAGTAGGGCATGACACAGTCAACAGATATCTCAAAGGTTATTCAGACTCTGGAAAAAAAACATTTAACCATTGCCCAAAGTTGGCAATTTAAAAAAAAAAAAAAAAAAGTGGCACAAAACCATAATTATCTTGTTTGTAAGCACATTGATGAATGGACCTTCCCTGAACTTTAATGACAAGGTTCATCTAGATCCCAGAAGTCTACAGTTAAGTTTCCAAAATAAAATAAATCCATACAGCAGAAGAATGGGAATTTTTTTCCTGCCTTTTTGTCTGAAGATGATTTACAGCATTATTTCTCATCCTGTTGCAGTGGACAACTTTTGATTAATACTTTCAAAAGATTAATGTGGGGTTACAGTAGATTTATGTTTCTGAGCATGACCACTGTGTTCAAGGAATTGCTCTTATAACCTATTGGGCAAAAGGCCCAACATCTGCTAGGAAATATATGTGCTCTATTAACTGAAATCAAACATCCACACAATGAAGCTGGTAGTTACGGACTGTTAGTAAGAAAAAAAAAAAAAATCTGAAACTCTAACCACTGCTGATTAAGAGATTCGTAGTTCCTCTAGTTTGCAACGCACCAAACCTGTCCAGGTATAGCTGACCCACACAGGCTTGGTATACTCCCAACTCCCCTTCCATCCTGGATCTACTGATGGCCTCCGCTGCTAAAAGATTGGACCCTTTATTGCCTTAAAAAAAAAAAAAAAAAAAAAAGAAAAGAAAGAAAAAAACCTTCCAGCTCTGAAAACTGCAACTGTCAACTTTCCTAACTTGAAATGTCTCACTCCCTAAATCCTCTCCATCAACCAAATTGTATAACTTTCTCATTCAGGTGAAGTCATTTCAAGTCATCAGGTAAATTAATGAGCTGTGCTTCACTCTGTAGCCCTCTTATTGCCCATTGCATCTGCTATCAAACCACATAGAAAACAATCTTCAATTCATTCACATTTAAATTAAGCGATGTTCTAAACCTGCATAGAAATCTGCACCCCAAGTTTGGCAGAGATTACTACCACACATTTATAAACTGTAAACAAGTAACACACTAGTTCTTGTCTCAGAAAATCTGCTATTTTTCAAACTGAGCTGACAAAAAAGAAATACTTATTTTAGCTCTACAACTGTGAATACACCCTGACTTGTAATAGGTTTAGGTTAAAAGTTGGCTTCGTGAGTGAGCACATCTTCCCTTACAAGTATATAGTAAAACTCTCAGAGTTAGGAATTTTGTTTTGCTCTCTTAGCCATGCTCATTCTCTTTTGAGAATTTAGGCCTTTAGAGTCATTAGGAAATGCACATTCAATTTATGCTTCCAAAAGGTCCAAAAATAATCTATTACAATGTTCTCTTGAGGGAAGCTTGAGTCTGGAAATTGAAGCTAGTTCCTAAAAACTCAATGGGCTGCAGACAGAGGACTCTAAGTCAACACTTGAAACAGGGGAGAGAGAAAAAAAATCATAGCATCTCATGTTGCCCACATAAGCAACTTAGTGTTGATACTCTTCATAACTGCAAGTAACCCAAATAAACTGTATAAAGGAAATGAGGAATAATCGTTAATCAAAACACAAGGGTTCAGAATCAGCTCCTTTACCTAGTGTCTGAACTTCTTTGCACTAAAATTACATCAGGCCCCAACAGAAGATACAATTTTTAAAGAGAAACAAAATACTTGAGACATTATGTCTCATTAGGAAGTGTTCCCTTGAACACATTTGTTTTCTTTTCTTCTCAAAAGTTGAGAAGTCTAGATATACTGTCTGTAGTACCTCAAGGGCTCCTGCCAGGTTTGCAATATATAATAATAAGCACCTCAGGCTAAATCATAAGTGTGTTTAAAAGTGCAGCAGTCATGATTTAGTCCTTAGTGAGGCTTAGAAACCTCAAAATGTTCAATTAGCCTAATGAAAAAAATCTGCAAATTTTCAAGTTGCCATGTCAGAAACATTTCTTCACTTTCAGAGGTTTGTTTAAGGTTGCCAAATGGTCAAATCAGTTTATCACTGAGACATCACAAAAGTGCGGAGGCCCAGAAACATGCAGTGACTCGCTTCTTGTCTCATATTACAGTTTTGTCTAGGATCAGCTAGGCAAGATAAAGATGCAAGATACCTACAAACCCAACTTACTAAAAATACCCRGTTTTGAGAGAGAAATATAACAAATAACTGCCCCCCTTTTTTAATAATGTTGATCCATAAAGCTCACTACATCCCATTTAAAGAAACATGTCTAATAATTTATATACTTATTCTACACATTCAAAGTTGGAATTTTAACTAGTATAAACTAGCACAGGTCTGCTGACTTCAGTGAACTTACATTAGTTTCTCTTTCATAAAAGATGCTTCACTTCATTTTTCACTACATGATATAGATATTGGCTTAACCCCAAGCATAAAAAGAAATCTTTCTTAATTAACAGCTGAACAGAAAGAGTAGTTATGCATTAAAAACAGAAAGTAGCTTTGTTTAGAGTGAAATTTTACAATAAAGATTTCTAAAGTCTCTTGTTTTCTACAGGGAGGAATGAGCAAGAGGAACAAAACAAGTAATTCTGAAAAATTCTACATTTCTCCTGTTGTCTTTGAAACACACGGAATACTTGACACACACACAAAAATTAACCATAAAACTTACTTTGTAGCAGATAATATTTTCAACAAAGACTCTGATGCACTTCAGCACTCAGAATTAAACCTGGGTTATCACGGCTTGGGGCTGATTTTTCTCCCACAGAACAAGCCCTCTGCAGATTAACACCAGCTAAGGGAAAGCAACCTTTCTAGAAGAAGGGTAAGGAAACCTCAGCACTCTGAAATACAGAGCATTACTTTAATTTTCAGCTGCTGTAAATTGAGGTAACTCAAGTGATTTCAATTTCCTTTGAGGTCAATGGGGCTGGATGTGAGTCACAGCAGCTGAGGACATCCCCTGGATTACTCACCCATTGCGACCTCCTGCCACAGATGGTTCGGGGAGTGAGGGCCTTGCCTGAGAAGACTGTCCAGCTGTAAGGCAGAAGCTGAGCAGCTACAACAGGGATGGCTGGTAGCTAAAGTCCTTTGTGCAGTTCAGTTCTTAGTCATGTTGGGTTTTGGAATGTTCTGTTTGCTTAAAAAGCAGTGTTTTGTTACAGAACCGCTCTACCTCTCCAGAGAACAAGGCAGCAAAAGAAGGCAAAGAAGCTTTGAATATGTGTCCCTCCCCACCAAGGACACATGGCAGACACCACAAAACGGTGCTCGTGGGGACGTCAAGCCTCTGTATTGCTCTGTGAGGCAGGCTGGTCCAGATTCGGCCGGTCGGCCAGAGCGTGTCCCTAGCTGTCCTGGAACGGACACAACTCCACAAGGATTTCATTTGCTTTATCAAACCACACTACTGCCCTTGCCCTGGAAAATAACTTTACTGTATTCTTAAGTTACTTTAACGACACTTAAATATGTAGATGGTGTTAGTGTTTAGACGAAAACTCTAGAAAAAAAAACAACAGAAAAGATGTTCTGTTACATTTTGATAAGCAGGAGATATCTAAGGCTGAATGATCTATTCTGCCTGCAACTATCCTGATGTAAATGGAGAGGGGATGTATGGATGACCTGACTAAAGCTAGTCTTGATCTGATCAGGTGTAACGGAGAACAGAATTTGGCCTAAAGCTACAAAGTGTTAAAGTTAAAAAAAATCTATCTTAGCAGGCAGCCTGCACTGCCCAGACAAACGCAGTAACATGTAGATTTGGCTAACAACATACATACTACTGGAGAGCCAAATGTCCCAGCATAGCCCACAGTAACAAATTGTCACTGTTCAGGCTAATAAGAACAAGCACTTAGCAAAGCTGATGCAGCAAACAGGAGTGATCTTTACACGGTAGCAAGGAACTGCCATGAGAGAGACATCTACGGCATTTGGAGCAGCGCGTGGAACAAGGGCACCGCCATCCTCCCGCTGTGCGAGTGCCTTAGGCAGTACACGGAAATATCAGCCTTTAATCTCCTCCATATTGCGCAGAATTGAGACCATAATCAGTAGTAGGTAAAGAGGTGTTTTCATTATGTTCCGAGGGGCAGAGAAATACGTGCCATCATTTGAAGCCTTAGAAATCAGATGTGCTGAGGCTTTTGTGCATGTGTCACCAAGCATTAAAGATCTCTCACCAGTTTACCAAAAGCTATGCTAGGAAGCTATAAAATAACTTCATTATCATCTGTTTGTGGTGTTTCCGCTTTGATGTTGCATCCCACATAGTACCCTACAGCAGAATAGCTAGTGGGACCATCATTCTGCTGCATACCCAGAACATTCCTGCTTCCTTTTCTCTCATAGCCATTTGTAACCTGTAAGGCAGGCCTTCGTTTCACTCGTTTCCTGCCCAAATCCCACAAGGAGTGTCAGAATTAACATCTCTTACCATGGAAGACTCCGAATGACCATGATCCCTCTACGTCTGATTGTGGCTTCTGCAGAAGAATCAGTGCTTTCTGCTTTACAGGGATGAGAGAGGAGTATTTTGGTCAKGGTTAAAAAAGCACAGACAGAACTGGCTGGAAGTTATGAACGTTTTACTTTTTTAATAGGGCAATGAAAGGCATTTTGCAGACAAATGTAGACATAAAGCCCATGCTTTGAGGAGCCTGGAAGCCAAACATTAAATTTTGGCCAGCTGTTCCAGGGCATGTTGGACTGTCCTTTAGGGTCCCTTGGAAAAAAAAGGGCCTTTTAACATCTGTTGGCATGCACAAAACCTAAGAGAGCTGATCTCTTCTCTTGCCCCTCTGAGCTGCCCAAGAGAATGCAGGAGAGCTGGATGCAGATATACAGCATGTCCCACTGCAGCGTGACGCAGGAAGCTTTACAGACGGAGTCACAGAGCACCCTGAGCATGGCTGACCTTGTAGGCCAGCCTGAAGAGGCCCAGTGAGTGTGGAATGCGTCTCTTGAACCAATACAGTTTATCTTACCTATCCTTTCGGGTCTGCTTCCAATTTTCTGATTGGTACAACAGAAAATGATATCAATCTAAAAAGCCTAGTGTCGTGGGGTTCTGCTAAGTCTGAGAAACTGAATCTCTCTCTCCAAAATGGTGTCACTCCCAATGAAATTCACTGAGACACATGCAATAAACGTTCCCAAGTTTAACTGTCTGGGAATTTGGGACAAAGTATTTCCAATTCCTCAATCCTTGTATTCACATCCTTTCTTGGACCCAAAGTTACGTGTCTTTAGTGAAAAGACGTGAAGTTTCTTTAAGTAGTTCATATTCTTTCTTGCTCATAAGAGTTCACAGACCTGTAGCCCAGAGCTTTTCATCACTACATGTGCTCTTAATGAACAACTTTAGCACCTGAGAAAATAGAGCCTGCCTGGCAGCTCTGAACAGCCATCATTCTTGGATCTTCTTCTCCTAGTCCAGTGATGCGGTATTTGTCACACTAACCATACTTGTCAAAGGAAGCACAGTTACCAACGTAGCATCTGGGTTATAAGAAAGCTTGCAAAACTGAGAGGTAGCACTAGCTGCCTGCTAAATGTCTTCCCTTCACTGCGTACAGTGTATGTGTGAGACTCCTAAAGGCATTTTGGCCATTAGCATAAGAGGAGTAAAGGTCTTGTCTGTCCTGGGTCAACTTTTAGTCTGGAAAAAGGAGAATAAGTTGCAATTTCCTTCTTTCACTCTACCTCATTGTCTGACTAATCCATGCATCCTCACCAAGTCTGATCACATTTAGCATGGTTCCTGCACCTTGACACTCAAGCAAGGAACCTTTTCAGAAGAAAAACCGACTCAGACACCTCCAAAGAGTGAAATCATTAATGCTTAGCAGCTGTGCAGTTTCAGGTGATAAATGCTGTACAAGAGATGGTGGCTGTCTGAAAGTCACCCACAGCTGGCTGCAATAAACTTTCATAAAGATCTTAGCATCACTTAAGACACTTGTGATGTCTTCATTAGGTGCTTGCTGCCTGTGGAATTAAAAGTATCTTGCAGTAGCTGACATAGAGGAAGTAAAATAGATTGTAATGCTAAATCTTTACAACATCTCTTTTCTGCAGTTAGTACAAATTATCTTTGAGTAAGTAAAAGTCTGGAAAATTTATATTAACTTTAGCTTCAGCAAATTCTGTCATAGGAGAAGGTGGAAATTAAGCTTCAGCTTTTTTTACTTGCCAACTGACTTCACCCAAGTGTTAGAAGTATTTAAATGAAGCTAACATTCTTGAATTATTTGGGCTCTATCTTCTTATAAATATTTATACTCAGTATGAATCCAAGACAGTGTCTCTATCTAAAAATAGCATTCTGATTTGTGGCTTTGCAAACATGAGATGAGAAGTCAGAGCACTATAAACCACACACAGCAAGTGTATGTGATTATGCTCATTAAAATACTTTAAGTGGAAAAAACCCTTTGCCATCCTGCGATACCAGAGAAGCAGGCCAGACTCCCACCTAGATCGTGGCTGCCAACAACCATTGCCAAGACCTCACAATCTCATTTCTAACAGTTCACTTGGACCCTCAGCTGCTCGCTCTGAAGCTAGTGTCTGGCCATGCAGAGCAGGGGCAGAGGCACTGCTGCTTGCTGAGTAACTTCTGTAAGATTACCCAGCGCGTTTCAGGAAGGCTAACGGGAGAATTCTGGTCTGGACTTCCGAGTGTCTGAGCTGCAATTTGAAAAATGGCATGGAAAAGCTCTAAACAGGACACGTAGGCTCCTGTTCTTTCAGGATTTTATTGTTTAAAAAGCAGTTAGCCTGACTGTAAGGGGATTAGTGTTTGAGTATTCAGTGTTGCCACTCGACGGATGCTGCCTGCAAATGGGAGCTTCTGGAAGCAGAAGAATAAACGCAAACATCACCATCCCATAACTGCCATCTGTCTGCTATTCTACAGCCGGCTCCATTTGAACAGACGTTTTACTTTCATTCTGCTACTCTCTACCTTAGTTTTGAAAGCATAAATCCTCAGTATCCCTCCCACTTACTTAGGCTTTCTCCTTTCTTTCTCCAAACACCTTCACATTGCTTCCCAGCGATCCCAGCATGCTTCTGCYCTACAGAACAAGGGGAACCCTGATCCTTTTCACTTCTCCTCCAACTGAAAGCATAGCAGGAAGAACTCCTGTAGCCATGTTTATTCAGCTGTGAAACAGGCTTCCAAAGGAAGTGGCAAATAGCTAACACCTGAGTCATTTTATCGCAGACTGATCCGAAGCTCTGCAGAATGTATGTTCTCCACTAGCAGGGGCATAGCTTATCCTCCGTTGTGGAAAGCATGCTGAGAAATATGTAACTCCATATTCCCTGCCTGGAGAATGCAAAACAAAATATAAATCAATAAAATAAAAGCTGTGCATCAGTTCTTTGTACCAGGTAATAAATGCTTCATCAAGCTTCTGATTCTTGTTCTTTTCCAGGTCTGTTGCATGGAAACATGTTCAGTTTAACGTGTTTCCCCTCAGTAGGTCACTCTGACTAGCCTAGCTAGAAGGAAATGCACACTCTGGAGGACACATACTACTAAATGCCTCAGAATAATGAAGTGGCTGGAATTTAACACTTTTAATTTAATTCCCCAACATACTTTCCATCTAAGTACTTAGTCATAAACCTAATCTTCTTGGTAAACTACACTCTTTCATTTGTCAGGATGTCAGATATGGTTTCCATGTATTTACTCATTTCATTGGCACAGATATTTATCCACAGGAAGCATGACATTTACAGTGAAAGCAATCACAGTTCTAGCTCATGTGTTAACTATAGTGTTTCTGCTATATCAGAGATATAATTCTTTGGCCTGGAAGAGGAGTAGAGATAAAAGATGCCAGATGAGAAATCAAATTCAGATGGCTCCACAGTGTCCCCTGCCAAACATTTCCTTGTAGTCCCACCCATTCAGCGCACATGCGTGACCACAGTCCAGAGGAGGGTGCACTTATTGGCTAGTCAATCCATAAAAGAAGGTCTTGCTCGTTGTATTGGATTGCTAACATTGCAGGTAAATGACTCATACAACAGGAAGTAGCCCAAAACAAAACATTTTCATGACCTAAATATTAAACATTTTAAATGCATCTCATGTTGGTGGCAAGTGCAGAAACTTAGGATTATGTGTATTTTTTCCAATTTGAATCTTCAGACAGAGTAAGAAACATTACACCATATTGCACTTGCTGAATCAATTCAAGCTCCAAATGGTTAACTTCTTCTAAAAACACATTTTCCCTCCTGGGCTTCTTCACTATGGCTGAAACTGAAAACAGAAATGCCAGAATACCACAATAAAGGCTGTTCTTACCGTATTTTTGAACAGACCAGAAGAGGAAGGAAGATCAAGAAACCCTTTGAGAGATAATAAAAGACAAGCACTTGAAAACTGAATTGTGATGTGGCCACCAGAAATACCGCTTTTAGAAGCAAAAATACTTGTGAGTGCATCCCCAGAGAACAGACTGCCAAGCCCTGGCTCAGCAGCTCAGAGCTAGGTTATGCAAGGCTCCTCTGCGAGCACATGGAAGGAGGGAAGAAAAGCAGCAGTGGCTTTTGTCAAGTGTTAACCTATCATGGCAATCAAGGAATTATCATAGTCGATTAGGCTGCGTCCCCTATCAAGTTTCTCCTAGCAATTGTTAGCACCAGAGGCTCCAGAGGAGGCAGAGACAGTCCTGGTGTAGCATAACCCCCTGGGAGATGTTCCCTGCATTTCCCCTAGGCAGCGTGTGGATATAGCACTGAAGCGTTGGAGGGAGATTACCTCCCTCTGTGCCCAAACGCCGGAGAGGAAATGCATAGAGCATGGCTCCAGACTGCTAGGTCTCTGGATCCTCTCAGAGCAATTCAGAGTTAGCTCTAGTTCAAAGAGCATTTCATCTGTGAATGCGTTTAATAAAGCGATGGGGCTCCCATGTTCTGCCATATGGGTTTGTGTTTTGGAGCTGCTGAAATGTTTCAGTGAGGTGCTTTTCTTGTAAAATAGTGATGCACACCAAAATCCTTTTAAATGTCATATCAGGCAGATAATGGTATTATGCATGGTGAGCTAATACATTTTTAATAAAAATAAGTCATCCAACTAAATTTTTGCTATGAACACACGCAATAGTAGCCCCAGCTCACATGTTTAAGTGAGATGAGTACACAGCTCCCTTTTTCCCTATTACCTTTTGAGAGGCAGCAAGGCAGCCTCAGGCAGGCCCTGTCTCCCTGGGAACATCACTGGGGAGCTGTACCAGTTCAGACTTCTTCAAAACAGGAAAACATTTCAAAAGCAACCACACACTTTAATTACTGGCAATTAGAAATTCCTGTTTTCTTGTGTTTACAGCTCAAAAATGTTAATGTGTGCCAGTTGTGTCAGAAAGTTTGATTAAGCTCTTTAAACTGAACTTGAAATGTTACAATACTCCAAACAATCTATGATCAGAATATCTTGGGGGGCTTTCTGAAGTGACATGCCCAAGTCAGAAGTCGTGTAAGAGTCCCCTCACTGTTCCCAGTGGACCATGACATGCCTTGCAAAGACATGCACCTAACAGACTTGGCAAAAGACATTCTTATCCGGCAGTTTTACAAAGACTAGGCAGCATCTTAATCATTCTTCCGGTCACTATCTGCATGGCGTATTGGAATGAGGAATGAGGGTCAATGAATATATCCAGTGTGCAGGGTGAATTAGCAGCTGTGAAATTAGGTAAAGGTGAGGCTGAATGGATTAGTTCTCTTCTAACATACAGCAAAGCTGTGTTATTAATTTTGTTAGAAAATTAAAGACTGCAAGAAATAGCATCAATAAAAAACTRATGTTGGAGTAAGTTCACAGGTAAAATACAAAGAGAACAAAAGCTTTTTTTTTTGGCCTAATGGAGGTGATATTCCCTTAGATATGTAAGGCTGATGATGAATGCTAGCTACACAGCTCTCCATGTGTCATAAAACATAAGCAATAAAATAAAGTCAAAGAATTGAAAAGACAAATGACAAGCCTCTCTGCATCATTAATGAATGATGAGGCCAGAAAGGCAGAAGATAACCCTCCATGCATATAATAATGATGTCTTTGACTGGTGGTGCTTCTCTATGCTTGCACGTTTAATAAAATGTGTTAGAATTAAAAATTTAAAAATCAAATCCATGTGCTCCATTAAATATGAGGAAAGAAGCAACTCTAGCCTAAGTTAAGATCTTCACATTGCACATTTCATTCAAGAATGAGCTGTACTGATTTACGCAAATGCTCATAAATGAAGCATGGCAGCATTCTAATATGGAAACAAAAAAAAGTTGTATGGTCTATAACTTCATGTCTTATTAAAGAAGGAGTTCTGATAATTAGCAAGAGTTAGTAGGCCACAGGAAACACTATCTGTTATTGTTCCTCCAGACATTTTGCTAGCTTCTTTATACATGAAGCTGCTGCAGACATCAGGCTCTCTAGCAGGGTACTCTATTTTTTTCCTGAATATCATGCTTTAGAGGGAAGACACTTAAGAGTTTGTATTTTGTTTATAACATTGTCCACTGCAAAGGAAGAGACCACACTCAGTTTAATGAGCAAAACCACACAAACAGATTGGAACAACCCTTTCAATAGCATGTGGACTTCCTAGTGGAGAAATGAAAACACTAAGAATGGCAATTTTCTTTTTTCTGAACTTCAGGAAGTGTTTTTCTTTGTGCTATGCTCTCTRCTTCACTGCACTGTACCATAACACCATTCAATCCAGCAAGCCTTTACTGGGAATCAAAGCTGCATCTCAAACTTTCTCCAGGATCAAAGACATACCCACTATGTTCCCACAGGCAAACAGACAAATATATTCACAAAACAGCTCTGCAATTGTAAACATTTTGGGGACTTCCAAAAAGGCACTGATTTCCTTATCCTGCTGACTAACCATTTAGTTCTTTCCCAAATATTGCCAGTTAGGCCAAACCAAAATGTACTTGTTTTCAATTAATCACACCTTGATCACAGTGTATTGTTTCTGAAAAAACAAGCAATATTGTATGTTTTTCCTTTTGTTAGATAGGTCAGTTCAAAAACGTGAGATTTCACATCCTACTTTGTCTCCATCTTATTCCTTTCTACACATAGCTGGGGTCACTTCCTAGCCTTGCCTTTGCTGCCTTTCATATTACCTTCATCCCCATGTCTTGATCTCTCAGCTATTAAAAATGCAGATAAGAATAGGCAACAATCTCAATTTCCTGCACTCTAGATATTATAGGCACAGATCAGGGTGCAAGTACTACACTCTGGGAAGATTTCATCAGCCTCGGCTGTGGTGTGGCAGTTTCTGCTTTCTGCAGGCTTGAACTTCCAAGGAACATACTCTTTAAAAGGAGAAGAGAGGGAATTTCAAAATGTCACATCTGCATAAGACAACATGAGCACACTGTCCACAATTCTGGGATGCGGCTAAGTCACGGGCTGGGTTAATGCTCACCTTAAAAACCACTTAGCATGTGTTGTTGACTTGCATCACCAACAACCTAGTGATGAAACCACCACAGCTTGAATTTCGTTATTAGAGTTGGTGCTAACCTTCACGGCCAAATTCTCAATAACAACTATTTAATGCCTGAATTTTTTGTACTGTGACCTTGGCAACAACAAAAGAAATGTATTAAAGAAATAGAAATGGTCATAGAATACACCATAATAAAAGAACAAGAAGTAGAAACAGCTAGAAACAGCATGGCCATGATGGTACTCTGAAATGCAGTTGCATTGAGTTTTACACTGAATGCCAAACTGGAGTTGTGCCTCTACGAAGTGTGTTGGAGGGGCAGAAGGAATACCAGGTGTGTACAACCAGATGATGGGGTGAGGCTGATGTCCTGGAGGAGCAAAGTGTAATAGAGAGGGTAATGGAGCAAGGGCAGGTCAACCTTTTAAGGTTTGCAATCCATCTCACACCATGAGGCTTTTTTTTCTATAGTACATTAACAAGTAATATTTTTTGCCCCCCAGTTTGTTTGAACTTAAATATGATAAAAAAAAATGTGCTTTAATGAAGCACTAGTGTATCTAAGTGTCTTCCAGGCTATGTCTACTCAATTTACAAAGCAAATGATTTTCTTTATCCTTTTTCTCCCATGCTGCCAGCTCTGCAAACGTAACCTGGAATCTGAAGTCTGATCCTAATGGCTCAAGTATCATCACCAATAATAAAAATCTGGCAACTGAAATTATCTGGCAGTGATGCTGTCTTGTGCCAGACACGGCAGAAAAGCAGCTCACTTTCCCACAACTATATTGTCTCTTAATTGTTAGCAGCAGGAGAAGCGCATTTCCATTAAGTAAGCAGATATGTCAGACATATGGGGAGCAGGTCTGTGGGGTGAGTGCCATTGTTTTACAGCCCTTTCCCTCACTCTTATGGCATTTAAGAAGTTACTTGCAGTATGTAAACTAGAAGTGGGACCTGCATGCGGGCACTGTGTGACAGCAGGACTAAGAAAAGCATCTGGATTTTATGCCATAGAAATCTTAAACCTTAAAGCAATTAAAAGTCCTGAAGGTAAGGGACTCTATCCTGTTCCCCAGTTAAATGAATGGCCAATCTTCCATGGGTTGCAAAAAGAGCAGTCCGTCATCAAAATCTCAGGAGCAAAATGACGCCCATTTGATGTACCACACTTGAGAGGCTCTTGGTCAAAATGAAAAGACTTTTGCTGCAAAAAATCCCTAACTCTTAGGTTCTTAGTTACACAGTTTTCCTCAGGAAATAGAATTGCGGTATTTACTACACCACATGATTAAACTATTTTTAGGACTATATTCTACGCAAATAATTCTGTGAAAGAACTATCAAAATTCCAGTCTCGTGACTTGCAAAAGGGAGAGAGGACAGGTAACACATTTAGTGTGAGCAACAAATCAGTAGGTTGTCTGATGGCAGGTTCTGCCCATATTTCAATGGAGTATTACATATCTTCTAAATACATTTTGCTACATAACTCTAATGATGGGAGCCAAGTAACAAACTTCACAACTAGTATTATATGCCAGTATGAGGGGCATGATTTTCCACAGTCTTGCTGTTATTCACATTTTTATTACAGCAGTGTATTAATGTTGGACAAGGTGACTTGGCCAGCTCAAACTTAYCATTTAGCAAAAGTAAAAACCAGAATGAATAGAGTAAAAAATAAATCCAAAGCTTGGTGTCATGGGAGAGAAAAAGCCAAACTTCTTACAAAAGAAACCTGGAGAAAGGCGAGTAAGAGTTGTACTGGAATGATGTTTAAAAATCATTTTTCTCTGGCTGAATGACAGAGCTTGTCACTCCCATATAGTATAAATGACTGAATAGTTGGGATGACCAATAATACCATGGCAGACTGAGTCAAGCGAAGATGTGATTCTTAGCTCTGCTACCACTTCATGCAGATAAATCATTCAAACTCTTTGTGCTTTGACTGTGCTGTCTCAGAAAGGAGATATTCAGCTTAGTTCAGAGAGGTGTTGAAATGTTGATCATTTTTATGCATACAGCAATGTGAACTCATTGGGCGAAAGGTACTTTGGAAGTACTACATATTCTTCTTGGTATCATGCCTGCTTTCCTCTTCCTACTGCTTATGAGTTCTGCTATTCCTCTGCCTGAACTTCAGCCCATTAGAACTTGACAGTATAGAATTTACATTCTTTGCTATGATAAATACATTTAATTTTCTTCAAGTAAATATATTCCAATCCAGTTTTAAACATATGACTAATCTCTTTTGTTTCACATGACTGTTGAGTAAAAACAAGTGCTCAAGTGCTTTGTCAGACTGAGGCCAGGAGATTTTTTGCAAGAATAAACTGCATTTGGCAGTTAAACCTGGCGATTTGAAAGAAGGTCTCCTCCAAAGCTTGAAGAAACTATTAATAATTTGGTTACTATCCCACGGAAATGAAAGTGGAGTAATATCTATATATATAATTGACAAAAAAATTGTAATCATAGTCCTGACTCCTGCCCTAGAGCTCTAAACTGAACTGTGAGGGCTTGCTTTGGCTTTGAAGGGGAAAGAGGAAGGACTAAAAAGTTTGAAGGAAGAGGCAGATTCTTCCCTTAGCCTACAGGGAATAGGTTTTCCACCTCAGCCATGTCAAATGTGGTGTATTTCCTAAAACTGTAAGAATCTAATACACAATGTCTTTGATATTTTCTGCTGCCTTCCTGTGTCACATGTTAGTAGTACTTACCTGTCTTTCTTTTATACATTCAAAAAATTGATCTCAGGTAGAAGGATGTTTGTGCAACCCATAGGGTGAAAATACATAYGAATTCTTCTAGAGTATGTGCAGCAAAATGAGCTACATCAATGCATATATCTTTGATTCAAACTTGTATATTCATATTAATAATAAAAAGTTCATATTAATTCATTTTCATATCTATATTAAAACAGGTAGTAATATTACAGTGCTCACGTAGCCTCTACTTTTCCTGAAACATTGTATTAGGTGAGAAATTTAGTGTGACTAGTGCTGCTGTTTGGAATCTGCAATGCTACAGATTATAAGGATTTTCCATACCTTCCATATAAGCAGGTTTTCTTGATCAGAATAAATTCCAGAAGGCTGGGAATGATTTCATTTTTTTCTATATCAAAACTTCTTTCAAAGCCTGAGACATGACAAGCCAGATAAGCAGAGCCCCAGTTTTGCGCACAGAATCGGGGAATGGACCTTGAAAGAGCTTCTTTGAATGCTCTCGTCAGCTTTAGTGAAAAGCTGAGCCTGACAAACTTTGGTGAAACAAATGAAAATGGAAATTTCTGTGTGTAAGAGCTAACAAACCTAGGAAATAGCTTAATACAGAACAGTCTACAGGTAATTCACAGAGAGGTTGAACTGATCAGCCATATATGTGCAAATATCCCTTGAAACGAAGAATTCTGCTGAGAAATCTGGGCCTCTTGTGCCTACAGCAATAAGCTGGGAAAGGTGATGTGCAAACGTCTYCAATGGCCATGGGATATCACGGCAAATCGTGATAAAGCGACTGAGAAACTGGGACACCTGAAGAGCACTCCTCCCCTTCAACTCTGGTATTATCAAGAGAAGCAAAGACTAAATTCTGTCCCTAGGAAAGGTATTGGATCAATCCTCTATGAAATACGGTGAGAATTAACTTACACATGCAGTTATCATGCACTGGCAAATGCTGGTGGAGAGGGAGGATTTGATCTTGGACCRAGAGCATAAAAAAGCTTCTTGTCTTCATCTATGAGAAGATTTTGTTCACTGAAATAAATGGCAAATCACTTATTTACTCGCCCGCAAAAGCTTGAAAGACTCACCACTCTCCTGAAGAAGGCTGGTTTATGATGGATATGGAATTTTGGTTTGTGAACCACCCGAGAGATCTTTGTAGACTGCAGGCCTCATTGCCAGAGCTGACAAAAGCTCAGTAGAGCAGTGGCCAGAACGAAAGCAGGGGCCGGAGGAAAAGCCAGTGTCCCATCTTGGATGCCATGTGGCCTGCCATGACTGTGGAGATCAAGCAGCACAAGATACTTAGCTGCACTAGGGCAGGCTGCAGAACCTCTCCATGTGAAGAGCTGAAAGCAAGACGACATACTGGGTTTTATAGCATGTACATTCCCTCCTATGTAAAGCACAAATCAGCCCTGTAATAGGAAGATTACCCACCGCAGAGGGTAAGAGGTAGTACTAAAGAAAACCTAAAACGAAACTTAGTAATATTATACAGATGCTGTTGCATCAGTATAGAAAACAATATGTTGTCAGTAAAGCCTGCTGCACACAGAAGTTCCTGTTGTTTATTTTCCTGTCATTGGAAAACAGGGACTGATTTGCTCAGGATAATGATTCCTAACTCAAATCTTTCTCTATGGCATCAGGGAAGAGGCAAAAAAAGAAATCCAGAAATATAAAAGTAAAATAAATTTCCATTTAGAGTTCAGAATAAAATGCTAATCATGTTCTTCTTTGAAATACAAAAAAAAAAAAAAAAAAAAAAAAAAAAAAATCTGTGATCCTGATTTTGTACAGAGCAGTAGCAAAATATTTAATACTATCTCAAAATAAGCAAAGAAAAACTATATAAAACTTGTACAAATGGCTCTAGAATCAGGCTCCCAGACAAAAAAGGTGGACATATTGTAAGGCCCATCAAGTTGCCTCTGGAAGTAGTTTAGCCATTTATTTGCCCTGTATTAATACTAGTCAAGTATGAAAGAAATTAACAGCCCATAAAATGCATAGGAAGGGTAATAAAAATGTTGAAAGACAAAAAGTTGGAATTTAATCCCTTCATAGAAACATTCTCACTGACCATTAAAATGCTGCCTTTATTCGGTGATTCCCATTAACAACTAATGCAGACGGCTAAGGGACAGGCACGTGGTGCCGCTGGGGCAGGTTAGGTTTTCACTCTAATGGAAGCTTTCCTTTGAACCCAATAGCTCCCTTTTAACCACTGCGGGCTGTCAGCCTTTCCCCGCTTCCTCCCTTTGGGACTCCCTTTGTGCCCTTAGATTTTTCCCCTTTCTGGCATCTTTGAGCTTGTAGKTCTGTTCCTGCGTCCTCCCATCAACATAGTAGATCTTGTTAAAGGAAAATAAGCTGACCTTGATACCTACTTATACAAGAAAGGAAGTCTCTAAATAAAAGCCATGAGCCCAATCTACTTAACAGTCTGTTGAAGCAGCTCCTGCTGCATGTGCGATGCCTGAAACTGCCAGAAGGACCTTGATCTAGACATTRAACACACTTGGGCACATCTGATCTTGAAAATAATCCAAAGTTTTCTAATGTAACGCCACAAAATAATGCTCAATGGAAAAAACCCTGCAGTTAGGTTACTTTTAGTTTGATTTAACATTCTGAAAAGGCTCCAAACCCAGCTCCAAATGCCCTAGCAACGGCTAGACTTGCAGGAACAACCTGGGGGTATTAAGACTCCTATACAAATATATCTGCCAGCCAAACAGCCTTAAATAATCACATACACATAACAGTTAACTTTAGTATGTTGACAATAAAAATAAAAGAAAACATCCAGATAAGTCTTTTCCCCCATGACTGCCCAGGAATTTGATTCTGACAGCTCTCAAATTGTAGTGTTAGCAGTTGGTTGAATTACTACGTGAAAAGTTAGAAATATAAAACAGATACACTTTGCAAACTTTTGCAACATAAGCAGGAGTAATTACGGAAAGAAATCAGTTAATGTCTCCTTTACAGGACAGTTATTTTTATATTTCTGATACTAAGAAGTTATTGCCACAGTAAAGGTAAAGATGGCACCTACAGATAGTTGAATGATGTTCAAAATGGTTTATTAAACATTTTCTCAGCAAATGTTGAAGAATAGTTTGTGAATCATATTTCCTACTGTTTAGTCATTTCTATAACTAGTAAATAAGCTATTTCTGAATTTTTGCCAGCTTGTGGTAACTAATTTATTCAAAATAATTTTTTCCATTATTCATCTCCTTCTCACAGCAAATTTTTTCTGTGAGAGACCTTYATATGACTTATCGATCAATTTTCCTTAGTTCTGCTAGACTGTAAATTTTGTTTATTACCTTTTGTATATGTAGCAGGTAGTTGAGGGTGGGTTTTTTTTTTTCTTTCCTTTTCCAAAGCTAAGACCATGGATTGGCTTCCATACACATTACAGGGAAATGCAGCAACACAGGCTGCCTATTCAACACGCTCCCACTCGCCTCTACTCCCCACAAACACAATCAATCAACTAATTCCACAGAAAGGAAGACCAGTCTCCTACTAGACCAAACAATAATCCTTAAAATACAACCTGCAATTGTAAAATCAGAGCTGCAAATGCCATCTGAAGGTTTACCCAGGAAGGCAGATGCACCAGGAAGACATCCGCCCTCTGTCGCTCGATGGACAACTTCGTTGTCCTCTGTCCTGAAGTCTGTTCAAAGAAGCCTCTGTAGTAGCTGGGCARTATTTTAAGGGCCCTGGATAGAAAGTATGTTCTTCATGTGAACATGAAGAAAAGCATGAACTTCAGGTGAATCAAAGATACACAGAGACCAAATAAATGGAAACAAACTAAATGGCACTAAAATAACCCACATTTCCTGGCACAACGGGTTTAATCTACAGAGATACATTCTGTTACTGTATTTGCTTAAGCCCAGTTTATACATAGGCCAGAAAAAAAACTGTACTTGATTACTGCACCAGGCTGCACTCTTCCAAAACACATTAATTTCCCCTGTTTTTTGAGTGAAAGTAGTGACTCAGGTTCCCTTTATGTGAAACGGGATTGTCCTACTGTCTGCAGTGAGTACCTGACAGCATTTTTACCCACCATCTCCAAAGACAGTAACGGAGTACATAAGCTTCACACAAATCTGTAGCCTTTTCTTTTGTACCAATGTAGATTTTTAAACTATGTGAGAATTTAAGAAGGAGAAGGGGGTGGGAATGGAGAGGGAATCAGATGACTGCAGGCCCCCATGCCTTACTATATTCCCCGAGTCTATAACAACGAGGACCTGTTTTAAAGAAGCTTATTCTGCTCTCTGACCCTGCTGGAATGAAAGGGAGTTTGCATTCAGCGTATCGCACCAGCGGTCGGAGGGAATCACTTTCTCCATCAACGACTGTGCACTTTAAATCCTTTGCTAGTTCAACTGCTATACTTTTGATTTTAACTACAGTTCTGTCATGAATTATAAAAGACCAGATCTTCAAAGTCATTAATTAAGGCCCYTCGGTGTCTCAGTGCTGACATTATAATGACAAGTGAGACGTTCAGTGCCCACCACCAAGCGGCTGCCCAGCAGCAGCAGCAAGGCAAGCAGAACCATTATTCTGACACGCTCAGGACTGCGCTTGCCGACTGCTGCGGGGAAGAGCTCCCCACGAACACAGGCAGGAGCGCGGCGGAACAGTCCTGCTTTGCACGGTCCTCCTTATAAGTAACGTGCATCTTCCCAGAACTCGATAACCGGCTCACTCGGGGAGGGGCTCCCTAGGGTCTAGGAGCTGAGCATGCAAGCACAAAACTTAGCCCTTGCTCTTACTGCCGTGTGTGGAGTATTGAGGCTACCACGCTTCCCGGCCAAGGCGTACGCCCCATCATGCTTACTCACATCTTTCACTGCAAGATGCCTCATTAAGATCAACAGGATCGCTGACAAAATATGACGCTAGCCAACATCAACACGGATGGCAGGATCTGTCCCCAGAGCTACTTATGATCATGCTGGGTTTACCAAGCTTACGCAAATACAGCAGCATCAAGACTTCTTTCTTCTGCCAAGCCACCAGTGGTGTGGAGTTTCTCTTAAAGGCAAATTAGTTCTTCATATTTTATCCAGAAGATCTAGTTCATTTTCAATGAGAGAAGCCACCAGCCAGAAGCCTCTGCCTTTCCCTACAAGTAGGTCCTTATTTTTTTGGAGTTGCTTCACAAAGTGAAATACCACTCAATACAAAATAACTAGGCATTTTTCATATGCTGAAACCGACTGGGAAAGCTACTACAATAAGTAATAACCTCATTTGTAAGTCACTGTGGAATCAGACCTGGTAAATAATGTAAAGCACTAACATGTGAAAAGGGAAAAGGGGGAAATATAAAATCAGGATATATAGTAGTCACGATATTTTTCTTTGAACTAGTACAACTTGATGCGCATTTTTATGTTTTACATTGAGTACGCAGGTTTATTTTGGAAACAGTTCATTTACAGATGTGCAGTCCTCAGAGAATGCCAATAAATCAAGACTAAAAAATCCTTATTCAAATTAGCTTGATTCATCTTCCAAAACAAAGGTTTGCTTGTACTCCAACGCAATTGAAAGCTTGACACCAAAACCTTTTCTTACTGCACTGCTGAGGAGTGGTTTAAACTTTGTTCTCTCTCTCAGTGCACTACAAGGTGTGTGGGCAGACTGGACCTGCTGCAGCTAGCAAGCAAGGCCCTTGAGGAAGCCAGGGCCACCTTCTCACTCGTGCCGCTTATCTTGACCAACAGGTCAGCACAACCTTCTTTCAGCTCAACAGCCTTGCATGCTAAAAAGGGAGTCCTCCAGATCCAGAAATAATGAAAAACATATCAGCGCACAATTTTGCAGTATCCCACCCCAGCTGTTCAGGTTATGATGCCTCATAGTAATTGTTACTCTACAGAAACTATTCCTCGGAGTATTTTCATAATTCACCCTAAGGGGCAGTCTTATTTTGTGTCCCATTCATAGAGGCTTAGGAAAATTTCCACATTATTGGCCTGCTATTGAATATGTTTAATAGCTCTTCRTAAATACTGGACCTCCAGAGTCCATTTCTGTATGGCCCGTAACAGGTCATATTAATTACATACTGTCAGTAAAACRTGATTTCTGTTGCTTTTGCCATCAATTTCTCCCATTAATTAATAATTACATGCTTTGCATAATGTCTGAATTGTTACTAGTAATCAACAGAAGAACCGCCACAGCATCTGTGTATCCACTTGCTTCATTACATACGTCCATACGACTTTGTAAAACTCAGTTTTCTATGAAAAAGCAAGGCTTAAAAATAACAACATTCCTGAAAAGATGTCCTGAACCAAAAATACCCTTTACAAGGATGCCATGGCACCAAGACACAATGAAGTCTTTGGCTTCCTGGAAGACGTTTCTGGGCTATTGTCCAGCTCCAGTTCCCCATCAAGCTGACGGCAAATGTTCTGTCGGCTGCAGCGGAACCTTAGCAGAACCCTTCACCTGTGTTTTATGGGCTGCTCATGAAACYTAGTCCCCAAGAATACACATCTAGAACATGACCATAAAAGCATCACAAAAGGGTAGTAGTAAAGCACACTCTAAAACAGTGGGTCCTAAAGTCTCCTCTCAGATTTTCTGATTCACCTAGAACTTTTGAAATGGTAACAGAGCTAGCAGGGCAATTTCACAAAGCTCCACTAAAACACCATTCCCTTGGTTTCTCTTATAAATAAGCAAGTTGCTGCATTTTTTATTTGCTAAGTGTCATTACTCAGTGGTACCGAAGGAAAAATTCTGGTAAGGGTTAAACTTCTATTATTCTTCCAGGCAAATGAAAACATTGAAAATATTGGCAAGGCCTATGATGTCTCAAAGGAAGGCCCAAGTATACTCACACTGAAGGGGGGGGGGGTAAAAAGTACATCTACTCCCTTGCATTATTAAATCATGGCTTTTTTCACGAAGGCACTATACTTTCCATATTTGACTTACTGGCAAAMTTTTCACCAGAGACATTTCTGTTAGTTACCTTAACAGTTAATAGCTCAGCTATTTGCTGCTTATATAGCCAGAGTCTAAATAGAAACCTAGAATATATATATCTATTACATTAATGACTGAAATTCTGGGGAAGAGCAGGCAATGATCAACTTCTATTTCTAGTACAAGTGCTGGAAATTAGTTTGTAACCAATTCTGTATAGGCTTCAGAGTTTCTGAATGAACTAGCTAGCAAATGTTCACCAGCAATGAACAAACAGAATGCCCCAAATTCAAGTGAAATGAACTCACCAGATCTCATTTTGTCCTAGCAGATACGTGAAACTAAGTAATTAAAACTGCTCTGAAATACATGGCTTGGAATTTAAAATCTGAAAATGGGAAAAGGTGTAGAGAGGAGAGAAATTTCTCAACAGAGTTTGCACTTTGAACCTCCCCTCGAGTGTCTGCCAGTGGTAGGCAGGCACACAGAYGTTTGCACCGGTGCCACACGTAAGCTTGGCCTGGGGTTTCGACCGCAGTCGCTCTGTGTTGTTCCGCTGAACTATTTCACCCAACAGAAGCTTTGCAATGGCAATTAACAGCAGCTGAGGACACAGGCTGGAATTTCTGCTTCAGACAGAACTACAATGAACATGTGCAATGGAAAATGCCTTGCCTGGAGTAAGAGAATTACCAAAAATTCATTTCTAATTTAGCAGCAAGCTAACAAACTAAATCCATGTGTCAGTGGAACTTCATGTCCTTAGGACCTAACTTCCCAAAACAGAAGAGATGAGAGAAACAAAAGCAAAATATAATTGCTACCTTAAATGTTGAAAATCACATCTGGCACCAAATGCTGGCCCTTCGTATGCTGTGCGCCCTCACCACCCCCCCCATGCAGACACACCCACAGATTTCCAGCAGTTTAAAGGCTCCCTCACGCAGTGGTCAGATACTGTAAATGTGGATCACATGGGTTTGAGCCAGCACTGAGCAGGCAGACAGGATATCCAGATAAGGTGGATATAAACGATGTGGATATTTAAGTCTTACACTCCCTGTTAGGATCAACTCTTCAACATACGAGTCTTAGATGAGCTCACTTGACTGCAATATAAATGAGCTCTTGCTGATGTTATTAATCCTTTTAAAGTCAAATGGGGCCTGCTGTGGCTAATCATTGCTTCCTGGAGATATTTTTACTGCAATGGATAAACTGCTAATACGATGCCTTTTCTGTTCCTACATGGGTACATCTCTCCATCAGGCAGCTACAGCAAACACCCACTATTGCTATTACAGGCACAAAATAAAGTGGATGGTAAGTACTTGCAGTTTATTGTTTTACCAGTGGAAAATACCAGAAAAAAAAACATATTCCCTTAGTATATTAACATTAWGATTTGCACAGATGGTCCATCTTTGGTAGACATACCCCTAGGAAAGCAACAGGGAGTAGATAAGTGAGTCTCATATACATCCAGCTCAGTGGGGCTACAGGCTGGCACCACTTCGGAAGCTTCCCTAGAAGTGCAGTGTCCTGCAAGCCAGACACATGGGAAACAGTGTCCAGCTGTCTTAGGTTAGCTGAATCCCAGGCTTTCTTCCTGGAACTCTTTGGTTTTCCCCATCCTTACAAACACCTCTTCCTCAGACCACAAAGAAGGTGGGTGGCACTCCAGCGATGACCCAGAAGAACTAACAGAACAAGATCAGGGCACACAAAAAGGAGTTGCAATGCAATCATGGCAAATTGAGAAGAATCCAAAGACCTGGATAAACTGGTCCTGGGACAGCCCCAATCATACCTTTCCTCAAGCCCAGGCAAACTCCTCCATCACCTCAGCTTTGGATCTTCCAATCCCTGGGAAGTGTGGGATGAAACATCCTTAGATCACTACACTGGCAATTTTCTTACCATTTTAATGTGTTATTTCTTTTTGAAAAATCCTGCTAAAACCAATGCAAGTCCATCTTCATTAATCAGACTGTTGGTTTGTTTCCTAAATGGGAAGCTATAACCTGACAGCTCAGAACCTGTAAGTAGCAAATGCAAGAAGGGGTATATATATATAAAGTATAGCAAGAATTTACTTAGAGATTCACATCCCACTATACCCTGTCATGGACAGATGATTGTCATCAGATGATCAGGTGCCTTCTTGCAACCTTAATTTTCCTGATAATTATTTATTTATTTAGCCTAGCAAAAGATTTCAAGTTAAAACATGAAAACCCACTAAAAACAATGAAAAGCCCACTAAGTCTAAATCCATTATCCCGTTATGAGCTGTGCTCATGGACATTCTGCCTAACATTTCTCCGGAACCACAAGGAAATCATCAGCTTTTATTATAATTTTGGAATTAGTGACAGTAGGAATTGATACAATGCCTTTCTGCARTGACTTACTGTCAGCAAATTACCCAGGACACCATCTGAAGCCAAATCCTGAAACTGCCGAGCACTCCTTAATCATTTCAAAAATAATTTTCTTTAAAGCAGAAAAATCCTTTGATAAAAACATCATGTTAATACATGCCCATGTGTCTGTTATCATAGTTAGACCTACTGAGATATATAGCTTACAGCTTAATAACACAAGACATGATGATGATTCCCTCTTTGCTGTTATTGCTTTTGTCTTCAGAAGACGCATTTGCCATCTCCTGATGTGCGGCTTCTGCTACACAGTTCCTATTAATGCATAAAAGCAGACATTTAAACTGCAAAGCTGGCATCTTACTCGTGAAGTAGATGGTTCTAAAATTTGGATATGAAGCGGTCTTAACCCAAAACAAACATGGTTAACTGGAGAGCAGGGTTTCTCTCCCCTGAACCAGGAGAAATCACATATATCAAATACATTTCTTACTTGATATGGAAGTTACTTGCAACATTGAAATAAATTTTTTCCAGAAATAAAAACAAGTTGTAGCTGTAATTATAACTGTKTTCACTTTCTGTAGCTAATCCAGAGGTAACAACTATGTACATAGACAAAATATTTTATAGACTGACTAGTAAGAGAAAAAAGATCTAGGTTGCTCTTTCAGCTTTTCCATAAAGTTGCTAGGTGGCCTGTGTTCCTTCTCAGTGGGTCTTTTTCCTCTTCCTCTTCCTCTTTTTGTGTTTTTTTTTTTTTTCATTTTTAACTTCTATGCATCTATTCAGTAGTCAGCAGTGTATGTAAGAGGTAAACTCTGCAGAGTACAGAGTGTTAAGGAACATTTATGAAGTAAATATTAATAGTCAAACTGTAAATCTATAAATGTCAAAATGTTTCAATTCAAATGCTTCAGATTCTGTGCGGTTTTAAGCTTATCTAGTCAGGGAACAAAAGGCAGATTGTACCACATTGTTGCAAATTCAGCAAGGCTGGTAGGATCACAGAATAAGTCAGGCTGTAACAGACCTCAGGAGATCGTCTCGTCCTACTCCAGCTCAAAGCAGGGCCAGCTATGGAGTCTGGTAGTGGCAGAGATTCTCTATCCACAGGATTTAGCAGTGCTGCAGAGCTTGCTGGAGGAAAATCACCTACGTGGCATGCTGAGGAGAGGATGATCCCACAGAACTTCGCGAAAAATTTAAGTAGACAAGAAACATTTAAACTGGAATTTTGTCACACTATGGTGGGACTTCTGCTCTCACAAAGAAGTGTCACCAGCATTTAATTTGCTTTGCTTATCTGAAGATGACACCTCAGCTATGATCTTGTAAACTATTACTGATCTCAGTAATAGTGATCACAGGTAAGAACACCTTTCACTGAATGATCAGAAAATCAATATATGGGTTCACTCAGGATTCACAAACCCAATATTATAGTATTTATTGTATTTCATAACTGAAAAGAATTTGCTTAACTGCTCACTAGCTGAAGTAGCACCAGCAATATAGTTTGTCAGCAAAATTGCAACCAGAGGTGAGAAACAGCATTCCACTGCAAGTCTGTATGGTTTCTGTTGCCTTCCTGATTTTTTGAGGTAATTTGTTTAAAAGGTGACTTCCGGGCTCTCTCTTTCTGCCAGCAAAGTTAAGAAACAAAATATAGTGAGATTTTCAAACTGCAAGGGCCTTGTAAACCATTCCTAGGTGGCCTCCTCCATTTCTGAGTCTATGTTTGTTAGGACACAAGGAGCAGGTCAGAGCGTTCATTAGGTTTCAAGGAGGTTTATGAGCACTACAGGAATGTGTCAGGATGCATTTAGCTTTAAATGGCTTTGCTGCACTACCCTTCTAAATGAAAGCTACTACTCTACCATAAATTAAGTTAAAATTCTTACCAAAATGAGATCATTCTTATGCTGTAAGATTTACAACAGCCCTTGGCCTACTGCAGAACAGAGATAACTAMACAACTTTGCGACACAACACATAGTATTTTCACTTGTTTAAATACGGATAAGCTAAGAGTGATTTGGTACATCTAGGGAAGGCTTCCTTAGCTTTTGTTCTCTTCCAGTTTCCTGTGGCCAGACACAAATAGGCACTGTCATCACATCAAAGCAGGAGAGTTGTTCTCCAGAACCAAGCGCCGAGCTGTGGAAAAACTGGATCATATTTTCAGAAATGCTACTTATTAAGGCAACTTTTAGAAGGGACTCTGTTTTTTGCTGAAGGGAAGATGAAAAATGAGATGTAATTTCAAAGCTGAACCATTAGGGCAAAGTCATAACTCTGGTGCTGTTGGAATCATCCACGGAAGGATGAGGAGGCATAAATGCAAAGCTACTTCTTTACAAAGAAAGCTCTTCTTGCATTCAGAGTTCCTGTAATTCCTCTTCCTTCCCTGTGTGTTAAGCACTGCTTCCCATGGCTGATTTGCCCCGTGGCCATACATCTACCATGGCTGGTTTTCAACCATATTAATTCCATGTGCAGCAAAGGCTTTGGCCAGTGCTTTCTCTCTGCATCACCTGGCCACAGTCTGAAACCCTTGCCCTCCTCACACTATTCAGTTCATGGATGATGGGGTGCAGTTAGCAAAATGGCTTGATATTAGAGTATGCCAAAGAATTGTAAATATTAAATATTTTCAATCAAATATCAAAATATTATGAATAAATACCAAATACCCGCAAAATATTTCCTTTTCATTAACAGACTTATTTGGTAACAAGAGTCATATCCGGAAAGCTTTCATCAGTAACATTCAGTGGAAAGCTGTAAGAATCTCTATGCTGACATATGGCTCAGAGGAACCTTGATGGTGGGATTCAGGATTAATAGCACTGATTTTGTGATATTTGGCTGGCTAGAACACAGTTTTCATTCATACAAAATTGCCAGCCTCCAGTCTTAAAAAGTCATGAGCCAAGTTCACAGATTGAGGACATTCAGCTAAAAAAACATTCAGCTTGTAATAACATCTCAAAGCTGACAATATTATGAATAAAACAATAACAAAACTGTCCCTGACGGCGGACATATTCACACCAGTATTTCAGACTAAGGCAGCGGACCAACCCCCCTGCATAAGCGAATCGAGAATTTGGTACAATTCTCCTGACATCAGCTGCTGGGGATCATTTGCATTTGCTGAATCTGCCCCATTCTCTCTCACTCCACAGATAAACAGCGAAAGGCGATATACCACGCTCGCCCGGCGAATGCCACGCGCCAGCGAGCCCTCTGCGCTCAGCCCTGCASTCTGTGCAGCCTGGGCGGCAGCGGGGCGGGAAGCCTTGCTCGGCTGCACCGTTCCATATGTGCTCTGCCTCAACATCTGTAATCAAAATGTTTACTGAAAGGCACTGGGTAGGAGCAAAAACACATGGGACTAAAGCAGATTCTTATGTCTGTGGCAAGAAAAGGGGCTAAAAAATAATACAAATGCCTAGTCCAGAGAACAGTGTTTAGGAAATTTTTGTAATGTAAAACACACCCAGGACCCTTGAATATAAGGTCAAATTTTGCTCTTCACTGTTTTCTGGCATAACTAAATGCATTCACATATACATATGAGGACAAAAATGTGGACTCTTTCAGCAGTAATAAGTATCTGCCTGTTGCTACCTTAAAATCACAGCAATCTCAAATTGTAACTGCCCTTTTCTCATGTTTCCACTAGTTTTCAGACTTCCTCTTGTGGTAGCTTGAGGCTGCGCATCTGGATGTTTTAAACATACAAAGGAATTGCTAGAGCAAGCAAAAGAGAAAAACGGTGCAGAGAGTTAAGATGTGCAGATAAGCAACTGGTGCACTGTGCAGCTAAAGTAACTGACAGCCGGTTGGGAAAACCGCTCTCCAAGGAGTATAGCGCAAGTTTAGGCAGGATGAAGACTCACATTGTCTTTGGCTTCATTTTTAAAGTAGTATTAATCCACGTCTATCTTTTTAACAAAACTTTAGCTGCACCGTCACCAATCATTAAGTTTCCTGGAGACAGCACTCCAAAAACAGACAAAGAACTAGCAGTGGTAAGTCTTGGTTTCATCTTTGCTTCAGATTTATATTGTTGTTCTTCGTAAGCAGATGTTTCTTTCTTGTTTGAGCTGAAGCTAGGAAATGACTGTAGCATTCTCTCACTGGAGTCTCTGGAAGAGCAARCTAGCTAGCAAAGTATCATCTTTCAGAAGTAAAAACTATAGCCAAGTAATGTTTCCTCTCTTAAAATTTTTAAAGCCAGCAAAGAGAGTCTTTTTTTTTTTTGTCTTAAGTCTGAACATACAAAATAATTCCACTAAATCACTGTGACTGTAGTCAAAAGATTCCAATGGTTAAGAGGGGAGAAAGGCAAAAATGTACATCTAATATTTGACTTAAACCAAACAGAACTGAAGGCTGCAGAGGCACATTTAAATAAAYCTGGACTTAACGCATGCAGTGCATAGCTTTGCAGAATTTTGTTTTCCAGGTTGTTTACCATGCATTGCATAAGACAGCTTTAAGGAGCATTTACAGCTAAAAGCTGGGTCATGTTTCAGAAGCCATAATGACTAGTCCTAACTTTGAAAAAAAAATCTTATCACAGCTGTGAAGATACATTCTTCTCTAAAYTTGATCTGGAACAAAAAAGAGTTTGGATTTCTGAATGTGACATTAGGAAATTATAGCTATAGCTCTACTGCATTTTATTCAACCTTATTTTAGCCCTGTGGACCTCCATAAAAATGACATTACGGGGAAGTCCATTTAAGGGGAGATTGAGATGGATTATCCTTATTTTAGCATGTAAATTATAGACATTTCTCTTCTTCAGCAGTAACTCCATTTTAAGGAAGATTGAGATAAATTATTCTTATTTTAGCATATAAAGGATTGAAAGTTGGTCACTTTGCTTTAGGAGTTGTTGCATGTCTTGGGAAACCTTGCCAGGTTAAAGGAGGGAAGGGGAGGATAGACTGAGAATCTGCAGACAGTTGGGGGGGGGCAGTGGAAAGTTTAGGAAAAGCAGACAAATTGACCCCAAAAGGGCTCTCCTCAGCACTTAAAATCATCCAAGGTTTTGCCTTGGCAGCACGGCAGCCAGAGGACGGGGGCAGTGTGTGTGGGAGGAGAGTAGGGTCATACATGCCTAACAGTAATTTAACCACTCTTAAATAATCTATTTTCTTAGGCACACTCAGGCTTTTATTCAATAACAGCAATCCACATCTCCTCTCGTCTTTATTTCTCTCAAACAACCTATTTATTATGGGTACTCCAAGGAAAATTACAAGCTGTTTTAACACTGCAGCTCTTCTTTGTCTTGGGTGCAGTATTCCTGGGTGACGCTCGCTAACTGGCTGGCGTTCCCTCACCCCCTCCACGTGAGCAGCCCCAGCACTCGGCAGCAGGACACAAATTGCTGTGTTGCAGCTGGACCCTGTTTCATTAACGGGCTGGATCTAAATTCCAGATCACCACAGCTCCCTGCTGACTCTGGGGAAACGGCAGTTTGCAGTGTAGGCCAAGATGCGGTTTACAGAGACACTAAATTTTCTTCAGGGTTCTCTTCTCATAAAACAGCTGGTTATGTTCATTTCTCATCTTCAGTAAAATCACCATTTTAGGAAAAACTGAGAGGGCTTAGGTTTATATTTATAATCCTAGCAAATAAAATTCTTTATCATGCCTCATTTTATATTCTTTTATATTTATCATGCTCCCAGACCAAAAATGGCAAGAGCAGCATCCTGCTGCTTCAGTAAACGTCAGTTCTGATATGCGGTCTATACTGTGTTGTGGTATCTCATTGGGAGATACAGACAGAATCATAATAAAATATGCCAAAAGTACATCAAGATTAAAACCATGATAACAGATCCTGCAAACTGGCCTGTTTATGCTCTTAATGCCCTTCRCACCAAGCCACTAGGCCCTACTAAGTACGAGAAGCCAGAAGAAACTCAGTTGTAGCAAAGATGAAGCCAGCAGAGGATTTGTGTGCCCGTTACTTGCCAGTGCAGCCATCTCCACTGGAGAAATACCACCTCAGAAGAAGGTGTTATAAAAATCATACAAAGTAAGCACAGTCTGTGCTTAGGCAGTAGATGGATGGAGGACCTTCCAAAGGAAAAAGGGCAACAACTTGAGTGAATCTCTTTTTCCCAAGACATCTCTGAACCATTTCCTATGCAGGCTATAGTAAGACTTGATGAGAAGGTAGGTGAAATCCAGACCTTGACTGTTGCAGTCATAGAATATCTTTTACTATATTTCGCTGATGTAGAGATCTTATCTCTGGCCTCCTGGGTGAACTTCAGTCAATTAATTAGATACATAAAACAAAAGTACCCTCAGGAATAGCACGTGGCTCATGGACTTGAGTGTGCAGTCGGTCTCTCAAGATTCTTAGAATCATTAAGTTAAAAACAATTGCTTTGGACATTTCTTATACGTTTCAGGGAAATACATCTTTAGCTTGTTTACATTTTTTTCCTTCCTTGGAGTTTGTAGCTAGTATTTTGGATACAATCCTTGAAGGGTGTTTTTTCTTATTCTACAGACAACTGTACCTAAAAGACCAGCAGCTTGCAACCTTTCCTCTTTAGCAGCATCATTGGCAACAGCATTTCTCTGCTCTGTGCCATGCTATGTACCAGTGTGGGGGATCTACACAGTAGTCTGGGAACACCTGCTGTTTTACATGGCTATGTTTTTTTCTTTTAGAGGGAGGTAGATAATGTTGTAAACTCAAACTTTCCGAAATCTTTGTCCGAGTATAAGGGAATCATAAGGTTCCCTCTAATGGATAAAGTCTTAGTCTCCAGAGAGTTGGTCAAGCAGTCTGGAAATTGTGAATTRAACTTAGTTATTGGTTATTATCATTCAGGACGTGTCCAATCTAACATCTTCATCCTAGTCCATTTATCTTCTCTTCAATAAGGATGCAAATTCAACAGYTGAAACCTGTATTTAATCTAAACAGTGTGATTATCTGTGTAATGGGCCAAGACAAGGCAACAGTTTTAACTACAATTTTTCCCAAATTCAATCTGGGTCCAAAAGTTGAACCCAAGACTTTTATCTAGCAGGCAGCCTACTGTGTAGCCACATTTCGTTACTTCCCTGTTAAGAATAGAGTTGATAAATGATTTATCCGTGCAGGTGCAAAGATACACCTGGACGTTTTCTCAGTTGCTTTTTATTGGGGGTCATTCTTTTTAATTCGAATGAGTGCTTCTATGGCAACTGTCACCATGTGCTAGAGACAGCCAGAAATGGTCTCAGGGCTGCTGCCTCCCCCACGAAGCTGTCAGTCTGTCAACATTTGACATTAAGGGGAAAACATACTAGACTGTTTGTGTGAGGTCACTTGGCTATTGCACAGAAGGTGGGGACCATGCATGGATATTTGAGACCACAGCTGTGTACCTACAGCTTAGTTTAACAAAAGTATGTGACATAGCAGTGAGCACTTGAAAGACAGGCAGGACTGCTTACCTGGAGTAATTGCCAGGGAATGGATTAACCCATTGCTCCTTCGCGGTCAGAGGCAAACTTACTGTGCTTAAACGGCACACCTGGTGGTGTCTGCAAATCACCCCCGGTGGTTAGAAGGGATGAACTGATGCTTTTTGGCTCACTTTTTCTTTTTTAAATTGAACTGCACCTGCTGATTAGGTCATACTGAATGAAATAGAACATGGAGTAGAGTTGGGTTTTTAATATTATTTTAGAAAAGACTAGAAAATAATGGGTTTGTGCTGCCTTTTTGATCCTCTCTGACTACTGTTTTTGAAGAAGAGAGAATTTTGTGGTCTGTCAYCTCAGATGCATGAGAAGGACTTGTCTAGCTATAATCTGCTGCAGGACTCAATAAAGCAGATATTGATGGGATAAGGCATCCAGGCAATTTAAATGCTATCAAAGACTTTCTTCCTCAGTGTTTGAATGGTTGACTCAAAAGCAAACACACACCACATTCAAAKAGCTCTATGCAGTTTGAATAAACAACGCTTTTTTCTTCTCAATTAACGTAGTCTCATTTGTGAAGTTTCCTTGATACCTTAACTTGACAAGTTCCTCAATAATCCATAGAGTCRTCCAGGAAAAAAAAACATACAAAATCTAAAACTGTAAGCAAATTTATACATCATAAAGAAGCCAAAAGAGATAAACTGATTTTTACTTTGTAGTTCTACATTAAAGCTCTATGCTCTACTTATTAATAAAGCAATTCATTAAGTAAAGGTGATAGCTAATAGAGGGAATGATTGCTTAATTAGCAATGTTATGTGATCAAGGATGGTTTATGTCAATTAAGGCGATTCTGCTGCTTTCTCAGTTACTAATAATAGTAATTTTGAAAAGAAAACTTGCAAATTGCAGAGGTGAAAGTTAACACAGAATTGCAGTATTTATTTGTAGTGATTAGTCTGTCCTTTATGAATTGTAAAGTCTTTGTTCTGTGCCTTTTTTTTTCAAGCAATACCTGAACAAATACTATGGGTGCCCAAAAGACAATTGCAATTTATTTGTACTGAAAGATACTTTGAAGAAAATGCAGAAATTTTTTGGGCTGCCTGAAACAGGAGACTTGGATCAAAATACTATTGAGACGATGAAGAAACCGCGCTGTGGTAATCCAGATGTGGCCAATTACAACTTCTTTCCAAGAAAGCCAAAATGGGAAAAAAATCATATAACGTACAGGTACTGGCTAGCAACGTCGGTTTTTACTCATATGTATAACCATGGACTGCTTTTAAGAACCAATTAACTGWGGCAGTAAGATGTGGGGTAGTGCTTGGTGGGGTAGGTAGAATTTATTGAATTATTACGTCTTTGTGTTTGGATAACTACTGGAAGCTCAAACAAACATCTCCGAAATTTCAAATTGTAAAATTTGAGGAATAATTATGTAAAGCTCAACCTCATGGTTCTGGTTGAGACTAACAAGATATTTGTTTTGTTCTGTGCTCTGCTGCAAGCCTCCTGTGGACCTGGAGCAGGAGTAGCTCACCTGCCCATCCGTTCAGCAGGGATAAGAGTACTCTGCGACTGCAGAGCACATGTAGGAGGACAAACTCCTCTGTATTCAGCAGGCATGAAAATGGAGATCATCAAAGACTTTTCAAAATAAAGCAAATAACACTGTTGCTCATTTACCAGTTGCTGTTGATTGGTCTCTTGTGTTACACTTCTCAACAGTCAGGAACCAGATGAAATAAAATCCTACTTAAGTAGCTGGCCTTAAATGAGGAATGATCAGTCAGCAACACTGGGAGTAAACACTGCTAAAATAAACCGCAGGGTTGACAATTTATGTTAAAATCTAACATCTAATCTAATCTAAAGATCTAATGGTCTAACTACATGAAAAACTTGAAAATTTTTAAAGAAGTAAAAAAAAAAAAAAGATAAATTCAGTAAGCAATTGTACTTACTCTTCTGTTTCCATACTCCTGACTGTTGCAAATGCAAAGTATTTTAGCCCCCTATGAAAGAAGGCTGGACTAACGTACAACCATTCAGGGATTGAAATGGCCCCACATTGCCTCACATCTGTTACAGACCGAGCACATATAYGTGACTACTAGCTATGGGTCAACCGCCATGCCTAAAAGCAAACCTATTGCAATAAGTTTGGCATATTTTCATTTCTTACTATTACCCTTAGGAATTAGGGACCCATATTACTCTTACTGAAGTCAACAAGAAAAAATCCCTTTGGCTTAGGTGCCCAGGAACAGATCTTTAGCATCAACGAGAGAAAGCAAGAGTAGATTTGTCTTAGTTGCGTTGCTTGGTCTGTTGCTTCCTTGCTAGTGATGACTCAAAGCATCCTCCATTCTCCAGCCAGTCTAACAGACTCTGACTCTAAGACTGCAGTGGCTCTCTCAGCCTCCTCACGCTGACGGGCCTCCTCTGATAACAATTTCCTTGGGCACAAAGTAGCTTCATTCACTGTGCACAGCAGTGGCAAAGAGGTGGATGGAAGCTTCTCCTTAGATGGAGGTTAGTTGGCTGCAATACAAGGCGCTACTAAATCCAATTAGAATATATCAAAAGAGAAAGCAATGCACTTAAGAGTTTGCTCCTCTTTTATGTCAGGTCCACGACTTTCTCTTACATGCTTTTGCATTTTTTAGCTACTTCCCTGTATCTTCTACCAGCAATGTAACTGGCACTGGTGAAGGATTAACATTCATTTGCCAAGAAACAATATATAGCTAGCTACAAAGGTGAGGGAAAAGGGCTGTTGTCCTATAAAAGAGCAAAATAATCCACTCCAGAAACCTTCAAAACTATACTGAGCCCTTTCCTGGCAAACAGGAGACTCAAGTGCTCGGACAAATCAGCAATGTGCTTGTATGTTCAAGTCTAAAATTTGACTGTAACTTGAAAAGTCTTTTAGTAGCTTACAAAAATGTAAATCTCAGAGGAGCAAACAACCATCAGGTGTTGTCTTTCCAGCACCTCAGCATTACGATAAGACCCTGCATATTTTCTACACTGCCCACTGCATGCAAGTTTCACAGCCTCTGGCTACATAATCATTTTTCTTCATGCTGTTGCATCAATTTTGAAGGAAAACAAGCATTAAGTGCCACATCTAAACACCCTTCTGGACTAGGGGAAATCTAGATCTTACATGCAGTGGTTTCACCTCTCAATTTGTTTCACAGTGCTCTCTGCATTTTGGTCTGTAAGCCAGAAACACTGGCAGAAGGTTTATGTGCTGTTTGACTCTTCCTTTTATCTCTAAGGATTATAGGTTATACACCGGATTTGGATCCTGAGACAGTAGATGATGCCTTTGCTCGAGCCTTCCAAGTCTGGAGTGATGTCACACCACTGAGATTTAACCGAATAAATGATGGAGAAGCAGACATTATGATTAATTTTGGCAGATGGGGTATATTTTTCTACTTTTACATATGTTTTTGGTTTTGTTCCTTTCATTAACCTCAGTATTGGAATGATCTACTCTCAATAAGCACTACCCATGAGCCTTTCTGGCAAACCTTGTCCTAGTTTGCAGTTGGCTTATACAGGCTAAGATCTAATTTCACTAAGTTTTTTTTTTCTTTCTTATAATTGAGAAAGAGACAGAGAGAGGGAAATATTTATACAATACCCTTATGCTATATTTATCTTTCCAAAAGAAAATTGCTAGGGGCAACATTTTATTTTTAAATTTACCAATCAGAAATAGAACTGGGAAATATTGGTACAGATCTTCAGATGATGTGTATTGGCTTTCCTCCATTGAGGAGAGAGGAATGTCATCAGGTTCTTCATTTATAACACTCTGTTCAGCCTTCCAGAGTTAGTGGAAGAGATTCTAACATGCTGGACTTTAAAAATGGATTTATGACTTCCAGTTTTAACTCCATGGCTTGTCTCTGCTCTTTAGCATAGCAGAAGGTGGCTTGCAATGTACTGTTTAGTCTTGAGGAATTTCACAGTACAGACTGTGAAATTCTGATGTGAATTCAGGTTTGGGTCCAGCTCATGATAAGTGACATGATTCATGTTAGTTCTACATGTCTTCTGAAATAATTTTGGTTTCTCCTAAAAGAACGTATGTAGCTTTTTAGTGTATACCTGGAGCATTTTAACTTACTATGGACAGCCATAGAATTTTTAATACCAATCAAGACACTTGTGCAGCCAGTGACTTGGGAGGTAGACCTTGGAATTGAAGCGAATAGCTTGAAGAATAACTGAGCTCTGTGTAGAAGTCTCCCTTTCAAGTTAGTTTGCTTTGCTTTAGCTACCGATGAGTTGACCTCAAAAGCTTCARAGATTCTGTACAGCACCCAGAACTTCAGATCCTCATCCAGACTGGCTTGGGTCTCAAAAGTGAACTCTTACAAAAGCAGAAGTGTTCCCATTGGTTTCAGTATTTGTTGATTATAGTCAGCTCAGAAATAGTGGAGGAAAAAAGCTTCTTCCACATTCATTCTTATCACTTTGTTGCATGTCAGATTCATAGGAGTTGTGACTTCCTCAAGCTTATTCATTGCTAAGCTTTCTTTTAAGCAAAGAATCTGCTTTGAAATAAATGAGAATTAAGCACTTAAATGTATGTTGAAAACTGGCCGTTGACAACCGACACTAGTCCACTGAAACGAATAAACTAAACTAGTATCAAGAGACCAACCCCAGCATGAAATCAGCGTAGCAGAGTACAGAATCAGGCCTGTGTATTTAGGGCTTCTGTCAAATGGTAAAACATCAGACCAAAAGGGTTGAAATGATGCAACAGGAGGTGCTGGCAGCCAGCTTTGATGCACAGGTCAGTGTGGTGGGAAAGCTATGAATACCAGGGCTATGCCCTTGCCAGCCTGCTCTAGCCACATGTGGTGTACTTCCAAGAAAAGCCTACAGTGTAATAACAGGAGAGCTACTTAAAACACTGCTGCCCTGCGGGCAGGCTGAGCCTCGGAGTGGTCAGYGAGAAGGAAGGACAGGCTCATTCACGGGACTGAATAAGAGTCATCTTTCCACAGATTTCTCACAGGAGTGCAAAACACTCAGCCAATTTGCTTTCCTGCATAAAGAAGTTGGTGCCCTGAGCAAAGAAAAAAGAGCAGAGCAGGCTGAGGTGTAACGGAAGAGTAGCTGCAAAAAGAAACCTGTCTTTGCTTTCCCATCTCCATGTTGTTGGTCGTCTGAAAATACCTCTCATCTACAATGTTTAACATTGTGTATGCATCCAGACTTCCAGTGTACAATAATTTACTGGTCTTGGCGGCCTTTGAGTCCCTCTCACTATACTTAGGATATATAAAGTAACATGCTGCGACAACTGCAGTACAGTCACTTTATGTTCTTTCTTTGTATGAATTGGCTGCTTCTCTTCAGGTTAAGGCTTGCCAGCTCAGCCCATACCAATAAACTCACTCACCAGCATATGCTGCTGCTCTCTTGGATGGGAACAAGGGTGCACATGATAATCATCAGTCACAATTACATGCTGTCAGAGCCGAAGTCATTAGAAATTGCTCTTTTTTTGTATGCTTTCTCCTGCAGAACATGGTGATGGCTATCCTTTTGATGGCAAAGACGGTCTCCTGGCTCACGCTTTTGCACCGGGTCCAGGAATTGGAGGAGACTCCCATTTTGATGATGATGAACTGTGGACTCTTGGAGAGGGGCAAGGTACCAAACTTAAGTGTTTCAGAGCATATGGCCTGCTGACTGCTGTGTTTTAATGCCATTTCAGGCACTACACTAAATGTTTTCATTGACATGGTTTAAGTTATCAATAAACAGAAAATATTACTGCAGATGAAAATTAATTCTTGCAATTTAAATCTCTATAAAATGTTTATATAATTCTTAAACAAGTGTTCCATAGGATTTCCCTTTCTGTTCCTCTCCCGTTACCCTTGAAAAACTGGATTAATAATAAGCCTGATGCTGCACAACCTTAACAAAGTGTGAGAAAAGTACAAAGCCACAGCCATGACTCTGAGTGCGTCAGCTTTTGAGTACCCAAGCTACATCATCTTTAAATTCATTCGTAAAAGGCAGACTGTCCAGTGTTTTTCTGTAGATGTACCCTTTTACAATGACTTAAGCTGTGATCCCAATTTTTAAAAATAGAACTAACTACCTGAATAAGGATTTATACACTGATTATATCTGTTAAAAATACTGAATTACAAATTTGTCATGTTGAGGATTGAAACAAAGTCTACATTGAATAATGGATTAAGGACTTCTCCAAGAATCTTTAACAGGCAGCTTGCCATATCCTTTTTAAGGAAACAACCGAAATCCAGAGCATATCACCTAAGTTATACAAAACAGACCACCTATTAGTTGTTKGGGATCTGCTTTTTCTGCTTAAGCTTCACCACAATAATTTCTCACTAATTATAATTCTTTATACTGTAAAATAATTTACAAAACTTAGACTAAGAATGCAAATTCATGCTTGTCTCTCATGTCAAATTTCATTTTCTCAACTCTCCTGCAMATTGAAAAAATAATTGAACTTTAACACCAAAATAGTCATATTCTGTCTCTGGCTTTCTTTTAACTTCAGCAGWAGCACTGACTGATAGCTGCAGTATTTGGGCTGGATCACAATGAGCAGGAAGAAACTGTTCTCTGTATTAGCAGATGTATTGCACAAATGTTCAAATAGTTACTGCCAATAAAAATAYGCTACGGATAAGCAGATTGTCTGCACACTCACAAACATTACAGCACCAGTACTACAGGCTTAAGAAAAGTGTTTATATGTGACAAACTGAACTAAATGCCAGCATCCATGTGTGTCTGCGTTACCACCGTATCCCCCAGTACAGCAGAAGATCTCATTCAACTCAAATTGGAAATATCAAAGTGGTTTATGAGGCACAAGGCATATTCAGYTCATGCTCAAAGTACTGCCTGGAATCTTTCAAATTATACTGAACATCTCAAACCATATTACCCAAGAAGCTAAATTACTAAATATATTAACAAGTTTGCATTGTCATAGTAACGAAAAATATGTATTTTTCTGGGCTGATTTTAAGGACTGCTCATCCTAACAGTTCACAAGGACTAATATCCACATAATCCTTTTAAAATTACCAGTTATTATTTCAGCTATGATCACCTTGCCAACAGAGAGACCAGCAGAGTATAGAATTTCAAAGTGGAAACTCAGACTACATTTCTGTACCAGTGTCCTCCAGGAACTGGAGGTGGTGACTACTGGCTGACTAGTCTCACCATGGTATCTGTTCTCTTTACAGTGGTTAGGGTGAAGTATGGAAATGCGGATGGTGAATACTGTAAATTCCCCTTCTGGTTCAATGGTAAGGAATACAACAGCTGCACAGATGCAGGCCGCAATGATGGGTTCCTCTGGTGTTCAACAACCAAAGACTTCGATGCAGATGGCAAATACGGCTTTTGTCCCCACGAGTGTAAGTGGAACACTATTTCTAATGTTTTCTTCTGAAAGACTGTTCCCTACTTATTTTTGCCTATCCACTTCTCTCTGTACTTTTTCCACTTCCTTGATGGTATATTTAGATACATTTACTCTTAGGTTTAGCTCAGTTGGTTACAGCGTGGTGCTGCTAATGCCAAGGTCATGGGTTCAATCCTCATACRAGGCTATGCTGAGGGTTGGACTAGATGATCTCCAGAGGTCCCTTCCAACCTTACCACTCTATGATACTCTTCAGTAWCTCCACAGTATCTAAACAGACTTAACTCTCTAAAGACTCTCTTCATGTAGAAGAGTCTGTAACAGAGGATGACCTGTGCCAAATCCTTTCTCTGAAGTCAAGGACATGTTGAAGATAGGTCTGAAGCAATGCAGGTTTCATATATACAACTAAGACACTATGGGTTCAGTTTTATGATTTAGGAACTACAGCCACCTTTTAAAGCAAGGACAGGGCCAAACATGGAGATAGAGCACACTAAGTCGTGGAAATCTCTCCCAGGATTGTAGGCCATTCCACTAACAACCGTTCCTTCAAGAGCAGCGAGTRAGAAAAACTAGTAGTTAAGGAAGAAACTACTAAGTCAGAATCTCTGAAAATTCATGTACCATATATCAGTACAATAGATTTTATTAACTGGCAGCCTAAGTCCTCTGTTCGAGCCCAGGAACCCTTTCATTACAAGGTGATACTATTATTGTCACTTACCATTCTTGAACTGTCCTCTTACTGTTTTTCAAAATAAAAATGATTGGATTTCAACTGAAAATCAATTTCAGAACAAAGTTATTTAGTATACTGGTATGTCGCAAATTGCTAGCGAGGAAAGCAAGAGTTCAGGTTTTATTTTAAACACATGCCTAGGGATTCTTTTACTCATGAAGCAGTCCCAGTTGTTCACTTTAGATATAGGAATGACACTGTGTTTCAAAAGTCACAGCTTTGTATCAGTGGAAAAATGTTAGAGGGTTTAGAAAGCTGAGATCATAACTAGTCTCCAGCTTTTTGACATGCGAACAGAATTCTATGTTCCATAAGTAAYTTATTTCGTATTTGGACTGACTTAGGAAGCACTCATTTACAGATAAGACAATTTGTATAATGCTTTCATGTAGCCATAATTTTTAAAAAATATACATAATGTGATTATACTGAAATGATAGGGCAATGTGTTTTCCTTTAAACACTGGGAACATAAAAATACATGCTTGAAAACCTTGATGATGAGTGTACAGGATACAGAATTTCAGACAATTAGTTGCTATATGAGTGTTAATTTGATCGCCTGTATATCACACAGYAAGAAACCTTTAGAGAGACAAGTAAGTACAACAGGCAGTAGCCTACAGGGCTAATTTAGCAGATGGAAGATGAGAAGGTAAGGGGCTTTTAGCCACTTATTCCATCTCGCGTTTGCCAACTCCAGTGCTGGCACCTATATTCACTTACACTCCCAGTACTGCAGTTTCAAGCATCCATTTTTTTCCACTGAACATAACTAACTGCTTTAAGCTCTTGGCAGCAGAGGCTGCTTCATCACACGTTACCCGATGTCTTGAGCAACGGGCTTACAGTGTCATCTGAAACTGCTACATGCTACTGCTATGTCCTAATGAATAATAACAGAGTTAAGAAAGAGAACGGAACAGCAAACAAGGGAGCTTTTGTTGAAATCCTGCTAACTCAACTTGGAACAATAGCATTAAACTTATTCATAATATTATGGCTACATGCAGTCTGCATAAGGAAAGTGAATGCAGATTACTGAAAGAAAATTCTTGATGCTTCAAATACAAAGCTAACAAAACAAGATAGGCTTAGGGCTTTGCCAAACTCAGAATGCGTAAAAAACAGTCCAATACGTCCCAAGCAAGCCCCAACATTCACTGCGTCATACAGTATCACACATGTATGTGTGCTAATGTCCATGTCAATTAAGTACCCACAATCTTCTGAAATATCACAGGCATGTGTGCCAAAAGAGTTCAACTACCCTGTCTTCAGAACTCTCCTGCTAGCCTATTGGAGCCAAGCAACAAATAGATTCCTGCCTGACAAGTTTGGGGGATTTCTCAAGCTCATTTGCAAAACCATACGGTTTCCAATAGGAGTTTTCGSTTTGTCTACATCAGGATGCTAATGGCTTTCGAAGAAAATCTGTTGTAAAACATCAGTCTTCTAGTCTTAACATGATAAAAAAAGATCTTTGAATTCTAAAAATATTTCTATATCCCATCTGCAGCTGGGAACTATCCTGGTGGCAGCTACAGGAGATGCACAAGCAGGAGTATGAACTTTTAACAGACAAGAATTTACCAAACACTAGGTCGCTTAGCCTAACATTCACTTCAGTGAATTACATGCATGCACACTCGCACACCCACCCTTTGTCATCTCTTCCACTCCCCACTTTCCCCAAATCTCCTACAGGATAAAACTCCCAGGAGGAAAAAAGAGAAAAAATAGATTTATTTCTTTAAAATACCTCAAATGCTCAGATATTGTAGGAATGAAACACAGATTATAGGTAGCTGGACAAGCAGACATCGCAATACCCTGGCTAATGCCATTCTAGAACGCTAAGATCACAGAAGGAGGAAAGGGAAGCAGGGAAGCTTCCCTCTGTCGGGGAGAGCTATGAATCTTGGAAATGCTCGTGTCAAGGTTTCTGAAACCCAGCGGCTGCGTTTCAGCCTTTTGCTCGTGACGTAATTGTTTTGCAAGATCCTTGAACAGTYATGCACAGCTGTTTCTGATTAAATTCAGAGGGGTATTGTTCACTCATTATTCTAAGACACCATTTGCTAAATCCTGCTCTTAAATACACCTAGGGCAGGATTCACATCACACAGGCTGTGTGTTGGAAGCAAGATTCCTAATTGCCAGTGTTTTTTTCTCTCCTCTCTAACTGGCTTAAGTTGGCTTCCTTTCTTCTCTTGTTACATAGTCACATTGCATATTTGGCAATATTTTTAAAGGTACAGTACTGCACAAAGGTTTTCTAAAATTGATCACAGAGCTGTACCCCAATTTTGTAGACTTACTCAACTATCACTTGGCAAAGCAGAAGAAGGGAAAGCAGAAAGTAATCTACCTGCTGCTAATCTACCTGTATGGAGGTGGGCTGAGCCTCTCCTTTGCCATTTGGGAACCAGGGAAGTCTTTACCGAACTCTGCTGACAGCACTGGGCTCCTAACCGTGGTCCTCTGCTTTCTAACATTACTGATATCGGTTCTCTGCCTTACTCGCACAACCTCCCCGCCAGAGAAAGCCACCATGCTAACCAGCTAGTCACACACCACAGGGTGCTGGTTGGGGGTTAACTCAGGCTGGTTTTCCCAGTTATGGCATCTTTGATACCAAGATCTTGAATCAAGTCAGCAGGCTGTGGGGACCAGCTCAGAAATCCAGACAACATCCAGAATAGGAGCAAAAAGGACAAGCCATTTCCTCTGCAAGGCACACAGTCCAAATACCTCCCTGGCAGCAGTCGCAGTTCCTGTAAGCTGCTGCGGCTGCTCAACTGACTCTCGCAGGCAGATGCCTCCTGCAGGTGCAGCTACCTCCGTCTCAGGCCTGCACGAGATAGATTTTAGCTACCTTTCAGCCCTGAGGTTTCCTTACACCATGACTGGCTGATTTTTCTGGGAGTGCTAACAGTGTCATCCAGCTTACGGTTTAATAATAATGTCCAATCTGAATCTGCTCCCACACCTAGCTTCCCTAACTTTTAAGACGTCCAGCTTGCCAGGGTGCAGAATAAAAGTTACAACACTTTAAGACTTCCTTACAAGCTCCTAAAACTTTAGTTTAGTTTTGAGAGAAACTAGGAAACTAGGATCTAGTATCCTTCTTAAATTTTAATTTGCAATAAGGCAGAGTTTTCAACTAGTGGGGTGGGGTAGGAGGAATCTCTGAAAACTTTAAAGACCATTGCTGAAATACAGGATTGAGCATCACATGATGTTACCTCAGGCAAAATGAAAAACTGCATCTTGACTGTGACTCAGAAGGATTCCACGCAAAGCAATAAGAGATTGACTTTCCATATGGTTTTTGCAACTTAGCCATGTTTAAACCAATAAAAAAAAGGCATTAAAATGCAGAGTTTGCCAGATCTAGAGCTGGAAGCAGCTCATGTGGCAAGTGAGTCATATAAACAACCCAGCTGTATTTTGCTTTCCAATTCTATCCTTTAAAAATTTCCCTGATCTTTCCATCAATCCACATAAACACAGCCCTAGTTAATGCAGGTTTCCTAACTCCTTACAGAATGAGGGATGTAAGCACAAAAATTTGTACCTTGCCCCTTTTGGGGATGCATAGTGAGACATTGCCAGCTGCGTTTCAGTCATCTTGAGAAGCGCAGTTTTGCCTGGCGATAGGAACTCTGTGTGGCTGCTTCCACATCCAGGACACACAAGGATTCAGAGGAGAGCTCAGCCAAATCTGAGGTTCAGCAACGTCGTGCGCGTGAGCCAGGCCTGCAAGCTCCAGTCCTCTCCTCCGGGCAACTGGAACTTACTTGAGTAACTTGCAAGTTCGTGCCCTTAATGCTGTGGCCGTAGCCAATTACTGATTTAATTGGAAAAGAAAGGCAAAATGAATCATCTGTGTCACAGTTCACCCATCATCAGAGCCCTCTCTGTCACCCTACAGCCAGAAAAGGCCCTTATTTATTGCTACTTTAACAAGTGGAGCAGGCTCCCAGCAGCGTCCCCTCCCAGCAGCGTATTAGACTAAGCAAAGGAGAAAACAAAAACAAAAGAAAACAGAAAAACCCTGAAATCCTACAAAGACACTGGGGCTCCAATGACTTTCAGTCCAAATGACTAAAGTGAAGTTCTAAATAACCTGCCAAGCCTTTCATGCAAATATTTGGGGTTTAGCTTTAGATTTAGACTGGGGAAAGGAAAGGAAAAAGGTGCGTCCTTGGGACGCAAGAAAATATGGGCAAATCACGCGTTCTTTACACTTGCAGTCAAACAGATGCATTTCATTCCAAGATGCTGTTCTCAAGGAGAACTAGCGTTCGGCCTGCGTGGTGGAGTTTTGCTCTCGGTTCAGCGAGAGGCCCAGCACATTACGTTCTCCTGGTTGTTTGCTCTCATCAGCACATGGCACTCAGGAGCAGTCCTGCCATTGTGAGTACCAGCAGATCCAGCAGCCAGGAGATTCGAGCGAGTTACTGTTAGACACTCTGAGCCGTCTGTATCCTCAAGTAATTCAATCTTTCAATCTGGACATTTTTTTTTTTTTTTTTTTTTTTTTGAAAAATTGGCCTGATTGATTTTACTCCAGAAAGTTTACTGAAATCCTCAGGTAGAGTGCAGAACTCTGAGCTCAGGTTGTGCTATGCTCCTTCTTCCATGAGAGGCTCGTGGTCCTTGGGGATGAACCAGCAGCCTTGTTTGTGCAGGGGCCTCCAAGAGAGCAATACCCCACGTCCAAGCTCCCTCCCCAGGCAAAAGGCAGGAGGAGCTGTCCCTGCCCAGCTCTCCCAGATGGGCGGCAGTCCTGCTACCTGGCCTGTCTAGCCAGTGCCAAGCCCAGTTGCAAGGGCACTCAAAAATGCAAAGCAAAGCCCAGGGAAAAAGCCTACAGACTGTGTTACCTTACTTTAGCTTTTGTGTATGTCAGCATCTTACAGAAACAGAGAAAAATCCACATAAGACAGCTTTTAGAAAAACTGATCTAGGTTGTCCCTGGCTCTGTACAAAAGCTTACGATCCTATTTAATAGTATTTTTGCTGCAAGGTAAACTCATCAGCATAACACTAAGGAAGGGGAGCAGCTTCCTCAATGTACTCTTTCTAAACGTCGTTTCAAGGCGGGATATTAATTTTATGTTATGAGGCAGGCTATAAAGGATTCGCACAATTCAAACCACGTCTGCACAACTTGGAAGCATTTTCTTTGTTCCCAGCTCATTTATAAAGATGAATCAGTCTTTCCTTTCTTTCCCTGCTTCTAAGAGGGATTGTAACATCCCTTGTCTATCTTGCCAAACTGTTTTGGTTCTGCCGTGAAACACGTGAGAAGAGCACCGCGCGCAGCGACACGGCGCCTCTGTACTGACAGTTTTCTCTCTCCTCTCCCCTCCAGCCCTTTTCACAATGGGCGGCAACGGCGACGGGCAGCCGTGCAAATTCCCCTTTAAATTCCAAGGCAAGTCCTACGAGCAGTGTACGACTGAAGGCCGGACAGACGGGTACCGATGGTGCGGCACTACCGAAGACTACGACAGAGATAAGAAATACGGGTTCTGCCCAGAGACTGGTAGGAGGAGTTTTGCTTCCGCAAGGCAGCCTTGTTCTAAGCCACCCAGAGCTGCCTTCTTGCACCTTCCCCAAAACACCCAGAGCGGACGGGTTAGGCAGAGGCTCAGCGCAGGGGCCCAGGAAGCAGCCAGAGGGCAGTGGCTGTGCTGAGCAGGCCTGTGCCAAGGTGCACCAGATCCATCAGGGATGCCCAAATGGCCTTGAACCACAGGGCGAAGCGTCTGCCCCTGCAGGATATTGGTGAGCAAGCTACAGCTTTCTAAGGGCCCTGGAAAGAAGCTTCATGTGAGCAAAGAAAGTGTTAAGGGSTATTTTAGCTTATAACTGTCAATGAGTAATACTTAACATTTACACTTGAATAAAAATCCTGTTTAGTATGATAAGGTTGAGTTAGTAAATCTGTCGAGCTGTTCGAGACAGCCAACTGAAGTAGCTTCTCCAGGAGAATAAAATTTCTGCTTCCAATTTTTAATACTTTTTAACCTGATTTTTAATGCATAAAGGAAAAAAAATAATTTATAGATGTGTATAGCTTGGCAGGTGCCACATTTTAAGATGYGGACTTAGAGTCCATAAATTGCCCTTTGCAGCTCTGCGAGGTCGGCCTCTTAACCCAGCGGCCCGCTYCGCAACGAGGGCCAGCTGAGCAGCAAACACCTGCACCCCCTTTCAGGAGCCTTCTGAAAGTGCCGTAACCATTTCAAACAGGGACATAATGTATTTTTTTTAGCCTCCTTCCTGCTGCCCCTGACGTTCAGTTGTAACCCTTCAATTTTACCTTACAGCTAATAATAGTAATAAAAAAAAATTTTTTAAGAGAGTGAGCACAAGAGAAAGAGAAAGGCAGAAAGGGTCAAGCTCAGAGTCAGAAAGAGAAAAATYTAACTGATGGTTCAACAAGCAAAAGAACCTTTATATTTAAAAYTGGTATATTAAAACTCACCAGAATCAAGAAATACGTTCAGCTTAAGTTTTCAGCTCTTACCTCAGGTAGCTGTGTTCATCTGTTCTTTTATTTCTGCCTTATTAACAATAATGAATGAGAAATAAATAATTATATGTGAGGGAGATAACCAGCTTTTTCTCTCTGCTGCTCTCCTTTATGCTCCAAGAAGACACAATGTAATTTGAATAGTGTAATTATTTAGTAGCAATAGATTTGAATTAAAATGAGTTTTATATTCTTTCCATATTCTGTTTGTGACAYCTACTTCAGAGTGCAACTTTCAATTCATTTTTATGTGCTTCCCTCTACCAAATACTTGTACTTGCATACACGAGTGTTATTTCTGACACGCTAAATACAGGAGAAAGACTTTAGGGGAAAAGTTTGCTAGGTTTGCAAAAGTATTCTGAAAGAAAGCATCATCCACATTTTATATCCTTTTCATTAGAGAATGTTTAAAACCATAAACTTTTAAACTGCCTCCTGCTGTCAACATAAAGCAATTCCTCAATTTGTAAGGTGCAACCTATTGACTCCTCTTCAGGATTTTTTTTCCCTTGAAAGCTCATTATACTTCAGCAGGACTCCTACCAACCAGTCAATCAATAGCCTTTTAATCTTGCTGATAATAAACATACCTGTACCCTTTGAGACCCACTTTAAAATAGCCCCAGGGAAGCCTTCACCAATATGGCAATACAAAGATATTTGCCATGCAGTCCTCTTCCCCAAAACCCCGAGGTAACCACCGCTTTCTCAGAGCTGAGAGYGTGTCTGGGGCTTGTCCTTGCTCCCACCAAAGCTAATGGCAACAGGTCATTTCAATGGCACCAGCCAGATTATCCCAATCTTCTGCGTCAGACAACGTTGTTTCAATTACTTTGACTCTTACTCTTCATGTTCTGCTTGCCTTACGTTCTGTTTAGGAGAAGATCCATCAAACGGGATTCCCKTCTCACTGTATTTTCCTACTGTTTTCCACAGCAATGTCGACAGTCGGTGGGAACTCTGAGGGAGCACCTTGTGTATTCCCTTTCATTTTCCTTGGCAATAAATACGAGTCCTGCACAAGCGCAGGTCGCAACGACGGCAAGCTGTGGTGTGCCTGCACCAGCAGCTATGACGACGACCGCAAGTGGGGCTTCTGTCCCGATCAAGGTAAAACCATTTGCCACAGCAACACACTGGTGACAGTATATTGACCATATCGATGACACCACACTCAGTATGATTTTATTGCCTTACTTATCTAACCTCGCTGGTAATATTACTTTCCCCTTGCCCAAAWTATCTGAGCAAAGAGCCTAGACGTAAACATGAAAGAGGTATTAGCTAAGCAGCCAGTCCCAGAGCTCCTCTACCTGACACATTTAAATTTTCAAAATTCATAACAAACTATCTTTCCAAAATATAAAAAGCACTTTAAAAAATCAAAGAAAAGTATTTCTCTCATCACCATTTTTTCCCCTATTGGGCTAAAACCCACAAGTAATGCAGTATTTCAACAGTTCATAAGAATTAGACTGTGATATTGGCCAAGCAAGTACTAAATGTAAAAAAAATCCCAACCAAATAAATAAGGAAATATTCGTAAGTGATATTGCCAAAGACAAAAGTAAAAAAAAAAAAAGAAATTGTTAAATTTGCATGGTGAAAAGGAATACTTAAAATTATTTCAGTTAATTTTATTTGTAATGTGGCTAAGTTTAAATAAAGCAAAAGGCTTTTTTCACATATATATAAACAACTGCTAAAATCAGGTTTCTGAATATGAGTATTTCCCCTTTATCTTTTAAGAGTGAAAATGCCAAATTTCAGAGACTTGCCTGTTTGGGGATAATTGAGAACACGTTGTCTTACGATGCAGTGGATTGTTTTGAACATAGCCATTTGGTATGACAGTTCTGATTCAGCCACTGCTCACAGCAAACTCACATGTTGACCTGTTTAACACTTGGATGCTATTCCGCAATGCAAAACAAGTTTTGAGGTCTAGACTACAATTCAAATCTTCTGTGTTAAAATAAATAAATAAATAAAGTCTATGATTTGACCCTTCTTTTTTTCACAGGATTAAGGGCATGGGCAAAGTCACTTTCACGGGAGACCGTAACGAGCCCATACCACTACACAAGAGCTTTTGGAATACCTCTRTTTCATGAAATGTCATTTCTGGCAACATATATGCCATACAAAACTAGAGGCTGTARATATTAACTATGATTTATTACAATAAGATGTTTAGGGGAAGCTTTTTGATGGGTAGCAAGGAAAATAAAACGAGAGTAGCCTGTGCAATACATTTTTAACTTCTTGTATTACTCAGGATACAGCCTCTTCCTGGTCGCTGCTCACGAATTTGGCCACGCCATGGGGCTGGAGCACTCTGAGGACCCAGGAGCTCTCATGGCCCCCATCTACACCTACACCAAGAACTTCCGACTTTCTCAGGACGACATTAAAGGRATCCAGGAGCTATACGGTAATGGCTTCCTTTGTCAGCTGAATTCATCAGAAAACCAGGCAGCACAGGCTGAATTTGGGGATTCAGGTCTTGCAGTAATTGAAATATCACAAATGACAGGAACACTCCTTGTTCCTTTACCTGCCTCCTTCACGTTATTACCAAGGCTCCTATTTCTTACTAATAACACAATTTAAGGATGAGGAGTCACTAAACCTACTGAATTACTGGAAGCCCCCAAACTCCCTTGATAAATGGCAAACCCATAGATGAAAATTTTTAGTGCTTTTATTGGGCCAATGAAACGTGCTCTTCCCTAGCTTGAAATACCTGGTGTGGGCATTTTGGTCTACATCACCCTGGGCTTCCCAGATTGCATCTCCGGGCAAGAAGTAAAGGGCTTCRTTTCCTGCTCCAGCTGGAAACCTCTTCGCATTCCCCTCCCACAGCAGTTCAAGCYGTACAGTCTCAATTACATTTGCAAACGCGTGGGAGCTGATACGTGTGCATAAATGTGTTTGGCAAGCTCAAAGGGAGGAAGTGGGGTTTAAGAATTTTTATGTCAGTACATCTTTAAAATTTAGTGTTTTCTCTGCAGACACTCTTACTGAAATGAATGGGAATTACTATGATGAAGTCCACTCCCTTTCTCTATTTCCCACCTTGCAGAGCATAAATATACTACAGTCTATTGAGCAGTTCAGGAAAATCTATATCATTTCTTTTCCTATGCTTTTCACTTTTACACTGAGATATCTTCCTAATTGTATGTGACAATATTCTACTGTATTCAACACCTTAAAATTGATAATAACTCAAAATCATTACCAGATAAAAAAAACATTTTTCAAAAATCTGATTGGAATCTTCCCTTTCTCTTTGTTCTTGGGTATAATTAAGACTGGGAACTGAGATGTGGGCAGTTAAGTGCATTTTCTAAGCTCACACAGCATACCTCTTAGAGCTCAAACTTTAACTCAGGTCTCATGTTATAGTTCAGAACCTGAGGCAAAACCATCTTTCTTGCTGCTTTACAACTGAGATCACCCTTTAGAAATGGCTCTCTATAGGAACCAAATGTTTGGAAAACTTTGATTTCTTTCACTATTCAAGATGCTCTCATACCAGCTATACTCACATTTTGTTCAATTAAGTACATCAACCTGGCATCTAAGAAAAAGCCAAATGCCTCATACGGTAACACAGGAGCAGTCAAGTAATAAACCAMAATAAAATAAACCAGATGGCAAAGTGCATGCACATTTGATTACTGATGAAGGCAGAAAAAACATACAATTGCCTCAAAATGTAYCTTTAAAACTTGTAAACAGTTAGCACTTCTAGAAAGAAGAGAAATCCACTTTGATGTCTCAGCTGAGGTKCAGGTAATTCTGAATAGAGAGGCATCAAAGTGGATTTCTATTCTTTCCCCAAGTCAGTAAAATAAAAACCTCAGGGTTAACATTTCAACCAAACATAGCCACTTCTGAATGTCTTTGAAGTTAAACAGGCGGCTCCACATTGATAGGAGAAAAAACACAGACACACAGACACAGCGTCTTGAACGAGGCCACTCAGCCACACCGGGCCATGACTTGAGTTAAGGCCGTCTGAGCTATACTCTGAGACCCTGCTCTGGAAAAGATTATATTGTAATTTTTTTGTCCCTTCAGGTGTTATCTCCAAAATATTGCCCTTCTATAAATTCTGATGTAAACTCATGTTACCAAGGTGGCACTGTATTTCAGACTTACAGAATATTTCTGTTCACCACTGCAGAAGTATCGACGGACGTTGAACCAGGGCCAGGGCCAGGGCCAGGGCCAGGCCCTCGTCCAACCCTTGGACCTGTCACTCCAGAGCTCTGCAAGCATGACATTGTTTTTGATGGAGTTGCACAGATTAGAGGAGAAATCTTTTTCTTCAAAGATAGGTAAGTGAGATGGTTAAATAATATGGAAGAGATTGYCTCTCATTAGGGAGGGGTGAGACAGTTGACATAAATAATGATTACAACCCAAATTCACCTTTTCTTACAACTACACACAAACTTTTTTTGAGATTCTGGAATGTTTAACTTCTCTCGTGGTTTTAGGCAGTTCCATGCTGTTTTTTTACTTCTAGTTTCTGGCCTACCCTGGGATTGCTCATGCCGAGATGTTATGACAATGACTGGGCTGGTGACGATTCTGGMCAAAAATCAGAACAAGGAAATGCCAGAAACTTTACAAAAAAGCCTGCTCTTATGATATTTKCAGTCCAATTTTACACACTAAGAGCCAAAGTTACCCTTGATGTCACTGTGCTGGCTTCTGAGGAGTCACACAAGGGCTGCAACCAGCTCAAGAGGGTCAAGTAGATGGGAGAAGTGTCCAAACTTCTAAATGTCTATTCAAAACAGATCTAACCCCRGAATCTTTAGCTGTTTACCCATCTGTAACATTAATCACAAAATTAATAATGCAGGAGATGCATTAGTTAGTCTATTCTCTGCCAACAAAGGATTCATTCCCTACAAAATACTTCCGGATGCCTTTTACAGCATATACAATACGGACTGTAATTCAGCAATGGAAATTCCATCACTTCCAGTGGAGTAGAGTTCTGGAGGCACTGCCCTTCTGGATTTTATTCTCTATAGTCTGCACTTATTCTACATGCTAGTGCAAGCTTCAAGGCCAATTGCAGGAAAATTGGACAAAAATTCTAATAGCGATTTCTAAAAGACTCCCCCCAAAAGTAATACATTCAAAGCTAGTGGTAAGAACCCCAAATGTCTGTTCCACCATGGAGACACTCCTTAACAAACCTGTAGTGCAGGCATTACAACGGCTTTTCTGGTCTGAAGAGGGTCTGTTCTTTTCCCCACGCTCATAAAGACACAGTTATGGACATTTCTGAATGCCRTCTTGTTCCTGACTGGCTTAGTCCAGGGTCAGTTTAAAATCACCCAATAATAATAWCAGGTGGCACAAGGCTGTTGTAACGACACCTCAAGGACACTGGTGGTTAGGATGGGCCCCACGTGTGCGAGGGCTTCAAGGCAGCCAGTCCAAAAGGCTTTGCAAATGTGCAAGGGTGACAAATGTGCAAGCCCCAACAAAACGAAGAGGCTGCAGAGCWGCGGCTCCTGTTGCTGCTGCCAGAACCTCTACGACCCAGCAGCTGCTGTAATGAAGAGCATCTCCTGACGCGCTTGGTAGCACCATACACACTACAGCTCCTTTCCCCCCTTGCCATAAATCAATGCCTGACTTTTTATACCTTTTATCCTCCATTACCCTGAACATTCCCAATGTGGATGAAGATCAGGATGTGTCCACATCAAACACTTTCTCCTAACATACAGCAACATCTAAAAGCAACTGAGGCTGAGAAAATACCAAAACTCACCTGTTCACTGCTCCTCACCACGTGTCTAGCTGAAACTTAAAGGRAGCAGGAACTGACAAATGTGCCCTCTCACAAAACACCCTTTCTGAAACCAKCAGTTTAAGAGTTATCGGTATCTGCAGGTCGTGTAATGTCCAGCAATGTCCTCCAGGTTTTAAGTTTTCATCTGGAAGATGTGAAGGATTTATTACTATGCTGCATTGTTTAATTCCACACACTGGCTTTTCACAGCGAAAAGTCAGGGGCAAGTACGGATAATTTTACAGTCTCTGGTATACAGCAGTTCTTTGGATATAATTACTTCTGGTTCCCATCTATGTGACACCCTGACAATGTGCTTTGGGTTTGCAATTTGACTTAATCTTTATTGCAGACATTGTGTTCTAGCAATGGAGAAACTGTGATTAAAAAGTCCTAGTTACAGGAATATAATGTTCCCCATTTCTATTACAGCTGCTAAGGGCAAAAAGGAGGCATTAGACACATCTGTATGGGGACACCTATGATATCTCTTGTACTATTCTCATGCCCATCAGCAGCATGATTCCCTATAATCCAGTGATCCACAATGGCAAAAAAAGAGCCCTTTTTGGGGCGAGAAATGGCCCCACTGTACCTGCAACTTGGCATCACAGAAAGCCAACACTGGACGGTGCCACCAGGGATTGCTCCAGAGCTGGCCATATGCACCAGCCTAAGAGGATTGCCAAAGCAGKGTCACCACTGCTGCTAACAGAGTCATCAGAGAGCTGAAGTCTTCACTTTGCCTCAGTGCCTCGAAATATTCGCACAGCAGTAAAAAACCCTGCCAGTTTCACAGTATTCACAGTATCCTGACTGCCTTCTGCTCAGCTGTGGGCTTTGCTCTTCAGCCAGATTGCCACCCTGCTTCCACTTTCCAAAGCTGGCAAGCACCTACGGCCTGATTCAAGAAGGCACAATTTTAAATCTATTCCTAAATCAGGAAAGCACTTCAGTATTTTCTGTAATCCAAATCAATTTAAAGCAGTTCACATTCAGATACAGTTGGTCAAAGAACAATGTAAACACTAGAACAGTCTGTTCAAACTGACTCATGCTTTARGCTATCATTTAGCAAAAGCAGACAACAGTTATTTAATTGTTTTGCTTTTGAATTAATTTGCCTAGGAGTCTCTCAGCCTTCCAAATATTAGGGAAGCCACACTATGACTCACTACTGAAACTAAAAAAAACTAAATGTCTATCATGTGTTGTGTTGCACAGGCATGAGGACCAAATAGCAAAAAGAAGGTCAGATCAGAGGAATTCCATCCAAAAAGCATTTTCCTCTTTCCCCTCAAATCACATCTCAAGCCATGGAAATAAAAAGAGAAATCCTGTAGGTGTTATTAACCATAGGGAACAGTCAAGGCTAAAAGCTTATTTTGTTCCTAAAGGGAATAAAAATCTAAATTTCTGAAGTTTCCTAGGAAATTAAAATAAATAAGTAAAACCAACAACACTGAGTTGTTCCGTTTAAATAACTGCATTTGTTAATGTTGGAAAATCTTGATTATATCAAAACATAACTTGAAAATCCCAACCGAAATGAAGAATGAAATCTGTCTAGACATATAATACTAAAATGTAACTTGACCTAAAGCATTTTAAATTTGTCAGAGTGAAAAAGAAAGCCAAAATATCTAATTTCAACATTTCTTCAACATGATGAACARAAATAAAAACATCTCCTACCATTTTAAAAGGAAAGAAAATTCAGTTTTGACAAAACTTCCCATTTCAAAAGAAGACTTCACTATTTTAGTAAGTCTTATGAAATRTGTTATTTAATACAAAACTTGCCTTCAGCTCTCTGTTGGCTCTGGAAAATTCGGAGTCCATAGAGATAGTAATTATTAGAGTTGATTCATCTGTAAGTCAGATCCAAATTTGATCAAGAGCTACTTTTATTAATGCAGCGTTAGAAAGATTTGTTTTATGGATTCCATTTCATACTATATTGGATCCATTTTTCTGTCTAAAAAGACATGTATGACCTACATTCTATCATTACCTTTTACAGCCTTTTTTTATATGTTTAAACATTGAGATGAATAACAGTAATTAGCTAAATGCATTATTCTTTGCCTCTTTTTAATATRAAAACTCTAATGAGATATCCTCAGAGATATTTTTGTATATGATAAAAACACATACATGAATGCAAAATTAGTTATTACTAGCTTAGTTATGAGTACCATATGTCAGTTTAAATAAATACTCATTTTTAATTGAAAAAAAGAAAAAATAATGCATTTTGCCAGTTGCACTGGCTCTACAAAGTATAATAATTGAGTATCTTGCAAATAATTATACTTGCAAATATATTTCAGAATGTTTATATGTCCCAGTTAACTTTATTTGTTCATAGTTAAATTTCTGTAGATGATAACGCAGCCATTTATTAAATTAATTTAGGACTGATCTTCCAAGTTTTAGGCAAAACCCAAATCCACTTTCAGCTCCTGGGTTTCACAAGAGAATGATGATTCCAGGTAGGAATGGGTAACAACTGTTTGTACTTCTTAAAATACAGGACACTAGTAGTATCTTGAGCTTCAGCAACTTGCAGGACTTGATTGAATAATATTTGTGAAAGCTCTTTGACCCGAGGCTTATTTAATAGCTGCAGCTCAGTGAGAGAGAGATTCCAGCTACCTTGTTGGTTTTTCATTTTATGAAATTGGCAAAACTTTTATTCTGTTGAGGAAAAACGTTGGTTGTTCTTTGGAGGAAATACCAGTGCCATTTTTAATACTAAAAGCCCTCAGCACAAAGCTCTGCCATTTAAAGCTAATTACATCTTTTAAAGCCTAYCTCAAATGATGATCCTGCCTATACATAAAATAGCCAATAAATTACCCTTTGCATTTCTCTAATGAACATTTTTAGTACTAGCAGTTCCTTTTACAGCCAAGCTCACTTCCAAGCTGTTTGATGTACTGTTATTAGATCTGAACTTTTAGTCACTACAACAGTAATTGCAAGTGCAATTCACAGAATACAAATCTCTGCTTTTGTCAGACACCCATCCATCTGCTCCAAAGGCAAGAAGCCTCTAATAGTTTAAATGCCTTGCAAATAAGTTTATTTGTATAATCAAAACACAGGATGCATTTTGCTCTGATGCGAGAAGCAACATGGATGCTAAAGCAATCAGCATCAGCAGTTTCACCGGTGGTCCAGCATGGAGCGCGTTGTGCAGCTGTTTTAGTAGCATGCTTCTAGTGAGTGATTTGCCTTTTCAGCCACCACAGGAAAACACTTATAAGTGTGTACTGTGGTGTGTATGTGCATGCGCGTGTGCACATGTGTATGTGGCCTTTGCCAGAAATGATGAGAAACAGATGTGCTGGTGAATTAGTTCACTGCAAATCTCTTACAACTTTCTGTTTGGCTCAGATTCATGTGGAGGACCGTGAAYCCCCGAGGCAAACCCACAGGTCCTCTGCTCGTTGCTACGTTCTGGCCCGACCTACCCGAGAAAATTGATGCCGTCTACGAGGCCCCTCAGGACGAGAAGGCTATATTTTTTTCAGGTATCGGTTTGATGCTTTAAAATATACACAGTCACGCGCATAAACGCTATGTTCAAACTCACGTCGTGGGAAGCTGTGCCGGGGCCAGGGAAGTGCCTGCCCCAGCATGGTGCAGCTCAGCAGTGGCAGATTCCAGGCATCCCACCCTGGAGCATCTTAGAAAAAAGGCTGGATCTGAAAGGCTTTGAACAGCRTTCAGCGTCCCTTACGCCAAAGGGCACTTAAACACTTGGAAAAATAAGTTCAGCAACAAGTAAGACTAAGAAAGATCCACTAGTTAAAACAAAAAGCAGCTCCAAACCAGCAAGGGCAGCTCTTTTTCCTCGCTCAGCACTCCTGCTTTGCTCTCCTCTCATCCCAAGCTATTGTCTCTGTACATGTTGCTGGAGAAGATCTTTTTTTCCCCATGCCTTTCCATGCCTCCTCCTTTTCTGCGAAAWCCTGACTCCTGCTCCGACTGCGAGCTCCCGGGAGAGGCTGCAGCGGGCACCCTGGCTCGCTCGGCGCCAGGCCGTGGCTACCAGGAGGCACCTCTCTGTTTGCCCAGACTCGCACATATGGTTCAGCTCTACTGGCCAAAGTAGTGGAGCTGGGAGGCTGTTTGCAACAGCTCAGAAACTGAGCCAGCAGAAACTGGGCTTCAGTATCCACTAAAAACATGACTAAACATCTCCAACTATGTAAATGCCATATGGCTGAAGCTGCTGTACACTTTCTGTACAGGAGGGGAAAAAAAGTAGTAATAATCTATCCCACATGTCTGAAAGGCTGTTTTCCTAACTTCACATGGTGAAACAAAACAAAAAAAACTTTAAAAACTCTTTATTTCAGCCAAGTGAAAACATTAAACATTTCATTTATTATATATATAATGCCAATACATCTCCATCTCTCTCTCCCTTTCTGCTTCTCTTCTCCCTCCCCCTTTTTATTTTCCAGGAAAATACAACTAATGTKCTTTAAAAAAAGATATTAAAATGAGAACTATCAATCAATCAGATTAGTTAAAAGTAACCTGCAACTCAACTATCCAAAAACACTTACTACTGAGACCTACTTTTTGCTCTTGAATGATCATACTAGTAACTCTGCAAAACTCAAACGCTGCACTTTACACCTTTCTCATATTAAATATTTTGCACAGTCAGATCGAACTGCCACAGAAATCAACAGAAGCTTTTCCTGGAATTCACAGTTACTGTGATATGGAACCTGCAAAGAAATGTCCCGTCATGAATGAATCTCCCCATGTCTTTCAGTGAGCCTGGGGGTCYTATTTACTACCAAATTGCAACTCCATGTAAAGGGTGCACAACCAGACCTCTCCCACTAGTACATATTTGGAAGCACATTAGAAAATGTTGTACAGCAAAGGCCAACAGAAGCAGGGACTTTGAGCAACAGCTTCCTATTAATTGGTCAAGAATATTCCCAAATAAAACAAACTATGGCTATGTACAGAGGTTGAGCATGAGTTTCTACACTTGACCTTAGGCACCCATGCACAGTTTATGACTATCTCCATTATACAGAAAATTACCAATACTATTTGTTTTAAAATAATTGCAACTGTACTTTTCTTGCAAGGAGCTGTACATTAGATGAAGACAGTTTCTGCCTCAAAATGTTCACAAAAATAAATGAGATGGACAAGAAGCAGGAGAGGAAGCAAAAGCACACAGAGGTGAAGCCATTTGCTAAGAGGCAAGCAGCAACTGGAAAATAAAGCCAGTAACTGTAATTATAGTATATGTGCACTGTAGCCCTGGCCTTCACCAATTGTAAAACGCTAGAAAGCATTTTACATTTACACCATTAGTCTGATAAAAAGTCCCACAACAAGCATAAAAGAAGAGCTATTCCTCTGTATCCCATCAGTAAGCAGTGTGTGTTTGCTGTGTTCTCCCCCACCTAGGAAATGAGTACTGGGTCTATTCGGCGAGTAACCTGGACCGGGGCTATCCTAAGAAACTCAGCAGCCTRGGCCTCCCTCCCGACGTGCAACGCATCGATGCGGCCTTTAACTGGGGCAGGAACAAGAGGACATATATTTTTGCCGGAGACAGATACTGGAAGTAAGCTACGTTGCAGCGGTGGTGGTTTGCCGTTGGCYGAGCTCGTCTCTCTGGCGCGGCATGCACATGCAGGTGCGGCGGGGTGGGGGGAAGCAACCCGGGGCGGCAGCATCCTTTGGCAGCCCAAAAAGAAGGCTGCCAGCACAGCACTGACGGAGGCGGTGAGCGAGACTGCTGAGCCCAGCAGCATGGCTGGGAAAGCTCTTCAGACAACAGCATGCACTTGAGAAAACAGCTTGCCAGGGAGGAAGAACCGCGTGCTCCTCTCTGCAAAGCTGCTCACCATAACAACTGCTCTCTCAACCCCCGTGTCCCAGCTACTGCTCCCCGTCAGCCCCGGGCTCTCYAGAGGCGCATGTCCCTGCAGGCAGCTCGCTGCCGCTGGTGGGGCATTTAAGCAGAAGGCTCATCACTGARCACCGGAAACCAAAACCCAAGCAGCCTGCCTTTGAAATCCTTTCGCTTGAAGCGCTGCACACAAAAGCAAATGCCACCGTGCCCATCAGCACACGCTGGCAGTGCYGGGACTCCTGCAGCTGATACACCGGTCACCCATACACCTGCTTTACTAATGCAGCTGGCACTGAGGAGATCCCAACAAATCCCAAGAAGTGTGTCTGTCAGTACTTTAGGAAATCTTGGATTGCATTCATTTCCACAGTCTCTACATCCTTTTCAAGTTTCTAGTACATACTCAAGCCAGTTTTGTTGCAAAAAAGTCCACAGATACACATAAACATGTATCTGCACCAAAGCTGCTGTTCGAAAAACTGTATGAGAATCAAAATACAATGCAACACAAGAAACCAAACACACGTCATTAAAACAACTCTTGCATTGCAATGGAGCTTAGAAGCCCTAATCAATGTGAGATCTACCTGTGTTGGAGTAACAGTCAGCACTTCCACCAAAAGCTTTATGCTGTGCACATATGTACATATATATATATATATATGTATGTACACACACAGACATACAAAAAGGCCCATAGGAGTTCAGTGACTTAGCTACAGCTATATACGAATCTATGGCAGCACTGGGTACTGAACTGCATTTCCCTTTTGTATTCTGCACATTCAGAGTAATTTTCAAGACAACTGTGCTGCAATTGGGCTGGCAGATACAGGAAGGATATTTGACTCAAAGATGAGGAAGAAAGGTCTTTAAAATGCCTCAAGTCTATTAGCATGGTAGAATTAAATATCTTACACTGCAGCTAAGCAAAAGTATAAAACACATACACAACAGAATTGCATGATTATAACTGGCTGGAAGATCTGGCACAAAAGATCTTCTTAAAAAGCAGACCTGCACTCAAGTGCTCCGATGAAGCGGGGTGAACTAGCCCAGAATCGAGGCAGCAGGCCCCGGCTGGCCTCCAGAAGCCCCTGTCAGGAGCAGGACTTCAGGCCAGGAAGGCAGATGTTAAATGACAGGCTGAAAATAAAACCATTCATTAACTAACAATTTGGAAAGGAATTAAAAAAAAATCAGAATCACCAACCAGAAATTTAAAAAATTACCCAAGCTTTTAGAGCTGCTTTTCAGAGATACACCATATCAAAGAGGTGTCAGTATAATTAAGTCCAGTTTTTATCAACAGTCGTTGCCCGTTATGATCAAACTGGATGAGTATCTATTTTATAACCTAATGGCAGCACTTTCCTGTAAGTAAATAAAATACCCTTTCACAAATTACAAATTGATCATAATTTTCTTCCAGATACTTTAAGCACAGCACTCTTTTCCATTATTTAAATATATACATATATATATATAAAAGAACTTAAAACCTAAAGACTGATACTCATTTTTTTTTTAATGTCATATTGTACAGCTGATCTAACTGAATGTTTTCAAGTAGTTTTAATGGTCGTTTGCAATACTTCAGATTCCTACCAAAACCTACAGACCCTGAGTTAGCAAGCTGCTGGCCTCCTTCGTTCCAGCYGCTGTTTGGATTAACTGTACTCTGAGGCCTCCAATTTATCTCTCTAATCACAAAGAGTATTTTTATCAAAATGCTTTATCAATTGCGGTCACTGCAGATTGCACAGTTTATTGTTAAGAAACCAAAGCAACTTTACRTGATTTCTATCTGTTTAGAGAAGCAAGCAAGCAGTTAACAAATATCAGAGGGAAAAGGAAGCATGTGTGCTTAATGCAGACACTACAACCCTTAAGTATGCGGCTGTTTTATTTTACACAAGGCCTCTGCCACTTGTAATCAAAATAGTTACATGCCTTGGCCCTTCCCATGTCATTATCACACACATTTTATTTCAACGGATATTTTGGAAGCCTTCTCTTGTCCCTTGTTGCAGCCCCAAGCTATCTTAGAGTCATCCTAGCAGGACTGCTAAGCAAAGCGAAGGCATGTGAGGGAGAGGAAGAGGAGCTAGCTCAAATTCCACAGCTSAAGTTTTAAACATACACTACAAGGCACTAGATTTTCTTTAAATATCTATAGAAAAAAAAATAATTATCTAACTTGATTTTGACCAACTTACTGCCCATTTGCACTGGTGTAACTCTGGACACAATCCAAGCAGTTTCATACAGCAATGAGGCAAATGCAACRCAGCTACACACAGGTACGGATAAGCAGAAAGTGAGAGCACGAGTGCTTCCCTCCGGGATTACTCCCAGAGATCTCCGCAAACCAAGGTGAGCTGAAGAGGTGATGCTCGCGGTCACTGCTCCCTCGCAGGCACAGGGACGAAGCCTGCTGCRCGCTATACCCAGTAATACTGTTTAGGGTCACCTAAACAGCCTCCTCTGGAGCAGGTGCTCYGGCCGGCGCCTCTGCAAAGCGGGGAAGGCGAGCCAGAGCCTTGCCCCTTCCCTGCCACGTCCGAGAAATCTGCCTCCCCAGATGCCGATTCCCTACCGGCGAGGAGTGAGCATGTGGATTGCTTGTTGGCAAGAGTGCAAAACCGGCTTTGGGGAGAGCAGTCCTCTCACCGGGCAGTGGAAAGTGCCCAGAGTAACAAGGCGATACAGACACACACCGCTCCTCCTGCGCCCGAAGGACACGACGACAAAGATCCGACTTCCCTGGGGTTACATGGATTTACATCAGCTGAGCTTTTCTCTACAAAGCACGGAGGGTGAAAGCCATTGTGTGCACTTCGAAGAGATTCATGTATTTTTAACATGCATTTATCTTTTAATCATCCCTGAGAGGGAGGCAGGACTGTGGAAAGACAACAGGGTTCTAGAATGAATTATCATGGAAAGTAATATGTTACATTTCTGGAATTGTGTGTTTCAAATTTTAAAGGTGAATTTCTGAAAAACATTTTGCTTAAAAAGCATATTTTCAGTTCAGCAACAATTGCATTTCTAGAAACAGAGGAAGCCAAATGTCACAGGGTTTTAAAGGAATTGGGAAACACAGAATGGAAAGAGTATTACAATCTCTGCAAAAAAAAAAAAAAAATATGTCAAATCTTAACATTAAATACAGATTCATAATGCCAGGATATAATTTCCTTCAGGTACAATGAAGAAAAGAAGAAAATGGAGCTGGCATCCCCTAAATTCATTGCTGATTCTTGGAATGGAGTTCCAGATAACCTCGATGCTGTCCTGGGTCTCAGTGACAGCGGTAAGCTGCAAATCTGATCTAAGCCACTGGCAAGCTCTCTTAACTTTCACACCAGACAATTACTGGAGACTTTAGTTTCTCCTGCTTAATGAATAGGAGCTAAATGCTAATTCAACTTTACATACTGCAGGCTCAAACTTTTTTTGTCTCTCTTTCTTCTTCCATTAAATATCAATTGATAAATATCCTACTAACCACAGACTTATCCTTTTAAAATGAAGCATTTAGAGAACAAACTTTGCTTAGATGAAATATTTGGGAAGCAATAATAGTTATTCTAATATCCTTTTCATAAGGCTCGTTTAATTTAAATCTGCTGCCTTTCTTTATCATTTGCTTCATTGATGCTTAGGGCTTTGGAAAAATTTATATGGCAAGAAATGGCTTTTAGTAGCATTTTTTTTCTCCTTTTCTTCCTGTTAGCTTTTTGTAGGAAAAGAAGCAAATTAGTTTCATAAGGCTTTATACTGTCTTGTGAAAGTGTCTTAGAGCATCTTGCTGCTTTCTGCTGCTAAGTTGTATGGGACTGGAAACGTGCTACGCAAATGTTAGGCTGCTAAATATATGGAGGAGAGCAATAGGCAATGCAGTTACTTTGATGTCAAGATGTCACCAAGGCCAGGATCTGGGGTTTGTTGGCTTTCCAGTTTGAGCATGGGGAAAACTAGCCTCTCTTTCCAGCGTAGTTTGAGATGGTCACAGAAGAGGTTCCTGTCACACACAGCCTGCTACACACAAGTTGTTTTAGCACCAATTCGTGTGAGCAGGACAGTCCCTATGACTTGGAAATTTCCCAACACCCTAACAGGTCTGTAGGTTTCCAGCAGCCAGAATGTGGCCCAGCACCATTTTGGCATCCTTCTGCTCCACCACGGCCAGCACGAYGATCCTCTCCCGCATGACAGGCACAGAGAGGTGGCATCTTGCTCTTTTCTTCCTCTTAGCAGCTGCAGCTGAGGGCTTGGCACCTTCTTTTAAGTGCCCCCATACTTTTTGCAGATACGTCTACGTGTCTGGAAGCACCGCTGATGTCAGTAAGTCCGGAGCGATTACATTTTTGACATCCACTGCATCAGCAGACATTTCTACCCAGAAAWCTCAGGCTGACAAACTGGTAACCTGAACAGAGGCTCCCTTTAAAGCAAGACCTCTGTTCTCCAGAAAGGGTTCTCTCTTTTTTTTTTTTTAATGGAACTTTTTAAAATTGAAAAAATATTTTGGGAAATAACTCTTCCAATTCACTAGGCTTAGTGAAATCAAATGCACAAAGGAGTTTTGATCAAGAATTACGTTGTCCATAACCTGAATATGTTTTTTAATTTACTCCACAGGATACACCTACTTTTTCAAAGATCAATACTATCTACAAATGGAGGACAAGAGTTTGAAGATCGTTAAAATTGGCAAGATAAATTCTGACTGGTTGGGTTGCTGAATTGTATGAGCTATTAATAACCAAATATTTACTTTTTTTGTTATATGCCTTATCTGTAATTAGAAATAGATCTGAATGCTAATTACTGGACCAGTCTGGTACTGGCACCAAAACATTAAGTACCAGTACTGTACACATCAGATAATTTAAGAGTGTTTGCCTCCTCAGTACACAAAAGAAGTTTACATATATATTCTGGTACAATTTTTCAGTTTTYGTGCTAGTCATAGTAATGCTCCTAACAGAACACGCATCGTTCTTTACCCCCCTGGTGCTTAAACAAACAGAAACCCTCGGAGACTGGATCAGGCCCCTGCGTAGTACATATCCCAAAGAGGCTCAGATGAGATGTACCAGCAGTGCACTTTGATTTTTTTTTTTTTAATACAACTGTTATAGTAGATGGTTTGTCTTGATGTTCTTCAACCCCTTGTGAGTTTGACCATTACTTCCATTTATTTACATAATAATACAGAAAGACTGTCAAAGGCACAGGTTGCCTCAGGATTTGATTTGTGTTGATGCATGATGGAATCATGGCAAGAAACTGTATTAAAGTATTGTTTTAAAGTACTTTTTATTTTAATATCTTAGTTAATTTAGCAATTTGCTTCATGCACTTTGTTACTACTATATAACTTGTTTATATGGACAGAATGACTCAGATTTTTGAAGTCAATGCATTATACATAAAAGTCAAGTATTATTGTTTAACTTGTCTTATCTTCCTGTTCTTTATAATATTAGGTTTTTGTTTGGTTAGTTTTTTTGCTATGCATTGGGCAACAGAAAAATGTTCTTTTCACAATCTGATGGAATGTTTCTCATTCAAAAAAGCAGAAAAGAAATGTCCCACACATGAAGTGCCAACGATACAAATAAAATCAAATTACCCTGTCAACACTTCTCATGGCCCTGCTTCATTAAATCRTTTGCATTTAGAAATTCAGTAGCATGTCACAATGAAACACCTGTCAAAGGAAAGACAGTAGTTCCTCAGTATATAACTGCATATTGGATTTACTTAGAAACCTAGATTAATTTTTCTGTTAGCTCTAAAAGTGGAACTGCACCAATTTATATTAAGCAGATGATACAGCCCACAGGCTTCCACGAAGCCCCCTGCCTTTGCAGAACAGTGTACRTGCCTGTCTGTTATCCACATTTTTMTTCCTTATCACTATGGCTACCCCCCACAACACACACAGCCAGGATAGACGCACAGCCTCGCAACTCCTACTGGGCACTTAGTGCCTCTAGAAAGAGAGAAACAGAGAGGGAAAGGCAAGATGCCACTCTGCAAAGGAGCTTACCCAGCTTCACAAACAAGAAATGCCTTGAATCTCTAGATGGCATCATGCAACCCAAATCCTTCTCACTTTAAGTTCATGATTTTGAAAAACTGGCTATTAACCAACTAATACCTGCTGAACCAACGACCAGTTGATTTCTTCTCATGTCCTCTACAATGTCAAGTTTAATTTCAGTGCTTTTCTCTTCTAACCTGAGGGTTTTTTACCAGATATTTTGAAGATACACCACTTCTGAAGTGGCTGCATTTGTCAAATAACCTTTCTATTGCCCAGTACGCAGAGATAGCTCCCACTTTGGGAAGCTTTTGTTTATGATGATTACAGAGATGATTATTACCCGGATGAACCAATACTACTTTCATCTGTGCCACAAGAAGCGATGGACATCTCCTCCTGAGCAGTCTCATTCTCTTCAGCAACAACCACCTGCCCCTCCAAGCAGCCTGCACCAGAGTCAGCGAGATAAGGCAYGTGATCAGAGCAGTTATAATCACAGTATGTTGGTACTGCAGTTTTTCCTGATACCTGGCAACTTTCACAGGATACCAGAAGCTAGGGAGCCATTGCAAGGATATACGGTCTGTCCTGACCATAAACATCTTCCTAAACTTCTGTTGAATAAACTCGGTAGCTTTAATGACAGTCAGGAGTTCCTTCTGAGTGTTGCAATAATTTCTCCCTAGAGAATCTAAGCTCTTACGGTTTATGCAGCCATCTTCAAGCAACAATCCTCTGAAAAGCTTTGTGTTCTTATGTCAATACTACTCCAAACTGTATGCTCTAGCATCTGTATTTAATACGAAGAAGGATTCAGAATCATGGATATACCAGGAGAAGCATTTGCAAGAGGCCTTCTCAGCCCTGAAATTGCTAAATCACATTCTACTGATTACTGAAATAGTTTCCTTTTCCTCTCCAACTTACGTATATGTTTTGCAACCCTGGCAATCTACCAGTACATCTTCTGTAATAAGACGACCATCATTCTACAAAACTTTGCGCATCTGTTGGCTTTAAGGAGTTGTGCACAGCTTTTTGTTACTATAAATCTATTCCACGATGGCTATGGCACCATCAGAAAACCAGAAATAAATTTTCTTTCCTTACAACAATCCACACTTTGGATTCAGTTTCAGACTGGCAGCCTTAAGCTTTATCTCAGGCCATTTGTAAATGCATCTGTGTCTATTGATACACTATAACATTTCGTCAGGCTTTAGATCAGACTGGCTGGAGGGGTACAATGATCCTTCCAATTAACCTTTCAAATTCAGCCACTGAAATGCCAAAAGTCCCAAGATCTGTCCTGAAAATGGTCTGGGGTCTAATTGCACTTGCTGGCGGTCACCTTTAAAATTCACATTAGGAACGTGGACACAACCTGCGCCACCACCTTGGTGATACTCTGCCATCACCTAGTCATGATAATGCAGCAGAAACTTTGCAATTTCCTGACTGCATTTTTTGCAATTAGGGGTTCCACCCTTTTTCCTATGGGCAAAACCTTTCCTCAGTGATTTTGTAGGTTTTCTTTTCCCTTTGTAACTCCCTTGCTTGGGCATTGCAGAACTGCTGCTGAAACCACTGCCTCTGTGTGTCTCCCCAGGCTCCTGGCTTGCTTCCTTTGGGAACAATTCGCTCTTCCTGCCCACAACAATTCTCTAAGACATTTACAGAAGTCAGTCAACGTTTTCACCTTCCTTCTTCACAGAGGAAGGAAAAAAAAAGTGAGAAGTTTAAACATTTTTTTCAAAGCCACAAATTCCAGCAAAAAAAACTCCACCAAACCGTCGCCTATCCTGCTCTACTTCCACAGTGTTCCTTCTGGCATTGCCTTTGAAAAAGGAAGTGAGAACAAAAATGGTGCCTTCAGGTAAATTGTCCAGTTCTGCTACTTGCACACCAACAACTCTGACTTCATGTGCAGCTACTCAGGAAGCTACGTACATAGCTCCCCGCCACCTGGCCACCCTTGGGAGTGACAGTAAGTYTGCCCTCGTGGAAAAAACAGGCTCAAATTCCATGGGTTTCTTCCTCAAAAGATCTTCCATAAGTCTTTTCTAAATAGAGAAAAAAAGTTATGAAACGAACATAAGAACAGAACCATACGATCTTATGGAGAAAGGTATGACAGAAACCATTTTCTAGGAAACAACAGAATCTGATAAAAGGCACGCTTTATTTCTGGCAAGAGTGACAAACGCCTGTGCCAAGCTACCAACGGCAGTGAGGGATTTGCCATTTTTGATGTCTTCAGATCACCACTGGCTGCCTTTTTGGAGAATATCTTTCAGTCAGACACAGCATTGCTGGCATTAATACAGCAACAAATTGCTGGCCTTGGCTATGGGGGGATTGGACTAAGTGAGCCAATGGTCTCTTCTGGCCTTGAAATGCCATAAGCTATGAYACTAGTTATATCAGTTTTATATATACAGATAGATAGATATAGATATAAAAACCAGCTTTCTAGAAAATATGTATTAAACACGTGCCTGCCTGCACAGACACACATACAGAAATACCTCCTGGTGATGCTAAAATGTCTTATTTAATATTAACATCAATGTTGATTAACAGTCAAGTAAAATATTCGTGTGTAATAACACACTTAGCACATAGCACCAGTTTCTTCTCCACCTAATAAGCTAATCCTGAGCACCAAAGGACCGCRTGATGCCAAAACTACGAGCAAGCAGCCTGCACAGGTCTTCTCTGGCAGCACAAGTAGAGATAGCAGGTGAGAGTTTCCAAGTAAACAATAGTTTACCAAGTTTATTACTCAAAAGACACAGTTTGCCCATAGCCGCCTAACAAGTGCTGGGCAGGCTGTACCCAGACAGCCTGCTGATACAATCTCTGCATCATTCTTCCACTTGTTTTTGCAACCCCTCAAATTCCTGTTACACTCCTAAAGTCAAGCTTCAGCCAATGGCACCRCAGCCACACTTGGACTCCACCAGACAACCAACAAGCTACTCTGAAAAAGTGAGATAGGAAGAAGAGGCCACAGGTCACCGGAGTCCTGCGCTTCCCTCGCCAGCCCTGCCGCAGCCTGGCTGCACAATGAAGTGGAAGGTGACTGAAGAGAAACCTCGCAAGCTCGCAGCTGTGCGGTACTGCCAGCGCTCTCCTCTGGGACTCCCCAGAGCTGCTCCTGAGCGACTAACTCGCTGGGCTGTTAAGAATTCGCCAGCATTGCCAAAATAAACTTAGAATTCTAAGAGGATAATTGTTTTAATTTGCATTAGCCTGGAGCTTGGCTGACTGCGCCTGGAGTTATTTGGAGGGGGCCTCCTCTTCTAAAACACAAATTCACAATGTTAGGCTATCAAAGTAGGCGGCAGGCTTTCTTTTTTTTTTTTTTCTTTTTTAAAGGTTTCTAACACTGCTTTAATCTTGGAATGCCTTACAGCTTCACTGCGTCTTGCCTGCACCATTACAACAGCCATAATACTGTTGCCAGAAAGGCTGAAGCTAGAAAGCAGCTTTGCATCCTGCATGTGGATGCTGGGCAAGGATGAAGACCCAGCATTCCCACTGCATGAAATTTCTTATCGCTGCTAGCCAAGAAATTAGGAAATCTAACCACAGCGCTCTCATCCAACGTCACATCACATAGTCAGTTGTGCCATTTCTTCTGTGGTTCCAGTTACAAAAGACGACGCTGGCTATTGCCCTCCTTTTCAACTCCCTTCCTTTGACTCACACTGAGCCACACTGTAGAGAGTTCACTGCCGAAACAAGGCACCAACTACTGTACTTGGCAAACCAAGYTGAGGTAATTTACTGAGAGGTATGTTTTACAAGTAGAAGAGAAATTCAGTCCGCTTTCTCCGTGGTCAATGCACTACCTAACCCGTTCCTCTAAAGGGAGGGAGTGATTTCTCCCTCTTTGAAGTCTAAGTAAGGCTCATTACAGTCTCCTATCTTGCATTTTCATGCTTTCTTTTCCATGCAGAAATCCACCTTTTCCAAGGCCCCTGACAGTTCTCTTGTGCAGCAGCTCAGAAGCATGACGTTGGAGGACCTACCCCTGAAAGTTCTTCTTCTGCTGTTTGCTATGTGGTCAAAGAGATTTCCATTATGTCCTTGTAAAATCCTCACTGTGACTTTGTAACAYGCTCTCTGACTTACTGCTTTGGTCCTTTCCTACTTTAGGATGGATTGCTGTGTGTTACTATGTGTCACTGTCTCAGGCCTCCACCTCTWGTACTATGTTTTGTCAGTGATTGTGTAAGCATAATGTTGGCTTGGTTCAATGCTCAAGTAAGTAAATTTTCGGTTCTTATCATTCTCATGCAGCAGTTCTGAATTTGGGAATACCCTASAACTAAAGGGACTAAGGTTGCAACCCAGAGATACGACAGCCACATAACAGACCTTCAGCTTTCAGGTTGCGCTTTAACCAGAAGGAAACAAGTCCTTTGAGGAAATGCATTATAGCAAAGCATTTGTGGCATTTACAGATTTTGTTTCGATTTCACTACACAGATATCCCCTCTTTACTTTCTTGTCCCTTCAGCTCTGTTTCCCACATAAACAACTGAACACTGGGACTAAAAAGAGAAGGTGGCAGAGGAGTTAATCTGTTACCTGCAAATAGAGTTCAAATCCACTTTACAGAGCAAGACAACATTTTCTCAAGTGCTTGTCTGCATATACTCTTAATTTTTGTATGCAAGTTTTGTGCTATCAATGGAAAAAAAATGGAAATAATCAGGTAGCAGATGCTGCAAAACTACTACTGAAATCATGAAGTCCTTAAATACAGCTTTATCTTCCAATCGCAATCCCCTCCCCAGCAGTTAAATACATCTACTATACACACTGTTCCTTTCTACTTATAAGTTCAGAAGAGGGCTAAATGTATTCCAGTTGGAGAGGCCATATAAGAGCTTTCAGGACCCAGTACTTTGTTTTTATCATTGGTATATTTATACTAATAAATATTTATACCTATTTTTATATATTGTATGTATATACAATAGTATTGTATTATTGTATTAAGCAGCACTTCACAGCTGGGACTAGAACTTTCCTATGCAATGCATGGCAAATATAGATAGCAAGATATGTAAGACATCACAGTAGCAAAGGTTGGAGATATTTACTCTACCTAGAGYACCCAGAAAAATCTGTTACAGGCATTGCAAATCAACAATACACCAGAATTCAAGTCATATTTTCTAAAACATTTAGAATCCAGTATCTGCAGACRGGCCTAAACTAGACTAAGGCGACCACCTTCTGCTTAACCCCCTGAAGTACTTTTAAAAAGTCCGTCAGGGGCCTATCTGCATCCTTTAGCCATGTTGGTTTTGGCAGGTTGCATACATAACCACACACACTGATGTGGCTGCATTAAACTAAAGACTTCAAAATAAGGTTACTTAACATCCTTTTAAAAAACATTTACTCCTCAGGGTGACATGATGCTTATCACAATAGGGTCACATCCTCAGCAAGGGATCTTCACTTTATCTATGAACACAGATGACTTAGTGGCAATCATACTTTTCTGAAAGATGGCAGCATTAGGCAGATTTCAATAAGGACTAAGGAACGTAGGCAGATTTTAGCAGAGAAGTTTTTTTTTGTTTGGTTGGGTTTTTTTGTTTTTTTTTTTTTTTTGCCAGTAAATCAATTCAAAATTAGAGCAATAGGAAGATTTCAGTGTAACCCCTTTATCTGATCTCTCTCCAATCACAGACATAACTGTGCTCGTACACCAGGCCAATCTGGACAACTCTCACAGATTATTAATTCTTACCAGATTATCTTCAGCACAATAAATACAATTGATTTTTCCACAGTGTTAGCAATTCTTCACATTAAATTATTGAAAGCCATATTCACCAATACATCCAGAAAGCTATTAAATATGGATTGCTCATAATACTCCAAGATCTTTATTCTCCCATGAAATAAACACCACAGTAGATTTTTTTTTTTTTTTTTTTAAACCAGTGAAGGCTTTCAGCAAGCTAAGTCCAGTAATCAACCCAGGCAAAGGCACTTCACCAGTTTTCACAAGGCAGGGCAAACTGTGCAAACTTTTGTCCAGACAAAGCAGGAATCCTGCTGGGCAAACGCGACACCCTCGGTGGTCTTGCTCAATCGCAAAGCTCCCTTTTTTTAGGTCACAGCCTTCGCCAGTGCTCTACGTTACTTGCACCAAATACACTGAATACACAGTGCCAAATAGACTATTTACACCCACTAAATGACTTCTGAGAACTTATTTGCACTAATTGACAGAATATGTATCTCCAGTATTGAAGCCTGGATTCAATTGGGGAGGGGGAGAAATCCCACAACTGGATGCAGGAACTGTGAAAGTTCCTGCAACACAGGCAAGAACATTCCTAACATTGAAGGTTTTGTGGATTCTGAAATCTCACAGGGCCTCCRCATGTGGAAAATGAAAGTATGCCTTATTAAAAAAAATCTAGTCTTTGAAAAGTCTTGCTCTGTAAATACTAGACATGTAAAACTGGATGCAATCTCTGGAAGTTAAAACTAACATCATAATAAATATTGCTAAAATACATTACATCTCTGAGGCACACTGGCAACTTTTAGCGCTCCTGAGAAAACAGTCTCTATTCAAAGGTTGTTAYACTCGAGCATTGAAGTCCTACCTTCACAGGCAATTTTTCTTTTCTTTCGAAGTCTAGAGTCAAGGGAACACATTCTTTTTCACCTTTTTAACCCTCATAAGTACACACCAAGATTAATTCACCTTTCTCATCTCTTTTTGGAACATTACATTCCTCCTCGGCTGTCAAAGGCTGTGCTCTGTAAAGTCGAAGAGCTTAGGAAYACACGTTACAGCAACCATTTGTGTGCTCATTTTGGAAATTAMCTTCAGCTTTTTTGCCATGTGTCAAACTGACTCTGGTTTCTCTACTCAGAACACTAAAGATAATGATTCATACCTTCTCTTTAAGTATATTATGAATGCTAACCCAATACTTTTCTATATAAGCACAGAGGTCTCTCAAGGCAGCAGTAACGAATCCAGGCTTGCAGCCCCATATCCATCCCTCTGCACAACACAGCCCCAGAGGCGAACCACCTCCCCATATTTCCTGAGTAAAATGCTGTGAAGAAAGAGGCCCTTCTCAGTTTTCACACTCTTCATGAGTTTTAGTTTCTCAAAAGTGAAAAACAAGGCTGGGAAAGAAAAAAAAAAAAAAAAAAACACACCCAGAGTAGACAGATGAGAAATGTACGGTTGTTTTTGAGTACATCTGGAATGTTATGTGTGCTGGCCATGATTAAAAAATTATTCAGAATTTCTACTCAAGTTTCTCTTTGATACATGGGTAAAATTAACTGCACCATGAGATGCAGCTCCCAGAAGCAAACATACTGTTTTAATATCTGTATTTTGATGGAAAACGTAGCTCAGTTTCTCTCCAATGCTAACATTCTTAAGAATCATATTYAAATAACAGAGTATGTCCCCAACAACTGTGGCATGAATTGAGCTAGTGTAAACATCACATGGCACATTGTGAAAACGGCACAAGAACCTCTGCAGAAATTACAGTGGAAATAATGATAACCAAAGCTAAGAGGACTCACACAGCTCTATTTTCTCCTAAGCCTGGAAACAGGCTGCATTTGAACCATCCCAAGGTACTCAAGCTTAGTCAGAAGAGCATTTGTGAAGTGAGGAAGTAAACAGAAGCGCCTGTGAAGTTCAAGTGAAGAAAAGCTCTTGCAGTGAGAGAAGGGGCTCTGCAACAACTGATAGGCTTAGAGAGGACTGAGTGAGAGTTACGGCAGTTGACGCAGCATTGCTTCTAGCTCATTTTATTTCCAGAGTCAGTAAACAGACTGTCATACACAAACATTTGGCAAGCAGGAGCAATTCTGAAATATTTTAATTTACGTAGAGTTTTCAGATGAACCAGGCGATCGACTCCAGTAACCGGACAAACAATGCCACTTGCAGGCCAAAACAAATCACTGCAACAGCCAACTTCAGGAGCTGGTTCAGGGCGTACTAATCAAAAGAGCCTTCCTCATATCCAAATGCACACCACCCGCACAGCAAAATCACATCCCAGAACAACCCCATGTGCCAAAGGCAGCACAGAAAATAGCTGTATCCCTCTGAGACCTCAGTGCAGAACAGSAGGCTGCCAAGCAGGAGGCTTGCAGGATTTTGTTCTGTCAGTTACTCTGAGGTAATACCAAGCTATTCAGAAAGACAGTGAGTATTTGAAACATCAAAAGGAAAGCATGTTTTGTTGGGAATAAGTGTGAAAATGCATTAACAAAGACATTTCTTTATAGAGTGAGAGCCCTGACATGCTCTCTTTCATGACTCTCCTACACACCTACTACGTACACTTTGGGCCTATTCAGGRGAAGCTTTATCCTGTCATTCACCCCTCCCTCCTCGGGCTCTGCATTTTAGTGACCACCCTTCCAAACCAAGGCAGAAAAGTCATCCAAAGCCACTGGGCGCTGCAGCCAGAAGAGGGTGGAGAGCAACTGCGAGCAGTCAGAGGCATTTCCTCATGGTAGGAGGTAAGTCCCCCGCTGCAGCTCCTGCCAGCCTCAAGAGCAAAGATGGTCTTTATAGCCACCCAGCAGGCTGCCAGGAACCCAGCGGTCTGGCCCACGTTTCAGCAGTATCAAAGCCATGCACTATTTATACTCTAAGCCGTTATCTGTATTTTTCTCCGGAGGTGAATATTAAATTCTTTGTTTTTTAAACTCACACTCCCTGAATGTAATGTTAGCTGGTCACCTTAGCTCAAATCTCTAGCATTACTCAACACATGAGACAGCATTTACTTCACTCTAGATTTCTCTTCCCAAAGACATTTTTTAGAGGCTTCAGAGTGGGGCTAGCATGGCAACTTCTCAGCCCAGAGAATGGGCAACTAGGCCATGCCATAAAAGCTGTTGCACAACTACAGTATTACAATGAAAATTTTGTTAGAAGTATCGCTCAGCACTTGGGAACAAGGCAGTGAGGAGTCCTGCTAATTTGGAGCGACGACTGCCGCACGTTCTCACCACCACACGTGTCGCTGGAGAATGAAGAACGAAGAAAGGAATTGCTCCTCCAGGCTTGGCTTAACAGCAAAATGACACAGCTACAGGCCAACTACTTCGCAGTAATCGATTAACTGGAAGGTAGAGAGGCCGTACGCGAGGAGGATCGCAGAAAAAGAACAAGGGAMGCGATGGAGCACGCAGCCGCATGCGGCGTCTCCATGCAGATTACGTCACCCTCAGGAAGCCGTCTCAGCCCACCCTGTGCGTCGCTCCCACTTACCAGCAACCCTGCGATGCTTCAAAATASAGCCACACTTGGGGTCCAAAAATCCTTCCTCTCAGCCAAACAGGTTTCAGAGCCGCTACTGCATGAAGGTGGATATCAAAGCGCCAAGGATCATGGAAATATCAAAATCAACGAAATATTGACAGGATAAAGCAAATGTTCAAGCAGCTCAAAACTCTCAGAGTAGCTACCTTACTAGCAAARGGGCAAAGCAAAAGTCTTCTTTCTGCTATGATTTGCAAAGGCCAAATAAACAAATAAGATAAAAAAAATCTCCAGAAGAGCAGTCATTGTAGATAGAGCAGCAGATAAATTGTTATTATAGACAGAACTACTGATTTCCACTGCACCACTAGGAAAAGTTTCCCACAGGTGTATAGAGTTATCAGAGTATAAGATCAAGTCCAAACATAGACCATGCTCCTGGCAAGCTCTTTACTGCAGATGTTTGTCAATAAACAGAAATTTAACTGTATCTCTCTGGCATTTCATTATCTGGAGCTGAAAAATACCAGTAAATATTTCAAATTTTTATAGATTAATCGATTCTCCCCTACTGTCTAATATCCATCAAGACCTAATCTATATTGGCAAGACCTCTCCATTTCCCTGGTGGGATGGACCCATTCTATTAACACAAACAAGTTTTGTCTGTGTCACAGGCAGCTATTCCCAAACATACTTCAGTTTATCAAAAAGCAAGATTCTCTTGGTTATCAGAGCAAAACTACTGCCCTAGAAGGGAACGCAGCAGCCTTGAGTTAGGGACGAAGGCAGGCTGCTCTCTTCTCCCTTTCATTTGTCACAGCGCTTCAAAACAACTCAGCCTTTGGGCAGGCTTTGCGAAAGGGAGGGTTACAGTGAAGGACGCCCTCCGAAGTGCTGATACCCAAGTAGCAGGCACACTTTTCAACATAAACGTGGYATATAAAGGCCTGATTGTGCATATGCTTAGTATTGTTCAGGCACCTTTTAGTCCTGAAGGAACACTGTGATAATTCAGCCTGATCTCCTTAACTTTCCCCTAAAATTTCAGCCATCAATTATTACATCTATCCCAGCCGCTTTTCGACAGGCATCCATTCTTGATTTAAAGGCTATAAGCAAYGCAGAATTTACCACATCCCATGATTGTCTTTTTAAGTAGTTGTGTTTCCACAATGTCATGAGTGGCAGCTTATTTTTTTACCCAATGCAAAGGATCTGAGGAAACCAGAGACACGACCGGGTTCCCAGTGATGCTATTTATGAACTCTGTGCAAACACACAAACCCTGGTAGCTGAGCATCTATCCAAAGCCCCATATCAGGCCTCAAAAGCATAAGAGTTACACTGTTTATACACGTGCACAAGAATTTCACATCTAGTATAGGATTTACTTTCAATGAATTTGTCCATAATGCTATTTACCCTTCAGGATTATTGACTGCAGATGTGTTTCCTAAAACATGCTTCACAGTAGTTGGTTGATAGTAACTTCGTTTTATCATATTCTTTAACTCAGGCTTACACTTGTTCCCTAAGCAGAAACTACAACTACTTGGGCTTTCTAGAACCAAAGTGTTCAACAGGGTTAACTTCACTTTTTCAGCTTTGCAGGAGAAATGAACCCTCCTCCTACAGATTATCAACTGACAGAAAAAATTCATAAACAACTTCAAACAGGGACCCTGCAAGTSTGCACACAAGGATCCCTTCTCTTACAAGAGGGAGCATTTCCCTGACCCCTTCCAAACTGCTGTTTCTCCTCCCCTTTTCCTGCTCTCTGAGATCTAACACTTGATTTTCCTCTTAGACCCAGAAGCAGTTGTGTTTGGCTGTATTATCCCTATATGTGGGGGGGGGGGGGGAAGGTGTGTACGCGCACACACAGCGCAGCACTCTGCTAACACCCTTACATTACCTGTTACTCAAGTTAAATTAGAATGAATTAAATTACAACCAYTGATACGTACAAGGAAAAAAAGTGCTTCCATCCTATCACTATACCTACCTCTGCAGGCAAAGACATGCCTGAGGTCAGGACCTATAAACCTTCAGTGAGGCTCAAACTCAAGGAAACAATTCCTCATTAGAGGAAGTAGTAAACGAAGCTCTTGCTTTCATCAACTTGCAGTATCGCATGTGACTGACTGGCAGTGGAATAAGTAACTTCCAAACAGAGGCACTGTCAAATATTCCATACTAATCCCTGTTCGTTTTGTTTATCAGTTACATCATCTGTCCACAGCAAAGCCTGCTTTAACTTCTCCTAGGCTCCTGATGCAATGAATTAGAAGGAACAAAACAACAGGGCCCACATACAGATTGATTTACAGCTTTTTTCTTATTATTTTGGAAGTCAGCAGCATTTTCTTTCCAAAGTCTCCTACACTGGATTTGCTCTAAAAAGCTGTTTTCATTAGGTGCATTATAGTTAAGTAACAAAAACAGACAAGCAATTTCCTGAAGAGCTGAGCACAAATACAGTTACAGGGTTTTCTCAGCCTACGTACTTTCAATCAAAGCAGCTCTGTATGCAATTAAAAACAAAATCTAAATAAATCTAAATATTTAAACATAATGCAATATCTATTMAAAAAAAAAAACATATATTCTTAAGAGTCAACTGAAGAGCAACAGGAAGCCACACAGAAAAACTACCTGGAATTCTGACAGTGGGATGGTGTTTCCCCAAAAGCATATTTTTTGTAATTAAAACCTGTTAGTCTTGCATCTCTACCAAGAAGTAGTTCAAGAGCTTTAAGCGGTAACAACACTTTCTACTTCAACGCCCATTATAAACATGAACTAATAAATCCATGGGGCAGTTCTGGGAACTGAGGCACTTGTGGAGATGAAGAACTGGAGGCACCGAGCGAAACGCCTGTTGCCGCCAGAGCGACAGGCACAGGATCCGGGACGCCACGCTCCCTGAAGAACTGAAGGGGAACCACCCGCACGGCTGCTAATCCCTCCCCATCAAGGGCCCGTGTAGCAGCGAGATGGCAGGTCAGGCTGGGCGAGAAGGCCTGACCGCGCTCTTCCTGACTACGGAGATCCCCAATTGTGGTGAAGGCTGGCTGGGGCCAGCCTTTGCAGAACATGAACTCTTTCTCAGAAAGAGGAGGTCAGTGTACCCAACACTCATGCTTATTGACAGAAACTATAGTTATTTATTGGCCTTCTCTCCAGAGCACGCAATAGGAACATCAGCCTCTGCAGCTATGCGCTCTGGCTTATTCCACAAGGCATTTCATTCCCAAATGGGTAAGATCGACAATCGAGCGTGCAACTGCATGGACTAAAACCGCAATTAGCTTCTTCTCTATTTCAATAAGATTTCCACCCTTGGTGCACCATGGCTCTACTCAGGGGCATTTATTAGTCCTCTGGGTCACAGGACATCAGTAGTCCTTCACACGGACTGTTCTCTTTAATGAAGCAACAAACGAGAATACTGTTGCACGACTGTGCATGAACAAGAACGAACACGGGTAGCTCTTGAGATTATCCCAGATCATACGAACTCAGAAGTTTCCCACCTTTCATTTCAAAGTTCCTTGACCACAGTTAATCCCCCTTCCCCCCCAGAAGCATTTCAATTCAGCTGCAAACTTTGTGATAAACACTATGACAGAGGAGTCTCCTTTTCCCCCAGGAGAACCTCTTCATTTTGGGCTATCCAAGCATATTTAGAGCTCTTTACATCCCCACAAATTCGTCTTGTGACCACTCTATATCCTATATCCTTTCTACCATTTATCCGTTGCTCTCTTCTCTAAACAAAAATCCACTCACTCCCTTCCTAAATTGAACTTATATAGGTGTAAATGAAACATGCTGAAATGGCTACCAAGGAAAAACAGGTATATTTGCAAACATTTGTAAAACAGTTGGAGATGTATTTTCAAAGTTCCAAAGCTACAAGTCCTRTTCCTTGGGAAACTAAAAGTAATGACTGGGAGAGTAACTGAGGGAGATTTCAGACAAGGACAACCACAACACTGGCTTTGCATTTAGGAAAGGAAAGGCTTTGACACCCAAGATAGCCAGTACTGAAACACAACTGGTAGCAAAGCATTAACACCTCTGGTATCCAACTTTAATGCATTAATGGTTACACTAACCCATGCCAACCCCCGAGAAGTGTTCTAAGTGATACTTCAGGGTAAAGTAAGTGGATAAAAATGCTATCAAGGAGAAGGTGAATAGAAAGCATTCTTATGGAAAAAAACTAAACGCTTTCTAGTTAGGTGCGATAAGCACTCAGAAATAAATCTTGTGACATTCTGTATCTGCTAAGAGTGCCACTATAAAATCTGGAGCAAGACACAAGACAAGAAGGCAGCAAAATGAGCTTATTAGTGCCCTTCTGAAGGTTTTGGTTTCCTCCCTTCTTATTTTCAAAATTTAAAAATTAAGAGTACGTAAAAACATTGGGAAGATCAGTTCTCCGTGACATTTTTGCTCTACCATCATGAAAGGCAATCCAACAAACACAGACAGCAGCTGCTGAGATTTTATTCTGTATCTCATGRCCTAAACTATGTTTTAATCTTCTTGTAGGATTTACTACTGTGGCAAGAGTACATTTTTAAAGAAAAAACAAATACTGCTATTTTCATAGAAAACACATTTCCCTGCCTACTGAAACAAGCTCTTAAGAAAAGCATTTATTGAAATTTAAGTATAATAAAGCAGTTATTATACTGGTTCAGTAGATTTCAGATATTGATGGCAGCACATCTTCCTTCAGAGGCTCTTTGTTTTGCTTTATCATTCTTGACATTTCATAYAGCATGTTATGAGCTTTTGCAGAGGAACACCACTTTTACCAGAGCAGCACAAATTGCTGGGGAAGGGAAGGTTCACACTGAGGATTATTAAAAGATCTTCCTTTCCAAAATAAGAGATGAATCCAAAGGCATAAAATCATCTGGAAGCACAAATCCTTCATAAAAACACCAGAAATGAATGAGGGGTACTGTGATTTTTAATAAGTCACCTGTGCACCTGTCTGTTAGTTCTACTTATTATATATGCCTTGAATGGTCAGCTGAAAACACTGCAGAATGACTTAGCAAGATAGCACAAGTAGTTTAGAAAACTTTCCAGATTTCTGCCTGTCTTTTATATGTCTAAAAACTCCAGCTGGCATAGTTGGAACATGGCTTTCCAAGACCAGTTCCAAGGAGTTTTAAGCCCCCAAGCCAAAATTAAAGTCAAAATTTATTTTAGAAGTATATGTTAATATTGTCTTTTGTAGCAACACTTAGATTAACTCAACCATTTCTTGCAACCCCAGACATTGGCAGCCTCTGTAAATGATTCGCTGCTCTGCCTCTCTAGTGCCATTTAGTGACTGCTTTGATACACAAATTGTTAGCAGATCTATATACTCTGACATTCTTCAGAGCAAMAGCCATGCTTATTGCTTTACTTAATTGTCAGAAACATCTCCCAAACATCAATGCACATTAAACTACACTTACCCTGGGGTATACCTCACCACATCTCCCCCCACCCCCTTGGTTTCTCCCTGTCTGCCTTCACTTTCCCATTCCCCCAGCAGTGGTGCACTACACCCATTTGTAAATTCTCTCACAAATCATATGGTCCATTCAAATGGCACACACTCTTTCTAGTTACCTTCTTGTACCTTCAATCTACTTGCTGCCAAAATCTCCAGGCTTTTCAAGTGTTCTTCGTGCTGGATGCTTTATTTGCAGAAAACACTGAAACCAGAAGTTTCTTTAAAACTGTCATTTAACAAATCACTAAGTACATTAAGTGACATATTGAGCTATACTGCACCATTGGGCTACTTCGGGAGGGACTGGCACTGCATAATTTAGCCTTTCAAAAATTTCACACTCCTAGTTTAGGAAGCATTGGTATTCACCTAATGCTTCCTGATGAAATGGCCTGATCCTCTTCCTGCAGAAATTAGTGATAGATTTGCCACTGGCCTCAATTAGAACAAGGTCCCAACACCACTGACCTAAGGCTTTATTATTTCCCATCATTTCAGTACAAATCACAGGAATTAAGAAATGTGTCTCTACCTCAAAATTAAATCCTTCAGGTGTGCAGCAGCAGATAAAGCCACTTTGCACCGAGATAGCACTTTCTATCTCAGTGCATTTTACAATTGATTATGCCTTTCAACACCTCCTCTAAGATAACCGCATGCTACTGTGGACCACGAAAACTGCAGATAGAGTTTGCCCAGCGCAGCAAGGTGGAATACTAGCAGCCTGCCCCAGCCCTTCTGCTGCTCGGGATAAATACACTCACAAGCCTCACTAACTCATCACCCTTTTGCTTAATGACAACTGAGCTACGGCTCCACAACCCTCCATTAACAACAGCATTCATGAGCCGAGAAAAAGAGGCGCAGGTTACTGTTTTACTATTCAAGGGCCAGTACTAGTCTGTTGTACAAGCCTCTCAGGGTCCAAAATGCTGTCCATGCAAGCTGGGTAGAGCCAAGGCAGTATTTGTAACCCTAAAGCATATTTCCAGGCTCAAAATTGCTTTGAAACGAGGAGTTCCAACACTTGGGCAAAGCACCTGTAATTGGTATCTGAAATTTCCTTGTCACCTGCATACTCCTCCTCAGAGCTTCCCTTGCCTTTTTGCATGCCACTAGCTTTCACTACAGTTGACAGAAAAGCAGAATATTCATTCTTAATGTCTAAATAGCACTAGCCTCTTGAAAACCACCAAGTTCTATCAAGCTTTTTCCTTAGTCTTCACTCCTTTCTTTTTGCAAGATTGCCACCATTTACACCCATCCTGCTCTCTTCTTCTAAATAAATATTTATATTATATGTACATACACACACTTCTCATAACCCACCCCTCCCCAAAGTTAACAAAATCTGTTATGCACTTCACTTGAAATTCTAGCCCCATCCCTACATCATACRAGCCTTATTTGTGGCTACCTGTGTAGAAGAGACTCTAGTATAGTCTTCACAGCTCTTGAGGTCCTGATTGCCAAATAGCACAAAGACACCTGAGCCTGGTTTAAATTAGCCAGCTTTATCACCATTAGCAACGTATCTGCAGCATTTCTGTGCTTCAGGGCAAATTACAATAGCATCAGCTGAGCTCACACACCTGAATTGCTCTGCTATCCTTACAATATCACAGCCACATCTGCCTTGACAAACATGTTAGCACTTCAAAAGGCATCTGGTGCCTTAAGAAGAGCAAGGCAGCTATCTGCAACCCTGCACRACAGGCTGCTGTTGGTTGTGTTCAGACTTACATCAATACATGGGATAAAATGGAGTTCATAGTTTGACACAAGCTGCACTGTGTCCCAGGGCTTCCATCTAGTTTCGTTTAGGCAGAGACACTGCTTAATCTTCATCTTTCTACTGGTAAAACAAGCTTGTCCTTACTTTCTCATTATACCCACTTTACTTTCTCATTATACCCACTGCAAGGAGTCTATGGATTTCAACAAAATTCACTGAACCTGAAGGAGTTCTTCCTACAGTTGCTAGGCAGAAAATATTTACTGCACATCTTCCCACCTTAATTATAGTTACAATATTTTACTCTCCTCAGATACCTCAAGTTGAGTCACAGTTAATTGGCTGGTGGGAAACACTTTACTTCCCTTGCTTCTTCTCTCTCAATTCCTCTTGATTTCTTGCAAATATATAAGGACTTGGGCCATCAGCATGTTTGCTCTCCTACTGTTGCAGGGTACTTAAAACTTTAAATCCCATGACAAAACATGACTCTTGAGTAACTTTCTGACATATGGATGGTGTTCTGGAGGGCACATAGTTTGTGGTAATAAGGGTTTGTTCTCTGTAACTGGATACACATGAGTTACACATTAAAGTGAGGCACATCATATTTACAATTGAATTTGCCTTGTTAAATCTTCCATACCCTTGGACGCATAGCAGGACTGTGGCTACATCTGCCCAGGAAGTTACAAGATGTTAACGAAGCGCACAGGACTCTGCTGCTGTTTGGAGGAAAGCTGATGGGTAACCAACCTACAGAGTCACATGTTTTTGTTATATAATTTTGGTCTGAACTAAAATAGCCAAAATGCCTGACTGTGCCAAGAGAACCTCTCTGAAGGGGCTTATGTTTAAAGAGGAGCTCCCAGCCTAGCAACTGCTGGCTGTGGCAAGAGAGTCCAGCTCTGGAGTTAGGAAAGGAACGGGAGAGACTCCAATTTCCCGTACGCAGAGGGAGTGAGCTGAGGGTTTCTCCTGCCCCCCTCTCCAGTGTGGCTCGCAGTGTGCAGCCCCTCTCCCACTGGCACCATGCTTGCCAGACGCAGCACGGCAGATCTGGCGCAGAGCTCCAGGGCAGCTCAGCCCCAGAGGGAACCAGCAGCRAGGAGGGCGAAGGAGGTGAATCGTGAAGGTTGGTACAGGGGCGGCACAGTAACAGCAGAATAAGGCGAGGGTGGCCCTGCTTTCTAACTGCTCCCGGCCACTGCGGGCCCGTGACAGCCTGGGCAAGGGGCCAGGCAGGGCTCAGAAGCTCCACAATGAAAGACTGCTAAAAGTTGCTGAAAGACAATATGAAGGTGTTTTTGTCTCGGCCATGTGAGACAACCCCAGGACTCCATTCAAACTGTAGAAAGAGCCTCAAGAGTCATGGATTTTTCTTACTATTTCAAAGATAAATTGGAAGTCGCATCATTTGTGGCACTTCAGCTCAGCTTGACACAGTACTAATGCCTTCAGCAAATGCCTCAGTGCTTTGCTAGAGATTCTGGACATTTATTTATTTTTTATATTGAGACAGTGAAAATATTCTTCAGAGGCCATACTATGCCATAAATTATTAAGAATTGTTCTAATACTGACAGCTTAAAAATTGCATGGGCTGGGTCCTTGGAACATAAGAGCTGGAAGGAATCCAGCTCCTTCAAACTCAGGAGCTGGAATGAACTCACATAACATCAATAGAGACATAAAAGAATTCAGGATAGTGACCCAGTTGTTCTTTTGCTTTCCTCTACTCCTTAAAGATATTCTACATAAAACTACAGAAATTATTCTTGATACACGAACAACGCAAAACAGAAATTACTGTAGAGAGAGAATGAATGTGAAAATGAATAAATTTAAACATTTTTAAAAGGATAATACATAGCTAAAAATGACAGAATTGTCTATACTAATCGAGAAACCACAGCACTAACAATAGCTGTCCACATTATTAATGTCAAAACAAAAAGGCTTACAGTTGTGGTGCATGTATTTAGATGAAATAACACAGCCATTAAGAGAGGAGGTGCAACAGAACAGTCACTGTAATTGAAGCAAAGGATTAAAATATTTTCACTATGAGATAAAAATAAACATAAGCAACAACTGTTAGGCTATGGGAAACTCTCCTGAATAGTATGCTGGAAATCACATTATCTGAGACACTTGAAATTAATCTGAATGGAATACTAGTAAATGTAAACTACAAAGAAAACACTTGCAGTAGTGGGGGTACTACTACAAATAATTTTACTATGAAATGAGCAAAGCCTAGCCTAAACTTCCCATAAAACAAAAGTCACGGTGTGTTACACAGTTGCATCAGTTAACCGACAGCAAGCTGCCTTTTACGAGATTTACAGTAACATGCTAATCACTAATACAGAGGCTGAATAAAGATGACTAGGGATTTGTCGCCCTCTTGTGAATACAGAAAAAGTTGCAACCTCCCAGAAAATGGAAACAAGCACTTGTTGCTACTAAAGAATCTTGTAAATTCTGGTAAAAATTTACCTGTATGATTAATAAACATAAATTTGAATTAGTAAAGGTAGAACCACTGTTTCCTATAAGCAGCTGCAAGAATCTTATCTGAAAGAAGTAAGTGTCAACATGAAAATAATTCAAATTCAAACTAGAGGTAGAAGAAGAACTGGTAGAAAAACTGGACCAAACAAAATACCTTTTCCATTTAAGCAGGAAGATCGCAAACTAAATTCCCCCAAATCACTGCCTACAGCAGCGATCTCAAACGGCACAGACCAGCCCAAAACCCTCCCTGAATGCAGCCACAGGACATTCTTCAATTTGAAAAGGAGTAAAGGATCCGACTTCTGAGGTGAAACTACCTATTTTTTGTCATGCAGGAGAATAGTGGCTTTTTAGCTGCATCGAATAACCCTGGCTCTGTACTCAGCCTTGCTTGCATCCCCCGGAAGAGTCCCCGGTCAGGACAAGGTGTCTCTCAGCCTAGCACTCTACGGCAGCTCCTGCAGAAGACAAGCTAAGGCAACTCTATAGAGTGATTTTTAAGGACCTTCCTCCTGTGGGCACTTCTTCCTTCCCTGCTGCTTAGTACCTACTCGGGGTATTGCTGCTCCTTTGCTTCTCCCTTGCCCTCCACTGCCCCCTCCTTTCCCAGCAGACCACTAAAACCACCGTCAAAGCCATCAAACATCGCTGCAGCCCCTCATCCCACAAAACTCCAAAGAGGGGAGAAAGTGAGGGCCAGCTCTAGCTGCCAGACAGCCAGAGTTCCTGTTTCACACCTTGCCCTAAGGCTCTGGCCAGCTACATCACCCCTTCCCTCTGCTTTGCCCTTCTTCCTGCACCCTCTGCTACCATTTTGTACCATCACCCATGTCCCTTCCTAAAATAAAGTGGCYACTCTCTTAGGCTTGGTCTGTGGCTGTACCTCGAACCTTTTCCAGGCGGGCAGAGTCCCTTCCTGGGTGCACGCACGACACATTCGCCTCAGCTTGGCATTCCAGTCCCTGCACTAGGGCAGACTGACTTTATCCTTCTATCAACACATTTAATAAAAAGATGGCTTTCTTTGGTAGTTCTTCAAAAAAGAAACCTTACCAAAGCTCTCCCACGAGGTTATTGCCAAGCCAAAACATCACTAAGCCAAGCGCCATTTGATCATGAATAACAGAGGACTCTTCATTATGAGTAGCAAGAATTACAATGCTGTTTTAAAGTAATCCAAGAGCTTCTGCTGGCTATGTTCGCTCCCTTACTTTATAATAAACAAAGCATAAATCCTATCCAAATGAAGGCATCACCAAGTCCTACCAGCACAATATAATAACCATTTCCACAAAAAGCAGTGTATAAATACCAATTAGCATAATAAATATTTAAAATGATACTGCAGTAAAGAACAAAAATTCACCTATGTGCCTTTCCTGTTCTTAGTAGTGACACTTAATAAACACAGCTTTATAGCTACCATATTTAAATGCAATTAATTCCATACATTTCCAGCTAAATAAGAAATAATACATATTCATTTCTGCTCATTAACAGTCAGTATATAACTCTTAGTTAATGAACATTCAATTATGGTCCCTGAATATATTGTGGGATAAATTCTCTTTTTGTTGCTCATATCAGTTCACTTCAATTCAGTTGCTTCTAATTAAAATTCTTTTGCCTCATGTAGACAAAACTGGGGTTTTTTTTGGAGTCCCTGGAGACTTCTGTAAGAGTTCTGTTTTATCTTTATGTACAGTCAGCTCCCTAATTTATGCTTTAAATAGGGTAAACTTTACTGAGACTCCTGGGTTCAGTTCAAAGGGAAAAAAAACAGTTAATTTTATATCTCATTCTCACACAATTCACTAGAGTCTCTCTCTTTCTTGTAAATCTACTTTTTTCTTTTGTTTTCAAGTGAATTCAATAATCAGGGAAGGTGCCAGTTTGCAAGCACTGGGAGTTGGAGATTCTCTACCATCAATCTGAATCTTTTCTTACCCAGAGAAATAGAAGAGAAATTCTTGTCAAGTTGTCTAGTCCTGCAGCCACCTCAGGTGAGAACTTTAGATGAGGATTCTCCAGAGAAACAGCCTTAGTGGATTCCCAGAGTAAATATTACCTTTATTTTCAGTCTGCATCAGCAAGACCAAATGCTAATATATTTTTTCTAACTTGTTAACAGAGCTAGCTCAGCAATCTCTTCCCTGCCTAGGCCCCAAAATCTAACAGAAGTCCTACTTACTTCACTGGGACTAAAAATATGCAAGCTAAGCATTTAGTTAAGTGCCTTTCTTTGTGGATGTCRTTATCAGGCATGACTTGCAAACTGAAGTGACTAGATTCTTGCCTCTGCTTTTACCTGCTTTCTGTCAGTTCAGCAGCGCAAACAGAAAGGAATACAGCTTCAGGGACCTCTCCTAGCACSACCATTTCCCTCTTTGCTGTACCATGCAAGGCATATTCTTAGACTATGCCAGAGACTGGGCTGGACTCTCAAATTTCAACAGAGTTGGGAAAACAACTCCCCYGTAGTAACAATAGTAAGAAGTAACTCTCAAATGTAGTGAATCCTTTGCAAAATGTCCAGGCAAACATTACGTGAAACCTACATGCATCAACATAAAGGATACAAGACTAGCACAGAAACTAAATGTATTACGAAACAGGAAATGGGAAAAGAAAGGAATTTTTGCAAGAGGAAGTATCTAGGAACACCCAGGAGAAAGCTTAGCTTTAGATGTGTTTTGGTTTTATTTAACACAAAATGAAAACTCCAAGTACATGTACCTCTGGAAGAGATTCAAAGGAAAGGAGAAGAAAGTGTGTGTGTCTGTCTATACATGCATGCACATGCATGCGTACGCATTCACACGTGTGTGTCTGCCTGGACGGATACATGTATGCCTGTCAGCACATCCTCAGGCCTGCAGTTCCTTAAGCACTGTGAAAGGAACAGGCCAGATCTGCTCTTCTCTTGTTTTAAGTCGTACTTTTGAAATTACTGAAAGATTTTTTAAAATGTTTGCAAGGTTTTCATATTCTGTGACATGTAATTTTGTCTATCTCACACTCTACAAAACTGATAAAACACTAAATTCTACTGAGAGACTGCAGATCTAGATTCCCTACAAACTCAAACTGATTGATAGGGCCCTAACGACTTAGAGTACGCGTTATCCAGCCCATTAAACATTCCAATGAACGGCAATTTTAATTCAGTGCTAAATAGATACTAGTTCTAGATAGTGTTAAGCRATTTTTTTTCAGTTACCTTCTGCAATCAGATCTCTTTTTTCTCCATTTCTGCCATTTAATTTGTCCTTTCTGAGCATAGATCTTGGAACACTACAGGGTGATTCTAATTTCTCTTCCTTAGTAAGTATTTTATCCATAATCGCAACTAATATTGTCTGCAGAACAGACCGTGTTCATCCCTCTGACTACGATCAGGCAGACAAGTATGTCCACACTGCTTAGTGCTAAGCCACAATCTCCTTAGAGCCTCATACATTACCCTTCTGACCCTGGGATAAAATTATCAAAAATGTTTAAGGCTTTTTAGTTCAAAATATCTGTGGCAGCCTGCCACGATTCACATAGCTTGATCCTGAGGTTGTATATTGCAAGGCCAAGGCACGAAGACCTTTGAGGGCACGTGGCTTACCGAATAGTACTGGAAGTCTGTCCCGCGAGGAGAGAGACAAACTTGATGTGACTTGCGATACAGTATTTGGCTGTACTGCTCCCTGGAGAGAACATGCCATCAGCTGCACCCAGATTTCCTCTTGGAAGGAATTAGTTGGCCTTGGTCCAGGAGGGAAGCAGAGCGTGAACTGCCATTGGGGACCATGGCCTGGAAAGCAARAAAGGGCAAGATGAACTATTTCTGTTCTCATAACCATTTGGCACAAGTAGCTCACATTTAATGTCACAGAAAGTAAGAGGATAATGAGAACCAGTACATTTAATCATGGTGCTACTTTGCATAAAGGAGTTTTGCAGCCAGTCCTTGAGGAAGGGCAGAGCTTTCCTCTCGAGCAGTTAACAGATGATGCCCTAAATTTCCTGTGCACCAGAGTGGCCTTACTTACACCACTGTGGCTGCAAGATGGGGCATTTTTGTCAAATGCAAGCAGGGAGCAATTCAAATATGATGTGGATTTTCAATTTCTCTATCAAAATGCCTTCATGTGTTTTATAAAGCTAAGACAGCAGAGATAATCAGAATTAATCACGGAAAGGCTAAAAAGGGCAACTTCTTTTAGCTAAGGGTTCAGATTAGGAATTTCTGAAAGATTTTTAAAATGTTTGCAAGGGTTTCACATTCTGTGATAAATAGTTTTGTCTATTTCACACTTCAGATAACTGATAAATACTGAAATAGTTTTATTTAATATCATTACGATAGAAAGATATGTTGGAGTACACTCTAAAGATGCCAGAAACAGAGAATAAACTGTCCCGAAAGCAGCTGTTTCTCTTTATATATAATTTACACTACAGACTATAAATCTCCACAGACTTTTAAAAAACTGTGTCAGTTTATCTGAGACAAGAATCCCTGTCTTATGCTATGGAAATGTTTACTGGGCTGTCAGATACCACTAATACGATTCACCTTGACTGAACACAGAAGTTAGAGCTTCTCTGGGGTCACTACTGTAATAGCAATAGATTTTTGGGCAGAATCAAGACAGTATTAGGTAAAGATCTTCAGGGAGAGAGTATATCTTCCTAGAGGCCTGCAGAATTAAGGCTACTCCTTTGATCTAARAAAGTAATTAGTAGCAAGGTACTGCTACTGCTCTCACATCCCTACACCATTGGCACCTTTTGGTGAAGGGAAATTATCATGACTACAGACATCAGTTTCTCAACAGCTTGGTGGTGCTTTGTGTTAGTGTACTGTGGATCAAGGTTCATTCTACCACAGACTCACAGACTAAAAAGCAGTTATTATCCAAAAGAGACACTGCTATCAATTCAGACTAATGAATTACATGTGGTTGCATGTAAAACACTTTTTCCTTTTGACCTTGTCACGTATTCTGAGCATTAAAACATTTTAATTACACTATATTTGTATCTTGCTGCCTACAAAGTTAAGCCTTTTTGATGATGTAATGGTTAATAGCATCAATCTTAAGAGAGCAAGATATTTATGATCAATTGTTTTTTTCACAGAGGTACATGTCACCAAAACCAGATTTTTCTACACAGTAGAAGTATTATAACTGTTAAACCAGAGGTTTTAGTATCTCTCAGTTCTAGAAGTAAAATCAGTACTGTCATTTGATAAGGACAAAAGCAGTGTATTATTCTGAAGACTTTAGACTGTAAATGATAAATGCTTGTCCAGAAATGGATCTAAGCATTATAACAAATCGTAGTGTGAGTCAGGCTGGTGAGAAAAAAAGCAGATGCTATATAGGGATATATAAATACTATGTGTTGGATACAAATTAATCCTCCCTGCCCACTAAATAGCACTGTTCAGTCCTCCTCAGGAGTGGTATTTCCAGTTTGGGTACTTAAAAGAATGTGTGGACCCACTAAAGAAAGGCCAGAGGAAGGCATTAAGAATGATCAGATATCTAGAAACTATGACCTGGGAGAAAAAAAAATAAGGATTATTTAATCTAGTGAAGACTTCTAGTAAAAGAATCACAAAAACATGATTCAGATGTGCAAAAAGTAACTACAAAGAGAAAAGTAAAGTTTTCACCTCCACTGAGAATGGACTTGCAATGAGAAAGACTCTAGAGAGGTATTAGGAAAAACTTTCTTGTGATATTACCAGCAATGTGCTGGAACAGATCAGCTAGGGAAGTCGCAAGTTTTTTAGAAGAGCTTGAATAACCATCTGCCAAGAATGATGGATATAGAATTGATCCTTCTCAAGTTCCCCTCTAGCCTTACTTTCTGTGAAAATTATGCTGAGCTGGTTCGTGCACAGTTCTTTGTTTTCCTCTGCTGGCAGTGCTGGTTCCAAGGACTGGCCGCCACTGGGTGACTGTGAGAACTTGCCAAGGAGATCTTAGACTTACTGGCTTCCATTTTAAGCAGGCATCAGTTAGCCCAAATCTATTTCTGTGATCACTCCTTAAGTACTTGCAGTTGCAAAATATAAATAGTAATTTTATAATAATTATTATAAATAAAGCCTGATGGTATCTTTGTGGAGGCAGCTATATCAAACTGGGAACTGAACCATGAGACTTACGTGACCGCTTTTGYTAAGGAACACAAACAGTAGAGCAGAGTAAGGGAGTGCAGAAGGACTAGAGCCTCTGCTTGAAGGGCAAGCACGAGAGAGGAGTGCCACGGCCAGACCAAGCRTCTGAAGCAGCGTTGCTCAGGAGGCCAGGAGCCCGAGATGGCACAAGCAGCCTCCGGTGGCCAACAGGCTCGCCCCCGCCTCTGCGTCAGACTAGCRTGAGAATCTGCAAGGACGTTCCTGAAGTACGGCCGGCCTGACACTTCCTTTGGGGCTGAAAACAGAAGCAGCGCCTTTGAGCTGGAAGGCGCCTGACTGAGAGGAAGGAGCTGGGCGAGGGGCAGCTCCCAGCACTCCTCAGGGAAGCGAAGGGCCTGCGCTTGCTGGCCGCCGCACCTGGCCCTGCAGCTGCCCTCTGCGGTGGATCAGTGCGGAGCAAAGCCGTGACAAGCTTTCTACGCGTCTCCAGCTCCTCGCACCCGAGCGCCCGGCCTTTCYCTGGCAGCGACTCGCCCTCGGGGCCCACCGCGACCCCGGGCGGCGGCGGCGCGG